>NC_134696.1:930172-1254121 GCF_050947455.1 Rhinoderma darwinii
GCACAAGGTGAGGGGTGCGAGGCACAGGAAAAGCCCAAACCTCTGCTCCTCCTAGAAATCACTCCGCTGCAGCACATTGCACCCATCATATCAGTGACACAATCAATGGAAACTTCATGGCTCCGGGTGGAGGGGCAGGAGAGACGGACAAGCAGCGGCGCCGCTGATCCCCACCAATCACCATGTGCGGCGCCGCTGATCCCCATGTGTGCACAGAGAAAAACACACAACACACATATATATATATATATAACACTGCAATAAACACACAACACACACATATAACACAAACATATATATAACACACACACACACATATATACACACACATATATAAACACACACACACATATATACACACACATATATACACACACATATATAACACACACACACACACACACACACACACATATATATAACACACACACACACACATATATAACACACACATATATAACACACACACACATATATATACACACACATATATATACACACACATATATATACACACACACACACACACACACACACACACACATATATAACACACACACACACACATATATAAACACACACATATATAACACACACACACACACATATATAAACACACACATATAACACACACATATATATAACACACACACATATATATATAACACACACACACACACACACACACACACACACACACACACATATATATAACACACACACACACACACACACACACATATATATAACACACACATACGACACATGACACGGAGGGTGACGGCTCCACAGGTCTCCGGATACCGCACTGGTCTCGGGCACACATGGGTGAGTTTCTGGGTGCCGCATGGAGGGGAGGGCACAGGGGTCTCAGTGTTCATGGCCGGGCCGTGGGGTGACACATATCGGGGGGCGCTCCGGGTACAGACCCCGGCGGGCAGCGGCTCATTCACACGCAGATCGCAGCCTCCGTCATCTGTTCACCCCGTCACTCCCCCCTCACTGCTGCTATCAGGACATGTCGTGACAGAAGCCGGGGGTCTGCGGCTCCCCGGGAAGAGGCTCCTACCTTGTAAGAAGCAGAGCGCAGTCATCCCGCTCAGCAGGAACCATGGGACGGAGCGCAGCATCCTCGCCCGCACAATATCCATCATCTCCTGGCGGCGGCAACGGCTCAGACTCGGGGTACAGGGTCCAGTAATCCGGAGCGGCTGCAGCAGAAGCACGGACTGGATACAAACAGCGCACCGCAAGCCCGGACCGCCCTCACCACGCCCCCTGCACGCTGATTGGCTGCTGGTGTCCGTGACTGACAGCTCCTGCCTGATCACACTGACAGCTCCTGCCTGACCACACTGACAGCTCCTGCCTGACCACACTGACAGCTCCTGCCTCACCACACTGACAGCTCCTGCCTCATCACACTGACAGCTCCTGCCTCATCACACTGACAGCTCCTGCCTGACCACACTGACAGCTCCTGCCTGACCACACTGACAGCTCCTGCCTCATCACACTGACAGCTCCTGCCTGACCACACTGACAGCTCCTGCCTCATCACACTGACAGCTCCTGCCTGACCACACTGACAGCTCCTGCCTCATCACACTGACAGCTCCTGCCTCACCACACTGACAGCTCCTGCCTCATCACACTGACAGCTCCTGCCTCATCACACTGACAGCTCCTGCCTGATCAGACTGACAGCTCCTGCCTGATCACACTGACAGCTCCTGCCTGACCACACTGACAGCTCCTGCCTCACCACACTGACAGCTACTGCCTGACCACATCACACTGACAGCTCCTGCCTGATCACACTGACAGCTCCTGCCTCACCACACTGACAGCTCCTGCCTCATCACACTGACAGCTCCTGCCTCACCACACTGACAGCTCCTGCCTCACCACACTGACAGCTCCTGCCTCATTACACTGACAGCTCCTGCCTCATCACACTGACAGCTCCTGCCTCATCACACAGACAGCTCCTGCCTGACCACATCACACTGACAGCTCCTGCCTGATCACACTGACAGCTCCTGCCTCACCACACTGACAGCTCCTGCCTGACCACACTGACAGCTCCTGCCTGACCGCACTGACAGCTCCTGCCTCACCACACTGACAGCTACTGCCTGACCACATCACACTGACACCTCCTGCCTGATCACACTGACAGCTCCTGCCTCATCACACTGACAGCTCCTGCCTCACCACACTGACAGCACCTGTCTGACCACACTGACAGCTCCTGCCTCATCACACTGACAGCTCCTGCCTCATCACACTGACAGCTCCTGCCTCACCACACTGACAGCTCCTGCCTCACCACACTGACAGCTCCTGCCTCATCACACTGACAGCTCCTGCCTCATCACACTGACAGCTCCTGCCTCACCACACTGACAGCTCCTGCCTGACCACTTCACACTGACAGCTCCTGCCTCATCACACTGACAGCTCCTGCCTCACCACACTGACAGCTCCTGCCTCATCACACTGACAGCTCCTGTCTGACCACACTGACAGCTCCTGCCTGACCACATCACACTGACAGCTCCTGCCTGATCACACTGACAGCTCCTGCCTCACCACACTGACAGCTCCTGCCTCACCACACTGACAGCTCCTGCCTGACCACACTGACAGCTCCTGCCTGACCGCACTGACAGCTCCTGCCTCACCACACTGACAGCTACTGCCTGACCACATCACACTGACACCTCCTGCCTGATCACACTGACAGCTCCTGCCTCATCACACTGACAGCTCCTGCCTCACCACACTGACAGCTCCTGCCTCATCACACTGACAGCACCTGCCTGATCACATTGACTGCTCCTGCCTGATCACACTGACAACTCTTGCCTGTTCACATCACACTGACAGCTACTGCCTCATCACACTGACAGCACCTGCCTGATCACATTGACTGCTCCTGCCTGATCACACTGACAACTCCTGCCTGATCACACTGACAGCTCCTGCCTGATCACACTGACAGCTCCTGCCTGATCACACTGACAGCTCCTGCCTCATCACATCACACTGACAGCACCTGCCTGATCACATCACACTGACAGCTCCTGCCTGATCACACTGACAGCACCTGCCTGACCACACTGACAGCTCCTGCCTGATCACACTGACAGCTCCTGCCTCATCACACTGACAGCTCCTGCCTGATCACACTGACTGCTCCTGCCTGATCCCAATGACTGCTCCTGCCTGACCACACTGACAGCTCTTGCCTCATCACACTAACAGCTCCTGCCTGTTCACATCACACTGACAGCTCCTGCCTCATCACACTGACAGCACCTGCCTGATCACATTGACTGCTCCTGCCTGATCACACTGACAACTCCTGCCTGATCACTCTGACAGCTCCTGCCTGATCACACTGACAGCTCCTGCCTGATCACACTGACTGCTCCTGCCTGACCACACTGACAGCTCCGGCCTGACCACACTGACAGCTCCTGCCTCATCACATCATACTGACAGCACCTGCCTGCTCACATCACACTGACAGCTCCTGCCTGTTCACAGTGACAGCTCCTGCCTGATCACACTGACAGCTCCTGCCTCATCACACTGACAGCTCCTGCCTGACCACACTGACAGCTCCTGCCTGATCACACTGACAGCTTCTGCCTGATCACACTGACAGCTCCTGCCTCATCACATCACACTGACAGCTCCTGCCTGACCACACTGACAGCTCCTGCCTCATCAAACTGACAGCTCCTGCCTGACCACACTGACAGCTCCTACCTAACCACACTGCCAGCTCCTGCCTCATCATACTGACAGCTCCTGCCTCATCACACTGACAGCACCTGCCTGACCACACTGACAGCTCCTGCCTGATCACACTGACAGCTCCTGCCTCATCACACTGACAGCTCATGCCTGATCACACTGACTGCTCCTGCCTGATCCCAATGACTGCTCCTGCCTGACCACACTGACAGCTCCTGCCTCATCACACTGACAGCTCATGCCTGACCACACTGACAGCTCCTGCCTCATCACACTGACCGCTCCTGCCTCATCACACTGACAGCTCCTGCCTCATCACACTGACAGCTCCTGCCTCATCACACTGACAGATCCTGGCTGACCACATCACACTGACAGCTCCTGCCTGATCACACTGACAGCTCCTGCCTCATCACACTGACAGATCCTGGCTGACCACATCACACTGACAGCTCCTGCCTGATCACACTGACAGCTCCTGCCTCATCACACTGACAGTTCCTGCCTGACCACACTGACAGCTCCTGCCTCATTTTACTGACAGCTCCTGCCTGACCACACTGACAGCTCCTGCCTCATCACACTGACAGCTCCTGCCTGACCCCACTGACAGCTCCTGCCTCATCACACTGACAGCTCCTGCCTGACCACCCTGACAGCTCATGCCTGACCACACTGACAGCTCCTGCCTCATCACACTGACAGCTCCTGCCTCATCACACTGACTGCTCCTGCCTGACCCCACTGACTGCTCCTGCCTGACCACACTGACCGCTCCTGCCTGACCACACTGACAGCTCCTGCCTCATCACACTGACAGCTCCTGCCTCATCACACTGACAGATCCTGCCTGACCACATCACACTGACAGCTCCTGCCTGATCACACTGACAGCTCCTGCCTCATCACATCACACTGACAGCACCTGCCTGATCACATCACACTGACAGCTCCTGCCTGATAACACTGACAGCTCCTGCCTGACCACACTCACAGCTCTTGCCTCATCACACTAACAGCTCCTGCCTGTTCACATCACACTGACAGCTCCTGCCTCATCACACTGACAGCACCTGCCTGATCACATTGACTGCTCCTGCCTGATCACACTGACAACTCCTGCCTGATCACACTGACAGCTCCTGCCTGATCACACTGACAGCTCTTGCCTGATCACACTGACTGCTCCTGCCTGACCACACTGACAGCTCCGGCCTGACCACACTGACAGCTCCTGCCTCATCACATCATACTGACAGCACCTGCCTGATCACATCACACTGACAGCTCCTGCCTGTTCACAGTGACAGCTCCTGCCTGATCACACTGACAGCTCCTGCCTGATCACACTGACAGCTCCTGCCTGACCACACTGACAGCTCTTGCCTCATCACACTGACAACTCCTGCCTAATCACACTGACAGCTCCTGCCTCATCACACTGACAGCTCCTGCCTGACCACACTGACAGCTCCTGCCTCATCACACTGACAGATCCTGCCGGACCACATCACACTGACAGCACCTGCCTGACCACACTGACAGCTTCTGCCTCATCACACTGACAGCTCCTGCCTGACCACACTGACAGCTCCTACCTAACCACACTGACAGCTCCTGCCTGATCACACTGACAGCTCCTGCCTGACCACACTGACAGCTCTTGCCTCATCACACTAACAGCTCCTGCCTGTTCACATCACACTAACAGCTCCTGCCTCATCACACTGACAGCACCTGCCTGATCACATTGACTGCTCCTGCCTGATCACACTGACAGCTCCTGCCTGATCACACTGACAGCTCCTGCCTGATCACACTGACAGCTCCTGCCTGATCACACTGACTGCTCCTGCCTGACCACACTGACAGCTCCTGCCTGACCACACTGACAGCTACTGCCTCATCACATCACACTGACAGCACCTGCCTGATCACATCACACTGACAGCTCCTGCCTGATCACACTGACAGCTCCTGCCTGATCACACTGACAGCTCCTGCCTGATCACACTGACAGCTCCTGCCTGATCACACTGACAGCTCCTGCCTGACCACACTGACAGCTCCTGCCTCATCACACTGACAGCTCCTGCCTCATCACACTGACAGCTCCTGCCTCATCACACTGACAGCTCCTGCCTCATCACACTGACAGATCCTGGCTGACCACATCACACTGACAGCTCCTGCCTGATCACACTGACAGCTCCTGCCTCATCACACTGACAGTTCCTGCCTGACCACACTGACAGCTCCTGCCTCATCTCACTGACATCTCCTGCCTGACCACCCTGACAGCTCACGCCTGACCACACTGACAGCTCCTGCCTCATCACACTGACAGCTCCTGCCTCATCACACTGACTGCTCCTGCCTAACCCCACTGACTGCTCCTGCCTGACCACACTGACCGCTCCTGCCTGACCACAATGACAGCTCCTGCCTCATCACACTGACAGCTCCTGCCTCATCACACTGACAGCTCCTGCCTGACCACCCTGACAGCTCATGCCTGACCACACTGACAGCTCCTGCCTCATCACACTGACAGCTCCTGCCTCATCACACTGACTGCTCCTGCCTGACCCCACTGACTGCTCCTGCCTGACCACACTGACCGCTCCTGCCTGACTACAATGACAGCTCCTGCTTCATCACACTGACAGCTCCTGCCTCATCACACTGACAGCACCTGCCTGATCACATCACACTGACAGCTCCTGCCTGATCACACTGACAGCTCCTTCCTGACCACACTGACAGCTCTTGCCTCATCACACTAACAGCTCCTGCCTGTTCACATCACACTGACAGCTCCTGCCTCATCACACTGACAGCACCTGCCTGATCATATTGACTGCTCCTGCCTGATCACACTGACAACTCCTGCCTGATCACACTGACAGCTCCTGCCTGATCACACTGACAGCTCCTGCCTGATCACACTGACTGCTCCTGCCTGACCACACTGACAGCTCCGGCCTGACCACACTGACAGCTCCTGCCTCATCACATCATACTGACAGCACCTGCCTGATCACATCACACTGACAGCTCCTGCCTGATCACAGTGACAGCTCCTGCCTGATCACACTGACAGCTCCTGCCTGATCACACTGACAACTCCTGCCTGATCACACTGACAGCTCCTACCTGACCACACTGACAGCTCCTGCCTCATCACACTGACTACTCCTGCCTAATCACACTGACAGCTCCTGCCTCATCACACTGACAGCTCCTGCCTGACCACACTGACAGCTCCTGCCTCATCACACTGACAGCTCCTGCCTGACCACACTGACAGCTCCTGCCTGATCACACTGACAGCTCCTGCCTGACCACACTGACAGCTCCTACCTAACCACACTGACAGCTCCTGCCTCATCACACTGACAGCTCCTGCTTCATCACACTGACAGCTCCTGCCTGACTACACTGACAGTTCCTACCTAACCACACTGACAGCTCCTGCCTGATCACACTGACAGCTCCTGCCTGACCACACTGACAGCTCCTACCTAACCACACTGACAGCTCCTGCCTCATCACACTGACAGCTCCTGCCTGACCACACTGACAGCTCCTACCTAACCACACTGACAGCTCCTGCCTCACCACACTGACAGCTCTTGCCTCATCACACTGACAGCTCCTGCCTGTTCACATCACACTAACAGCTCCTGCCTCATCACACTGACAGCACCTGCCTGATCACATTGACTGCTCCTGCCTGATCACACTGACAGCTCCTGCCTGATCACACTGACAGCTCCTGCCTGATCATACTGACAGCTCCTGCCTGATCACACTGGCTGCTCCTGCCTGACCACACTGACAGCTCCTGCCTGATCACACTGACAGCACCTGCCTGATCACATCACACTGACAGCGCCTGCCTGATCACACTGACAGCTCCTGCCTGATCACACTGACAGCTCCTGCCTGATCACACTGACAGCTCCTGCCTGATCACACTGACAGCTCCTGCCTGACCACACTGACAGCTCCTGCCTCATCACACTGACAGCTCCTTCCTCATCACACTGACAGCTCCTGCCTGACCACACTGACAGCTCCTGCCTGACCATACTGACAGCTCCTGCCTCATCACACTGACAGATCCTGCCTGACCACATCACACTGACAGCTCCTGCCTAACCACACTGACAGCTCCTGCCTCATCACACGGACAGCTCCTGCCTCATCACACTGATAGCTCCTGCCTCATCACACTGACAGCACATGTCTGACCACACTGACAGCTCCTGCCTCATCACACTGACAGCTCCTGCCTGATCACACTGATAGCTCCTGCCTGATCACACTGACTGCTCCTGCCTGATCACACTGACAGCTCCTGCCTCATCACACTGACAGCTCCTGCCTCATCACATTGACAGCTCCTGCCTGATCACACTGACAGCTCCTGCCTGATCACACTGACAGCTCCTGCCTCATCACACTGACAGCTCCTGCCTGATCACACTGACAGCTCCTGCCTGATCACACTGACAGCTCCTGCCTCATCACACTGACAGCTCCTGCCTCACCACACTGACAGCTCCTGCCTCATCACACTGACAGCTCCTGCCTCATTACACTGACAGTTCCTGCCTGATCACACTGACAGCTCCTGCCTCATCACACTGACAGCTCCTGCCTCATAGCACTGACAGCTCCTGCCTCATCACACTGACAGCTCCTGCCTCACCACACTGACAGCTCCTGCCTCATCACATCACACTGACAGCTCCTGCCTCATTACACTGACAGCTCCTGCCTGATCACACTGACAGCTCCTGCCTCATCACACTGACAGCTCCTGCCTCATCACACTGACAGCTCCTGCCTCATAGCACTGACAGCTCCTGCCTCATCACATCACACTGACAGCTCCTGCCTCATTACACTGACAGCTCCTGCCTGATCACACTGACAGCTCCTGCCTCATCACACTGACAGCTCCTGCCTCATAGCACTGACAGCTCCTGCCTCATCACATCACACTGACAGCTCCTGCCTCATAGCACTGACAGCTCCTGCCTCATCACATCACACTGACAGCTCCTGCCTCATTACACTGACAGCTCCTGCCTCATCACACTGACAGCTCCTGCCTGACCACACTGACAGCTCTTGCCTCATCACACTGACAGCTCCTGCCTGACCACCCTGACAGCTCATGCCTGACCACACTGACAGCTCCTGCCTCATCACACTGACAGCTCCTGCCTCATCACACTGACTGCTCCTGCCTGACCCCACTGACTGCTCCTGCCTGACCACACTGACCGCTCCTGCCTGACTACAATGACAGCTCCTGCTTCATCACACTGACAGCTCCTGCCTCATCACACTGACAGCACCTGCCTGATCACATCACACTGACAGCTCCTGCCTGATCACACTGACAGCTCCTTCCTGACCACACTGACAGCTCTTGCCTCATCACACTAACAGCTCCTGCCTGTTCACATCACACTGACAGCTCCTGCCTCATCACACTGACAGCACCTGCCTGATCATATTGACTGCTCCTGCCTGATCACACTGACAACTCCTGCCTGATCACACTGACAGCTCCTGCCTGATCACACTGACAGCTCCTGCCTGATCACACTGACTGCTCCTGCCTGACCACACTGACAGCTCCGGCCTGACCACACTGACAGCTCCTGCCTCATCACATCATACTGACAGCACCTGCCTGATCACATCACACTGACAGCTCCTGCCTGATCACAGTGACAGCTCCTGCCTGATCACAGTGACAGCTCCTGCCTGATCACACTGACAGCTCCTGCCTGATCACACTGACAACTCCTGCCTGATCACACTGACAGCTCCTACCTGACCACACTGACAGCTCCTGCCTCATCACACTGACTACTCCTGCCTAATCACACTGACAGCTCCTGCTTCATCACACTGACAGCTCCTGCCTGACTACACTGACAGTTCCTGCCTCATCACACTGACAGATCCTGCCTGACCACATCACACTGACAGCACCTGCCTGACCACACTGACAGCTTCTGCCTCATCACACTGACAGCTCCTGCCTGACCACACTGACAGCTCCTACCTAACCACACTGACAGCTCCTGCCTGATCACACTGACAGCTCCTGCCTGACCACACTGACAGCTCCTACCTAACCACACTGACAGCTCCTGCCTCACCACACTGACAGCTCTTGCCTCATCACACTGACAGCTCCTGCCTGTTCACATCACACTAACAGCTCCTGCCTCATCACACTGACAGCACCTGCCTGATCACATTGACTGCTCCTGCCTGATCACACTGACAGCTCCTGCCTGATCACACTGACAGCTCCTGCCTGATCATACTGACAGCTCCTGCCTGATCACACTGGCTGCTCCTGCCTGACCACACTGACAGCTCCTGCCTGATCACACTGACAGCACCTGCCTGATCACATCACACTGACAGCGGCTGCCTGATCACACTGACAGCTCCTGCCTGATCACACTGACAGCTCCTGCCTGATCACACTGACAGCTCCTGCCTGATCACACTGACAGCTCCTGCCTGACCACACTGACAGCTCCTGCCTCATCACACTGACAGCTCCTTCCTCATCACACTGACAGCTCCTGCCTGACCACACTGACAGCTCCTGCCTGACCATACTGACAGCTCCTGCCTCATCACACTGACAGATCCTGCCTGACCACATCACACTGACAGCTCCTGCCTAACCACACTGACAGCTCCTGCCTCATCACACGGACAGCTCCTGCCTCATCACACTGATAGCTCCTGCCTCATCACACTGACAGCACATGTCTGACCACACTGACAGCTCCTGCCTCATCACACTGACAGCTCCTGCCTGATCACACTGATAGCTCCTGCCTGATCACACTGACTGCTCCTGCCTGATCACACTGACAGCTCCTGCCTCATCACACTGACAGCTCCTGCCTCATCACATTGACAGCTCCTGCCTGATCACACTGACAGCTCCTGCCTGATCACACTGACAGCTCCTGCCTCATCACACTGACAGCTCCTGCCTGATCACACTGACAGCTCCTGCCTGATCACACTGACAGCTCCTGCCTCATCACACTGACAGCTCCTGCCTCACCACACTGACAGCTCCTGCCTCATCACATCACACTGACAGCTCCTGCCTCATTACACTGACAGTTCCTGCCTGATCACACTGACAGCTCCTGCCTCATCACACTGACAGCTCCTGCCTCATAGCACTGACAGCTCCTGCCTCATCACACTGACAGCTCCTGCCTCACCACACTGACAGCTCCTGCCTCATCACATCACACTGACAGCTCCTGCCTCATTACACTGACAGCTCCTGCCTGATCACACTGACAGCTCCTGCCTCATCACACTGACAGCTCCTGCCTCATAGCACTGACAGCTCCTGCCTCATCACATCACACTGACAGCTCCTGCCTGACCACACTGACAGCACCTGCCTCATCACACTGACAGCTCCTGCCTCATCACACTGACAGCTCCTGCCTCATCACATCACACTGACAGCTCCTGCCTGATCACACTGACAGCTCCTGCCTGATCACACTGACAGCTCCTGCCTCATCACACTGACAGCTCCTGCCTGATCACACTGACAGCTCCTGCCTGATCACACTGACAGCTCCTGCCTCATCACACTGACAGCTCCTGCCTCACCACACTGACAGCTCCTGCCTCATCACATCACACTGACAGCTCCTGCCTCATTACACTGACAGTTCCTGCCTGATCACACTGACAGCTCCTGCCTCATCACACTGACAGCTCCTGCCTCATAGCACTGACAGCTCCTGCCTCATCACACTGACAGCTCCTGCCTCACCACACTGACAGCTCCTGCCTCATCACATCACACTGACAGCTCCTGCCTCATTACACTGACAGCTCCTGCCTGATCACACTGACAGCTCCTGCCTCATCACACTGACAGCTCCTGCCTCATAGCACTGACAGCTCCTGCCTCATCACATCACACTGACAGCTCCTGCCTCATTACACTGACAGCTCCTGCCTGATCACACTGACAGCTCCTGCCTCATCACACTGACAGCTCCTGCCTCATAGCACTGACAGCTCCTGCCTCATCACATCACACTGACAGCTCCTGCCTCATAGCACTGACAGCTCCTGCCTCATCACATCACACTGACAGCTCCTGCCTCATCACACTTATTTCTTGTAATAAATTGATTACATACAGGACTTTCGATGTCATCATGCCTGAGTACACATAAGGAGTAACACAGCTGTAAATAGCACCTACAGATCTGTCAGAGGTTGTACCTATTGTCACATGATGTAGGGAATTGCACTATAAATGCCTCTTTTAATGCCAGGTCACCCTCTCAGATTTGCAGGGGCGCAGTGGTAACCCCAGGCCTGATATGCAGAACCGTTCACAGGTCTTGTCCCGGCTCTGAGGCTGATTAGCAGAGCAGGAATTACCTCTGGAGGATTCTTAATTCACCCTGGCTGCCTAATGAATGTAATCTTCTGTCTGAGACCGTGTGATGTATTGAGCACCCCCTTCCCCATCAGCATTTACAGACTTCAGGAGAACAGTGGATGTGACTGCAGCAGAAGATGGGAGACGTGTTACTGTGCAGGTGAAATGCAAACAGCAGTTTCCACCTCATTATGGCGCGAAGCGCGTGATACTGGAATGTGGTGTAATGTACAAGCGGCCTGCACCGAAGAAAACACAGCGAGCACTCCGCTAGAAAAAATCCCCCGCTCATTCACTTTATATATATTAACTCTGTCCGCTCACACTCACACTCATACAGCTTCTGCCCGCTCACACTCACACTCATACAGCTTCTGCCCGCTCACACTCACACAGTTTCTGCCTGCTCACGCTTACTCTCATACAGCTTCTGCCCGCTCACACTCATTCTCATACAGCTTCTGCCCGCTCATACTCACACTCATACAGCTTCTGCCCGCTCACACTCACAGCTTCTGCCTGCTCACACTCACTCTCATACAGCTTCTGCCCACTCATACAGTATGTGCCCGCTCACACTCACTCTCATACAGCTTCTGCCCGCTCGCACTCACACTCATACAGATTCTGCCTGCTCACACTCACACTCATACAGCTTCTGCCCGCTCACACTCACACAGCTTCTTCCCACTCACACTCATACAGCTTCTGCCCAGTCACACTCATACAGTTTCTGCCCGCTCACACTCACTCTCATACAGCTTCTGCCCGCTCACACTCACACTCATACAGCTTCTGCCCGCTCACACTTACACTCATACAGCTTCTGCCCGCTCACACTGATACAGCTTCTGCCCGCTCACACTCATATAGCTTCTGCCCGCTCACACTCACGCAGATTCTGCTCGCTCACACTCACACAGCTTCTGCCCAGTCACACTCATACAGTATCTGCCTGCTCACACTCACTCTCATACAGCTTCTGCCCGCTGACACTCACACTCATACAGCTTCTGCCCGCTCACACTCACTCTCATACAGCTTCTGCCCACTCACACTCACTCTCATACAGCTTCTGCCCGCTCACACTCACTCTCATACAACTTGTGCCCGCTCACACTCATACAGCTTCTGCCCGCTGCGACTCACATCTTCTGCCTGCTCACACTCACTCTCATACAGCTTCTGCCTGCTCACACTCACACTCTTACAGCTTCTGCCCAGTCACACTCATACAGTATGTGCCCGCTCACACTCACTCTCATACAGCTTCTGCCCGCTGACACTCACACTCATACAGCTTCTGCCCGCTCACACTCACTCTCATACAGCTTCTGCCCACTCACACTCACTCTCATACAGCTTCTGCCCGCTCACACTCACTCTCATACAACTTGTGCCCGCTCACACTCATACAGCTTCTGCCCGCTGCGACTCACATCTTCTGCCTGCTCACACTCACTCTCATACAGCTTCTGCCTGCTCACACTCACACTCTTACAGCTTCTGCCCAGTCACACTCATACAGTATGTGCCCGCTCACACTCACTCTCATACAGCTTCTGCCCGCTCACACTCACAGCTTCTGCCTGCTCACACTCACTCTCATACAGCTTCTGCCCGCTCACACTCACTCTCATACAGCTTCTGCCCACTCACACTCATACAGCTTCTGCCCGCTCACACTCACACTTATACAGCTTCTGCCCGCTCACACTCGCACTCATACAGCTTCTGCCCACTCACACAGCTTCTGCCCGCTCACACTCACACTCATACAGCTTCTGCCCACTCATACAGTATGTGCCCGCTCACACTCACTCTCATACAGCTTCTGCCCGCTCACACTCACACTCATACAGATTCTGCCCGCTCACACTCACACTCATACAGCTTCTGCCCGCTCACACTCACACAGCTTCTGCCCACTCACACTCATACAGCTTCTGCCCAGTCACACTCATACAGTTTCTGCCCGCTCACACTCACTCTCATACAGCTTCTGCCCGCTCACACTCACTCTCATACAGCTTCTGCCCGCTCACACTCACACAGATTCTGCTCGCTCACACTCACACAGCTTCTGCCCAGTCACACTCATACAGTATCTGCCCGCTCACACTCACTCTCATACAGCTTCTGCCCGCTGACACTCACACTCATACAGCTTCTGCCCGCTCACACTCACTCTCATACAGCTTCTGCCCACTCACACTCACTCTCATACAGCTTCTGCCCGCTGACACTCACACTCATACAGCTTCTGCCCGCTCACACTCACTCTCATACAGCTTCTGCCCGCTGACACTCACACTCATACAGCTTCTGCCCACTCACACTCACTCTCATACAGCTTCTGCCCGCTCACACTCACTCTCATACAACTTCTGCCCGCTCACACTCATACAGCTTCTGCCCGCTGCGACTCACATCTTCTGCCTGCTCACACTCACTCTCATACAGCTTCTGCCTGCTCACACTCACACTCTTACAGCTTCTGCCCAGTCACACTCATACAGTATGTGCCCGCTCACACTCACTCTCATACAGCTTCTGCCCGCTCACACTCACAGCTTCTGCCTGCTCACACTCACTCTCATACAGCTTCTGCCCGCTCACACTCACTCTCATACAGCTTCTGCCCACTCACAATCATACAGCTTCTGCCCGCTCACACTCACACTTATACAGCTTCTGCCCGCTCACACTCGCACTCATACAGCTTCTGCCCACTCACACAGCTTCTGCCCGCTCACACTCACACTCATACAGCTTCTGCCCAGTCACACTCATACAGTATCTGCCTGCTCACACTCACTCTCATACAACTTCTGCCCGCTCACACTCACACTCATAAAGCTTTTGCCTGCTCACACTCACTCTCATACAGCTTCTGCCTGCTCACACTCACACTCATAAAGCTTCTGCCCGCTGACACTCACACTCATACAGCTTCTGCCCGCTCACACTCACTCTCATACAGCTTCTGCCCACTCACACTCACTCTCATACAGCTTCTGCCTGCTCACACTCACACTCATAAAGCTTCTGCCCGCTGACACTCACACTCATACAGCTTCTGCCCGCTCACACTCACTCTCATACAGCTTCTGCCCACTCACACTCACTCTCATACAGCTTCTGCCCGCTCACACTCATACTCATAAAGCTTTTGCCTGCTCACACTCATACAACTTCTGCCCGCTCACACTCACAGCTTCTGCCTGCTCACACTCACTCTCATACAGCTTCTGCCCACTCACACTCATACAGTATGTGCCCGCTCACACTCACTCATACAGCTTCTGCCCGCTCACACTCACACTCATACAGCTTCTGCCTGCTCACACTCACACTCATACAGCTTCTGCCCGCTCACACTCACACAGCTTCTGCACACTCACACTCATACAGCTTCTGCCCAGTCACACTCAAAAGATATCTGCCCGCTCACACTCACTCTCATACAGCTTCTGCCCGCTCACACTCATACAGCTTCTGCCCGCTCACACTCACTCTCATACAGCTTCTGCCCAGTCACACTCATAGAGTATCTACCCGCTCACACTCACTCTCATACAGCTTCTGCCCGCTGACACTCACACTCATACAGCTTCTGCCCACTCACTCTCATACAGCTTCTGCCCGCTCACACTCACTCTCATACAGCTTCTGCCCGCTCACACTCACTCTCATACAGCTTCTGCCCGCTCACACTCACACTCATAAAGCTTTTGCCCGCTCATACTCACAGTCATACAGCTTCTGCCCGCTCACACTCACAGCTTCTGCCTGCTCACACTCACTCTCATACAGCTTCTGCCCGCTTACACTCACTCTCATACAGCTTCTGCCCACTCACACTCATACAGCTTCTGCCCACTCACACTCATACAGCTTCTGCACGCTCACACTCACACTCATACAGCTTCTGCCCGCTCACACTCATACAGTATCTGCCCACTCACACTCATACAGCTTCTGCACGCTCACACTCACACTCATACAGTATCTGCCCGCTCACACTCACTCTCATACAACTTCTGCCCGATTACACTCACACTCATAAAGCTTTTGCCCGCTCACACTCACTCTCATAGAGCTTCTGCCCGCTCACACTCACACTCATAAAGCTTTTGCCTTCTCTTACTCACACTCATATAGCTTCTGCCCACTCACAGCTTCTGCCTGCTCACACTCACTCTCATACAGCTTCTGCCCGCTCACACTCACTCTCATACAGCTTCTGCCCACTCACACTCATACAGCTTCTGCCCGCTCACACTCACACTTATACAGCTTCTGCCTGCTCACACTCGCTCTCATACAGCTTCTGCCCGCTTACACTCACTCTCATACAGCTTCTGCCCACTCACACTCATACAGCTTCTGCCCACTCACACAGCTTCTGCACGCTCACACACACTCATACAGCTTCTGCCCGCTCACACTCATACAGTATCTGCCCGCTCACACTCACTCTCATACAACTTCTGCCCACTCACACTCATAAAGCTTTTGCCCGCTCACACTCACTCTCATACAGCTTATGCCCGCTCACACTCACACTCATAAAGCTTTTGCCTTCTCTTACTCACACTCATATAGCTTCTGCCCGCTCACACTCACAGCTTCTGCCTGCTCACACTCACTCTCATACAGCTTCTGCCCGCTCACACTCACTCTCATACAGCTTCTGCCCACTCACTCTCATACAGCTTCTGCCCGCTCACACTCACACTCATAAAGCTTTTGCCCGCTCACACTCACACAACTTCTGCCCGCTCACACTCACGCTCATACAGCTTCTGCCTGCTCACACACAGCTTCTGTCTGCTCACACTCAATCTCATACAGCTTCTGTCCGCTCACACTCACTCTCATACAGCTTCTGCCCGCTCACACTCACTCTCATACAGCTTTTGCCCGCTCACACTCACACTCATAAAGCTTTTGCTCGCTCACACTCACACAACTTCTGCCCGCTCACACTCACTCTCATACAGCTTCTGCCCGCTCACACTCACACAACTTCTGCCTACTCACACTCACACTCATACAACTTCTGCCCGCTCACACTCACACTCATACAACTTCTGCCCGCTCACACTCACTCTCATACAGCTTCTACCCGCTCACACTCACACTCATAAAGCTTTTGCCTGCTCACACTCACACTCAAACAGCTTCTGCTCGCTCACACTCACACTCATAAAGTTTTTGCCCACTCACACTCACTCTCATACAGCTTCTGCCCGCTCACACTTACACATACAGCTTTTGCCCGCTCACACTCATACAGCTTCTGCCTGCTCACACTCACTCTCATACAGCTTCTGCCCGCTCACACTCACTCTCATACAGCTTTTGCCCGCTCACACTCACAGCTTCTGCCTGTCTCCCCACTTGTCTGTGTTACATCGGCTTATACGGTTCTGTACAGTAAGAACATGTTATATTGCGGTTCATGTAATTATACAGGGGGGACGCTCTGCGCTCTGCTTACTGTCACTTTACTCTCTGAGTCCTAATAGTCTTGAGCAGAGACTGCGGGCTTGGCAGGTGAGCTTGTCATTCTTTACTTGTGCCATCTGATCCCCATACATTGCAGCCTAAGCGTTGTGCTGTTGGAGCGGAGTGTTGTGCTGCATTATATCAGTAATAGGAATGAATGCAGCTGAATAAGAAATTGTATAGTGGGATTACTGTGTCAGTGGGTCACACTTCTGTTAGGAAAAAGACACTGACTGGATAATTCTGCAGAACTCCAGCTGAGCTCCGTGTGGAGACGGCAAAGACTGAACATACGTGTCATGTGTAATGCGCCCGCTGCGCTGCAGTCACTCCTCAGGCTCTTGTCTCCCCCGCTGTAGAGCCTGGGAATTATTCTGAATGGACCCAAAGTGTCTGAAGAGTTTGCTAATGTGGTGATCAATATAAATAATGCAGAGATGTTGTGATACGGGAACGCTCGGGCACCGCGCTGCCAGATATAACCTAATCAGCAATGGAAACCTATTCAGTAAGCCAATACAATGCAATAGACGTCAGGCAGGACATGACTAGGGGTGTCTAGTCCTTCTAGGACCACCTGAACTTCCCGACCACTAGTCCCAAGAAGACACTGACTCCAAAGTTTGGTGAAAAGGCCAGAGACGCCCATTTATTATCCCCATAAATACAAAACATATCAAATATCAAATATAAATAATTTCTATAAATAAAACTTTGCATCAAAATATTTGTAAGCAATGCAAGATGCTCAGTCAACCGGCAGGAGTGGTCCTTGAAGGCACTGCAGTCCTAATTCTCCTCAATCACTCATCATTATTAGGTCTCCAGTCTTTACCACCAGTCGTATTGCACCTGACCCGAGGGCACCCACCATGAAGATCTACAGCCCTTCCCTGTCCATAGGAATTCACAATTCCAGCCTGGCAACCACCCCAGCCCCATGACCGCCGATACAAAAGCGGGGTTGGTTAAACGCCCCTATAATCTCTAGTCTGCAATGTATTTATTATTACATCTCGCTAGAATTATTATCATCTCTAGTCTGCAATGTATTTATTATTACATCTCGCTAGAATATAAAAATCTTTAATTAGACTCTCAAAAATATCTAATTAGACTCTCTGGCCTCGCTGGAAATATTAAAATTCCACAGTCTGCAGCTCTCTGGTCGGTTATATAATCTTATCTATTTAGACTCTCTGGCCTCGCTGGAAATATTAAAATTCCACAGTCTGCAGCTCTCTGGTCGTGTTATATAACTTTATCCAGTCCCTAATTACCCAGAGGATGGTTAGTCGGGCGCGACTAGGGTCTCACAGGTTTTCAACCTCACAGCGGAAAATATCACCTCTGTCGCCTGAGATAATCCAGGAAATCAACAAAAGGGTTCTACAGATCGCTACAAGACTGCCCACTAACACAGATAAGACGAAGATTTATAAAATCAATTCGCTTACCGTGTTATTGCGGAGGTGATCAAATTCCTTCAGTGGGCAACTTTGAGTCCTCTGTTTCACCCTGTGATTGTCGACTGTCCGGATTTTGATTTTTCCTCGAGTGAGGTCCCGGGTTTCGGCACCAAATGTCAGGTCCGTATTTCACACCGAATAACCACCTCTGTAAATTGAAAGCTGAAGGCATGCCTGGAAAGAAGTACACCACACAAATGTCTGAGGTACAGCTTCAATGTCAGCCAGGAGGAACTCAACTTTATTCAGAACAAAGAAACACACACAGAAAAGACACATGCCCCTCCCTATAGATGTGTGACTTGCTTAAATTCTATTCGCTCCCCAGCTGTAACTTTTCCTATACATTCTTCTGCACACTCCTCTTTGCATTCCAGGGGGCGGTGTCTTCCATAGGTGTGTCCGACATGAACAAAGAACTTGTTATATATATCAGTATATTACACAAAGAACTGAAATGTATATACATATGTGTGAGGATAATATTTTTCAGACAATATACATAGTAATGATCCCTGACAGTTTGACCTGTTTATCCACTGGTGCCCTCAAAGACCCCTCCTGCCTCTCCCGCTGCGACATCTAGTACCACGTGGAAGGATTTACCAATACGATGGGCGGGAAAATTTCTTGTTTATTCCTCTCGCACGTGTCCCTGGTTTCCTTTAACCCTTTCAGTAGCAACACATACCCTTCATTATTCATACTCCCCTTGTCATGCGCTCTATTCGTTATCAATCTGGGACTTTCTGTACCTACGACATCAGTCAACTACAACCTCCAGCTGATAGCAAACTACAGCCCCCACCTGATAGCAAACTACAACCCCCAGCTGATAGAAAACTACAACCTCCAGCTGATAGAAAACTACAATCCTCAGCTGATAGAAAACTACAACCCTCAGCTGATAGAAAACTACAACCTCCAGCTGATAGCAAACTACAACCCTCAGCTGATAGAAAACTACAACCCCCACCTGATAGCAAACTACAACCTCCAGCTGATAGCAAACTACAACCCCCAGCTGATAGAAAACTACAACCTCCAGCTGATAGCAAACTACAACCCTCAGCTGATAGAAAACTACAACCCCCACCTGATAGCAAACTACAACCCTCAGCTGATAGAAAACTACAACCCCCAGCTGATAGAAAACTACAACCTCCAGCTGATAGCAAACTACAACCCTCAGCTGATAGAAAACTACAACCCCCACCTGATAGCAAACTACAGCCCCCACCTGATAGCAAACTACAACCCCCAGCTGATAGAAAACTACAACCTCCAGCTGATAGCAAACTACAACCCTCAGCTGATAGAAAACTACAACCCCCACCTGATAGCAAACTACAACCTCCAGCTGATAGCAAACTACAACCCCCAGCTGATAGAAAACTACAACCTCCAGCTGATAGCAAACTACAACCCTCAGCTGATAGAAAACTACAACCCCCACCTGATAGCAAACTACAGCCCCCACCTGATAGCAAACTACAACCCCCAGCTGATAGAAAACTACAACCTCCAGCTGATAGAAAACTACAATCCTCAGCTGATAGAAAACTACAACCCTCAGCTGATAGAAAACTACAACCTCCAGCTGATAGCAAACTACAACCCTCAGCTGATAGAAAACTACAACCCCCACCTGATAGCAAACTACAACCTCCAGCTGATAGCAAACTACAACCCCCAGCTGATAGAAAACTACAACCTCCAGCTGATAGCAAACTACAACCCTCAGCTGATAGAAAACTACAACCCCCACCTGATAGCAAACTACAACCCTCAGCTGATAGAAAACTACAACCCCCACCTGATAGCAAACTACAACCTCCAGCTGATAGCAAACTACAACCCCCAGCTGATAGAAAACTACAACCTCCAGCTGATAGCAAACTACAACCCTCAGCTGATAGAAAACTACAACCCCCACCTGATAGCAAACTACAACCCCCACCTGATAGCAAACTACAACCTCCAGCTGATAGCAAACTACAACCTCCAGCTGATAGCAAACTACAACCTCCAGCTGATAGCAAACTACAACCTCCAGCTGATAGCAAACTACAACCCCCAGCTGATAGCAAACTACAACCCTCAGCTGATAGCAAACTACAACCCCCACCTGATAGCAAACTACAACCTCCAGCTAATAGCAAACTACAACCTCCAGCTGATAGCAAACTACAACCCCCACCTCATAGCAAACTACAGCCTCCAGCTGATAGAAAACTACAACCTCCAGCTGATAGCAAACTACAACCTCCAGCTGACAGCAAACTACAACCCCCACCTGATAGCAAACTACAACCTCCAGCTGATAGCAAACTACAACCTCCAGCTGATAGCAAACTACAACCTCCAGCTGATAGCAAACTACAACCCCCACCTGATAGCAAACTACAACCCCCACCTGATAGCAAACTACAACCTCCAGCTGATAGCAAACTACAACCTCCAGCTGATAGCAAACTACAACCCCCACCTGATAGCAAACTACAACCTCCAGCTGATAGCAAACTACAACCCCCACCTGATAGCAAACTACAACCTCCAGCTGATAGCAAACTACAACCTCCAGCTGATCTACAACCTCCTTTACATGATCCACGATGTAATACATGGAAGAACTGGGCAAGCACATTTCAGTGTCAATGTTCTCAAAGTGGGTTTCAATAATAGAAGATAAATTGTCATTTTATTACAGACAAGTACATGCAAGTTAAAAGAACAGACAGAAAGCTGCACTTTTCATTGCTGGTGTAAAGGATCTGCCAGACACAGCTTCTGTATCCACGCCCATAGGTAATCAGTCTGCACCTGCTTCTATGTCTGTGAGACTGACTCCATCTTCCACCACTCAGGATGGCAGGCTTAGGAGTGGGAGAGCCTATCACAGCCTGGCCAGACGGAGCTAGCTCCCACCCTCTGTCTATTTATACCTGCCTTTCCTGTTCCTCCTTTGCTTGTGATTCTTCTCTGTTGGTTTCCTTGCCCTGCTGCAGCTTCTTTAACTACTGATCCTCTGCTTGTGATTGACCTTGGCTTTACTGACCACTCTTCTGCTCTGCGTTTTTTTACCTCGCTCATCTCCTGGTTTGACTCGGCTCGTTCACCTCGCTTGTTGCTCACGGTGTTCCCGTGGGAAACTTCCCCATTTCCCTGGCTTCTTTGTACCCTTGTCTGTTTGTCTGTCGTGCACCTATTGAGTGTAGGGACCGTCGCCCAGTTGTACCCCGTCGCCTAGGGCGGGTCGTTGCAAGTAGGCAGGGACTGAGTCACGGGTAGATTAGGGCTCACTTGTCTGTTTCCCTACCCCGACATTACATAATCACAAGCCCATATACCTAGTCTACCCTGGTCCCTGACACTACTATGGACCCCCTTGGGACCCTGGCTCAGCAAATGCAGGGCCTCTCCCTACAGGTCCAGGCCCTGGCTCAGAGGGACAACCAGCCTGATGCTACCCTGGTAGTGCCCCTCACCTCACCTCTTGAACCCCACCTCAAGTTGCCTGACCGGTTCTCAGGGGACCGGAAGACGTTTCTCTCCTTTCGGGAGAGTTGTAGGCTCTACTTTCGCTTAAAGCCCCACTCCTCAGGTTCTGAGAGCCAGCGGGTGGGTATAATTATGTCCCGGCTCCAGGAAGGGCCCCAAGAATGGGCCTACTCCTTGGCTCCTGACGCCCCTGAACTTTCCTCCGTTGATCTTTTCTTTTCTGCTCTCTGACTCATTTATGACGAGACTGACAGGACTGCCTTTGCCGAGAGTCAGCTGGTGACCTTACGTCAGGGTAAGAGACCTGTTGAGGAGTATTGCTCTGACTTTAGGAAGTGGTGCGTAGCTTCTCGGTGGAATGACCCTGCCTTAAGGTGCCAGTTTAGGTTGGGTCTGTCGAACGCCCTGAAAGACCTGCTAGTTAGCTATCCCTCTTCTGACTCCCTAGACCAGGTTATGGCTTTAGCGGTACGACTTGACCGACGTCTCAGGGAACGACGACTTGAACGTGTTTGTGTTTTCCCCTCTGACTCCCCCATGATGCCTCCCGAGGTCCCGTTGCTTCGCTCTTCCACGGAAGACTCGGAGGTACCTATGCAACTCGGGGCCTCCGTGTCCCCCCGACAACGTAGAGAGTTCCGCAGGAAGAATGGTCTCTGCTTCTACTGTGGGGATGACAAGCATCAAGTGAACAACTGTCCTAGGCATAAGAATAAGCAGCCGGAAAACTTCCGCGCCTAAGTGATCCTCGGGGAGGTCACTTGAGCACACAGGTATTGCCCGTAAATATGAAACGTAATAAGATCTTGCTTCCCTTTCAAGTCTCTTTTGGTGGTAGGTCTGCTACCGGCAGTGCCTTCGTGGATTCATGGTCTTCTTCTAATATCATGTCTGTGGAATTTGCTATGTCTCTAGCTATGCCTTTGATTGATTTGCCTAAACCTGTCCCGGTAGTGGGTATCGACTCCACTCCTCTTGCTAATGGTTATTTTACACAGCATACCCCTGTTTTTGAACTCCTTGTGGGCTCCATGCATTTGGAGCAGTGCTCTGTACTGTTGATGCAGGGATTATCGTCCGATTTGGTTTTAGGCCTTCCCTGGTTGCAGTTGCATAATCCCACGTTTGACTGGAATACTGGGGAGTTTACCAAATGGGGTAATGAATGCATGACGTCATGTTTTTCTGTTAATTCTATTTCTCCCCCTGAGGAGGTAAACACGCTACCTGAGTTTATTCAGGACTTCGCTGATGTTTTCTCTAAGGAGGCCTCCGAAGTGTTACCTCCTCATAGAGAATACGATTGCGCTATCGAATTGGTACCAGGAGCTAAACTCCCTAAGGGTAGGATATTTAATCTTTCTTGTCCCGAACGTGAAGCCATGAGAGAATATATCCAGGAATGCCTGGCCAAGGGTTACATTCGCCCCTCTACTTCTCCGGTATGTGCTGGCTTCTAATTCGTAGGAAAGAAGGATGGTGGTCTTAGGCCATGCATTAACTACCGAAGCATGAATAAGGTCACTGTAAGGAACCAGTACCCCCTTCCTTTGATTCCTGATCTCTTCAATCAGGTTCAGGGGGCCCAATGATTCTCTAAGTTTGATCTACGGGGCGCTTATAACCTTATCCGCATCAAAGAGGGGGATGAGGGGAAGACTGCGTTTAACACGCCCGAAGGTCATTTCGAATACCTCGTCATGCCCTTTGGGTTGTGTAATGCTCCCACGGTCTTCCAGAATTTCATAAATGAGATTTTTAAGAGACTACCTGGCGGTATTTCTTGTGGTGTACCTTGATGACATACTTGTGTTTTCCAAGGACTGGTCCTCCCACATTGAGCATGTCAGGAAGGTGCTCCAGGTCCTTCGGGAAAACAAACTGTTTGCTAAGACCGAAAAATGTGTGTTTGGGGTGCAGGAGATACCATTTTTGGGGCAAATCCTCACTCCTCATGAATTCCGCATGGACCCCGCCAAGGTGCAGTCTGTGGCGGGAACGGGTCCAACCTGCCTCCCTGAAGGCGTTACAGTGCTTCCTGCGGTTCGCAAATTATTACAGGAGATATATTGCTAACTTCTCGGTCATCGCTAAGCCCCTTTTACGGATCTCGCTCGCAAAGGTGCTGTTCTCCTCCACTGGCCTCCGGACGCTGTCCAGGCTTTTGAGGTCCTTAAGAAGTGCTTTATCTCGGCCCCAGTGCTGGTTCAGCCCAACCAAATGGAGCCATTCATCGTGGAGGTTGACGCCTCCGAGGTGGGAGTGGGTGCTGTCTTGTCCCAGGGTACCAGGTCCCTCACCCATCTCCGTCCATGTGCCTACTTCTCCAGGAAGTTCTCACCCACTGAGAGTAACTATGATATTGGCAATCGCGAACTCTTAGCCATTAAATGGGCATTTGAAGAGTGGCGCCACTTCCTGGAGGGGGCTAGACACCAGGTAACGGTCCTTACCGACCACAAGAATCTGGTTTTCTTAGAATCTGCCCGGAGGCTAAACCCGAGACAAGCTCGATGGGCGTTATTTTTTACCAGATTCAACTTTTTGGTCACCTATAGGGCTGGGTCTAAAAATATTAAGTCTGATGCACTGTCGCGTAGCTTAATGGCCAGCCCTCCTTCGGAGGAAGATCCTGCTTGTGTTTTGCCTCCAGGTATAATAATTTCCTCTATTGATTCTGATTTAGTCTCCGAAATTGCGGCTGATCAAGGTTCAGCTCCCGGGAACCTTCCTGAGAACAAGCTGTTTGTTCCC
Source organism: Rhinoderma darwinii (assembly GCF_050947455.1). Classification (NCBI taxonomy): domain Eukaryota; kingdom Metazoa; phylum Chordata; class Amphibia; order Anura; family Rhinodermatidae; genus Rhinoderma; species Rhinoderma darwinii. The sequence goes on from NC_134696.1 coordinate 955,664, forward strand.
CGGCAATTCCGGCTAAGGATACTTAGGGAAAATCATGACTCTGCACTATCTGGCCATCCAGGGATCCTGGGTACCAAGCACCTCATTGCCAGAAACTATTGGTGGCCTGGGTTGCTTAAATACGTTAAGGCCTACGTCGCCGCTTGTGAGGTTTGTGCTAGGTCCAAGACTCCCAGGTCCCGACCAGCGGGCTTACTATGTTCTTTGCCCATTCCCCAGAGACCTTGGACCCATATCTCCATGGATTTTATCACCGATTTGCCTCCATCTCAAGGCAAGTCGGTGGTGTGGGTGGTAGTAGACCGCTTCAGTAAAATGTGCCACTTTGTGCCCCTCAAGAAACTACCCAATGCTAAGACGTTAGCTACCTTGTTTGTCAAACACATCCTGCGTCTCCATGGGGTCCCTGTCAATATTATTTCTGATAGAGGGGTACAATTTGTTTCATTGTTTTGGAGAGCCTTCTGTAAAAAGTTGGAGATTGATCTGTCCTTCTCCTCGGCCTTCCATCCTGAAACTAATGGCCAAACGGAGAGGCCTAATCAGTCTCTAGAATAATATTTAAGGTGTTTTATCTCTGACTGTCAACATGATTGGGTCTCATTCATTCCCCTCGCCGAATTTTCCCTTAATAACCGGGTCAGTAACTCGTCAGGGGTCTCCCCCTTTTTCTGTAATTTTGGGTTTAATCCACGGTTCTCCTCCGTTTCACCTGGTAGTTCCAACAATCCCGAGGTAGAGGTTGTTCATCGGGAACTGTGCACAGTCTGGGCCCAGGTTCAGAAGAACCTAGAGGCGTCCCAGAGCATACAAAAGACTCAGGCAGATAGAAGACCTTCTGCTAACCCCTTGTTTGTGGTCGGGGATCTGGTGTGGCTATCTTCAAAAAAATTGCGCCTTAAAGTCCCGTCCAAGAAGTTTGCTCCCCGGTTTATAGGGCCGTACAAGGTCATTGAAGTCCTTAACCCTGTCTCCTTCCGACTGGAGTTTCCCCTCGTCTTTTCGAGTACACGACGTGTTTCATGCCTCCCTCCTTAAACGCTGCTCTCCGTCCTTGGCTCCCTCGAGGAAACCTCCGGTCCATGTTCTCACCCCTGAGGGGGTAGAATTCGAGGTGGCCAAGATTGTGGACAGCAGGATGGTCCAAGGCTCCCTCCAGTACCTGGTCCATTGGAGAGGATACGGGCCTGAGGAGAGGACTTGGGTACCTGACCGGGATGTTCACGCTGGGGTATTGCTCAGGAGGTTCCACCTTCGTTTCCCCAATAAACCAGGTCCACCTAGAAAGGGTCCGGTGGCCCCTCATAAGAGGGGAGGGTACTGTAAAGGATCTGCCAGACACAGCTTCTGTGTCGACACCCGTGGGTAATCAGTCTGCACCTGCTCCTATGTCTGTGAGACTGACTCCATCTTCCACCACTCAGGATGGCAGGCTTAGGAGTGGGAGAGCCTATCACAGCCTGGCCAGACGGAGCTAGCTCCCGCCCACTGTCTATTTATACCTGCCTTTCCTGTTCCTCCTTTGCCTGTGATTCTGCTCTGCTTGTTTCCTGGCTCTGCTGCTGCTGCTTGAACTACTGATCCTCTGCTTGTTATTGACCCTGGCTTACTGACCTGCTACTCTCCTGCTCAGCGTTTTGTACCTTGTGCACTCCTGGTTTGACTCGGCTCGTTCACTACTCTCGTTGCTCACGGTGTCTCCGTGGGCAGCTGCCCTGTTTCCCTAGCTTCTGTGTACCCTTGTCTGTTTGTCTGTCGTGCACTTACTGAGCGTAGGGACCGTCGCCCAGTTGTACCCCGTCGCCTAGGACGGGTCGTTGTAAGTAGGCAGGGACTGAGTGGCGGGTAGATTAGGGCTCACTTGTCTGTCTCCCTACCCCGTCATTACAACTACAACCTCCAGCTGATAGAAAACTACAACCTCCAGCTGATAGCAAACTACAACCTCCAGCTGATAGCAAACTACAACCTCCAGCTGATAGCAAACTACAACCTCCAGCTGATCGCAAACTACAACCTCTAGCTGACAGCAAACTACAACCTCCAGCTGACAGCAAACTACAACCCCCAGCTGATCGCAAACTACAACCCCCAGCTGATAGCAAACTACAACCCCCAGCTGATAGTAAACTACAACCCCCAGCTGATAGCAAACTACAACCTCCAGCTGATCGCAAACTACAACCTCCAGCTGATAGACAACTACAACCCACAGCTGATAGAAAACTACAACCTCCAGCTGATAGCAAACTACATACCCCAGCTGATGGCAAGATCATATACACAATTTTAGAAAACACAGACAGAAGGTTTGGGTGGAAAAGGCCATGGTGGTTTTATTCAATATGCAACTTTAAACGTATTCACTTCAATACAAAAAGGGGAGCATCAGCCACGCCAACCATAATTTTAGCGCAGACATACTGTAAATAACCCAACTGTGAAAAAATCAAAAGGTCAGGGTCCACCTCATACTCATCGCTTCGGTGAACACACAATCAGGCTTCCCTTGCCCCTCTGACCATTCATTATACAGCTGCTTATCATCCTGCCATATGCCAGACTGTGTACCCTACAATGGCTGAGCTCCCCCGAAGCCCACCAAGGCCGCTCCACACCATCTTAAAGACCCACATTAAAAATGTCCAGGCCAATAGTATTGAGATGTACCCCATCCGCCCTGTACAACTCCACTGTCCCACCTGCCAGTAAACAAACTTGAACGACCACTTATCCCAAATACCTAACAAAAATAGCAATTTCCTTATCATTCGTGCCCCTAGACTTACGGAGCGCCGCCGTGTACCTGGCAAGCCGCCACATTAAACAGGGAACCATTTCTGACCCCACCAGTCGCACGCCCGGAAAGAGGCCCAGGCACCGGACCACATCTCTTCTCATCAATTGAATCATGTGCCTCTAAGGCATTTGCCCCAAAATGTTGCCCCATCATTAAGCGAAACACCAGAGGTGCCCCCAGCATATGAGCTACGTGAACCATCTATTCTCCCACTGTAAACCATGATAACCAAACCATCGAGAGAACTACCTGGTCTCAAGAACAACCAAGCTGTTCACCATCTCTACACACTTCGTCTCTCCTTCGGGCCCAGTAGATGACTGTCCAATTATTCAAGCAGTAGGTACCCGACAATCTAAAGGAATAAGAAAATACATAACCACAACCAAAATTCCCCACCGCCCAACAAGCTCAATATTTCACACTGCATAATCACTGCCCATCAACACGTAACTGGCTGCCACATCTCACCCGGGCAAACATACTGTGCCATTTATACCTGCTATACCCCCAGCGTCCTACTGTCTGAACCGAGGCCTTATAAAGACCTAATCAGAAAGCTTCAGTCGCAGCCCTCAGCTGGAACTAGTACGCCCCTCACTTGATCAACTCCCTGCTGGGAGATAGAAAAAAACTGGAATCTTGTAAGCGGAGCCCCGTCCACATATAGGAGCCAATGGGCAACCCTGCCGTGTGGCTGGACTGCAAGAAAGTCCCAACAAAAAGAAACTGGTCACAACCCACATTCAGTGATCCTGTGCAAAACTGCCTTCTTGCACCTGCATTCCTGGTCAATTTTTGAACCACAATAGCAACCCCCACCAACAAGACCCCCGGATGCGCTTTGGTAGCATGCAACAACTCAGTCGCTCAAAAAGCCCAAAAAACGCCTAAGAGAAAGCCGCATGAAACATCAGACATTCAGGAAACCAATCAGCCATCTCAGAAGTGCGAAAGTAACGGGCCTTCTGCTATCCACCGCTGCTATCCTAACACGCACTACCAACTGTTTCCTGTCTCTTGTGTTTCCCGTCTCCCATCTTCCCTGTCTCGTGTTTCCTGTGTCCCATCTTCCCTGTCTCGTGTTTCCTGTGTCCCGTGTTTCCTGTCTCTTGTGTTTCCTGTCTCCCGTGATTCCTGTCTCCCGTCTTCCCTGTGTCCCGTTGGGTTCGTGGACCCACTGGGCCGTACCGCCTTGCCGGTATGGCAGCTGGCCAACAGGCGCAGGTCAGAGTCTATAGTTTATATAGGGTACCTGTGGCAGCTCGGACAGTATCAAGGCAGGCTTGGCAGGAACTAGGCAGCAGGTAGACGACAGGAGTGGAGAAGCAGGACAGGCGTGGTATACAGCACAGCACGGCTACAGCTAAGCATGCCACTAGATCAGGATACAGGAACAGGGAACACTGGGAGCAGGAAACACTAGGGGGCCATTTGCAAGACAGACTTGGAATACAACAACAAAGCTCAGGCGTGGAAGGATGGGGCTGGGACCTTCTTATAGCCCAGGGTGCTCTGGAGCAATTAGCTCAATCACCAACATGTGTGCGCTCTGGCTTCTTAAGTCTGGACTGAGCTCGTGAGCGCACCCTGGTGGTCACTGTGGAGCAGGACGGCCATATGTGCAGACATCTCTTGAGAGAAGGGCGTCGACTGGATGGAAGGAGTTCATGGTCAGCGACCACGGACGTTACACCCTGTCTCGTGTTTCCTGTCTCTTGTTTCCTGTCTCCCGTGTTTCCTGTCTCCCGTGTTTCCTGTCTCCCGTGTTTCCTGTCTCTCGTGTTTCCTGTCTCCCGTGTTTCCTGTCTCCCGTGTTTCCTGTCTCCCGTGTTTCCTGTCTCTCGTGTTTCCTGTCTCCCGTGTTTCCTGTCTCTCGTGTTTCCTGTCTCCCATGTTTCCTGTCTCCCGTGTTTCCTGTCTCTCGTGTTTCCCGTCTCCCGTGTTTCCCGTCTCCCGTGTTTCCCGTCTCCCGTGTTTCCTGTCTCCCTTGTCTCCCGTCTCCCTTGTCTACCGTGTTTCCTGTCTTCCGTGTTTCCTGTCTTCCGTGTTTCCTGTCTCCCGTGTTTCCTGTCTTCCGTGTTTCCTGTCTCCCATGTTTCCTGTCTCCCGTGTTTCCTGTCTTCCGTGTTTCCTGTCTCCCGTGTTTCCTGTCTTCCGTGTTTCCTGTCTCCCGTGTTTCCTGTCTTCCGTGTTTCCTGTCTCTCGTGTTTGCTGTCTTCCGTGTTTCCTGTCTCCCGTGTTTCCTGTCTCCCGTGTTTCCCGTCTTCCGTGTTTCCTGTCTTCCGTCTCCCTTGTCTACCGTGTTTTCTGTCTTCCGTGTTTCCTGTCTCCCGTGTTTCCTGTCTTACGTGTTTCCTGTCTCCCGTGTTTCCTGTCTTCTGTGTTTCCTGTCTCACGTGTTTCCTGTCTCCCGTGTTTCCTGTCTTCCGTGTTTCCTGCCTCCCGTGTTTCCTGTCTTCCGTGTTTCCTGTCTCCCGTGTTTCCTGTCTTCCGTGTTTCCTGTCTCCCGTGTTTCCTGTCTCCCGTGTTTCCTGTCTTCCGTGTTTCCTGTCTCCCGTGTTTCCTGTCTTCCGTGTTTCCTGTCTCCCGTGTTTCCTGTCTTCCGTGTTTCCTGTCTCCCGTGTTTCCTGTCTTCCGTGTTTCCTGTCTCCCGTGTTTCCTGTCTCCCATGTTTCCTGTCTCCCGTGTTTCCTGTCTCCCGTGTTTCCTGTTTGCCGTGTTTCCTATCTCCCGTGTTTCCTGTCTCCCGTGTTTCCTGTCTCCCGTGTTTCCTGTCTTCCGTGTTTCCTGTCTCCCGTGTTTCCTGTCTTCTGTGTTTCCTGTCTCCCGTGTTTCCTGTCTCCCGTGTTTCCTGTCTCCCGTGTTTCCTGTCTCCCGTGTTTCCTGTTTTCCGTGTTTCCTATCTCCCGTGTTTCCTGTCTCCCGTGTTTCCTGTCTCCCGTGTTTCCTGTCTCCCGTGTTTCCTGTCTCCCGTGTTTCCTGTCTCCCGTGTTTCCTGTTTCCCGTGTTTCCTATCTCCCGTGTTTCCTGTCTCCCGTGTTTCCTGTCTTCCGTGTTTCCTGTCTCCCGTGTTTCCTGTCTTCCGTGTTTCCTGTCTCCCGTGTTTCCTGTCTCCCATGTTTCCTGTCTCCCGTGTTTCCTGTCTCCCGTGTTTCCTGTTTGCCGTGTTTCCTATCTCCCGTGTTTCCTGTCTCCCGTGTTTCCTGTCTCCCGTGTTTCCTGTCTTCCGTGTTTCCTGTCTCCCGTGTTTCCTGTCTTCTGTGTTTCCTGTCTCCCGTGTTTCCTGTCTCCCGTGTTTCCTGTCTCCCGTGTTTCCTGTCTCCCGTGTTTCCTGTTTCCCGTGTTTCCTATCTCTCGTGTTTCCTGTCTCCCGTGTTTCCTGTCTCCCGTGTTTCCTGTCTCCCGTGTTTCCTGTCTCCCGTGTTTCCTGTCTCCCGTGTTTCCTGTCTCCCGTGTTTCCTGTCTCCCGTGTTTCCTATCTCCCGTGTTTCCTGTCTCCCGTGTTTCCTGTCTCCCGTGTTTCCTGTCTCCCGTGTTTGCTGTCTTCCGTGTTTCCTGTCTCCCGTGTTTCCTGTCTCCCGTGTTTCCTGTCTCCCGTGTTTCCTGTCTCCCGTGTTTCCTGTTTCCCGTGTTTCCTGTCTCCCGTGTTTCCTGTTTCCCGTGTTTCCTGTTTCCCGTGTTTCCTATCTCCCGTGTTTCCTGTCTCCCGTGTTTCCTGTCTTCCGTGTTTCCTGTCTTCCGTGTTTCCTGTCTCCCGTGTTTCCTGTCTCCCGTGTTTCCTGTCTCCCGTGTTTCCTGTCTCCCGTGTTTCCTGTTTCCCGTGTTTCCTGTCTCCCGTGTTTCCTGTCCCCCGTGTTTCCTGTTTGCCATGTTTCCTGTGTCTCGTCTCAGACCAAATTTTCTGTTAGGCAGTTTTGATAGATCAGGCTCAAGTCTAACATTAAGTTGCAGAACTTTTTATTACGCGATTTTGAAGCTTTATTTACAGAAGACTGGACCGGCCGTTGTAATACAAAGGTCCAGCTGTGCTAATAACCGCGGTTCTGGTGATGTAGTGTCAGCACTAGAAAAGGCAGAATACTCCTAATGCAGTGAACATACAACGAATATTAGATGTGTGTGGTGCAGACGGCGTCAGTTCCAAACAACTTCTCCATTTGCAAGAAACCTCAGAATGATTTATATATAGAGAGCGCGCAGCAGAGAAGAGAGAAAGACATCTCAGCACTGAGACCTGGGGATTCCTGACTTTTCCTGCTTTCTTTCTGTAACGTCTATGGCCGGGGGTCGTCGTTCAGACTTACTTCTTGACGATCCCGGCCATGGACATCCCTCTTCACGGCGTCAGCTCCCTCCAGGGAGACGCCGGCACTCTCTTCCGGGTCCTCGGACTGATTCCCGCAGGGCGCGTGCACGGCCTTAAGGGGCCAGTACGCGTCCAGCTGTCATCCATCAATTATCAGCCCAAATGGCTGCTGGACTATAATTAGGGGCTCTGCCCACTGGTTCCTTGCCTGAGCGTTGTTGTATACCTAAGTTTGTCTTGCAAAGGGAAGGACCTCCAAAGTAGTATTCTCAGCAATACTGCCTGTGCCATGCGCATCACAGGAAAGACAGCGGGAGCTCAGGGAGTTAAATGCATGGCTGAAGTCTTGGTGTAGAGGAAAAGGATTTGGGTTCCTAGAGCACTGGGCTGACTTTTCATTGGGGTACAAACTGTATTCTGCAGATGATTTGCACCTAAATGGAAGGGGGTCCGCTGTGCTGGGGGAGAGAATTCTAGCTGGGGTGGCGGAGTATTTAAACTAGGGCTGAGGAGGGAGGTCAATGTAGAAAAAAAAGGGGTAGCCAGGTTAGAGAGGGGTCAGACTATATTGGTGGGGGGAGAAACAGAATGTGGGGAGAGGACTAGACAACAAGATAAGGAGATCCTTTCGTTACAAAACATCAGTGTAAATAAAAAGGCCCGATTAATGTCAAATCACATTTCTGATAATAAAAGTGAAAAACTGACAGGCAAGTTAAAGTGTAAGTTCACAAATGCCAGAAGTCTAGCAAGCAAAATGGGGGAGCTGGAGGCCTTGATACTGGAAGAAAATATAGATATAGTTGGTGTTGCTGAAACATGGCTGGACTCTTCACATGACTGGGCTGTAAATCTACAGGGTTTTACACTTTTTCGTAAAGACAGGACAAATAGGAAAGGTGGTGGTGTATGTCTGTATGTGAGAAGTGATATGAAGGTGGTGGTGTATGTCTGTATGTGAGAAGTGATATGAAGGCGAGTGTGAAAGAGACAATAGTGGGTGAAGACTGTGAGGAGGTTGAAACCTTGTGGGTGGAACTAGAAAGGGAGGTAAACACTGAAAAAATTACTTTTGGTGTAATCTATAGACCCCCCAATATAACTGAGGAGATGGAAGGTCAGATATATAAACAGATGGAGCAGGCTGCACAGGCGGGTACTGTAGTGATAATGGGAGATTTTAATTTCCGGGATATTAATTGGTGTCATGGTTCGGCTTCAACTGCAAAGGGGAGACATTTCCTCAACCTGTTGCAGGAAAATTTTATGGGCCAGTTTGTGGAAGACCCGACTAGAGGTGAAGCTCTGTTGGATCTGGTCATTTCTAATAATGCAGAGCTTGTTGGGAATGTCAATGTTCGTGAAAACCTCGGTAACAGTGATCACAATATAGTTACATTTTACCTATACTGTAAAAAACAAACGCAGGCTGGGAGGGCAAAAACATTTAATTTTAAGAAGGCCAATTTCCCCAGGATGAGGGCTGCAATTCAGGACATGGACTGGGAAGAACTAATGTCAAATAATGGGACAATTGATAAATGGGAGATTTTCAAATCTACTTTGAGTTATTATAGTGCAAAATTTATTCCTATAGGTAACAAGTATAAACGACTCAAATTAAACCCCACATGGCTTACACCTTCTGTGAAAGGGGCAATACACGACAAAAAAAGGGCATTTAAAAAATACAAATCTGAGGGTACAGCTGTAGCCTTTGTAAAATATAAAGAGCTTAATAAAATCTGTAAAAATGTAATAAAATCAGCAAAAATACAAAATGAAAGGCAGGTGGCCAAGGATAGTAAAACAAATCCTAAAAAATTCTTCAAGCATATAAATGCAAAAAAGCCAAGGTTCACTGAACATGTAGGACCCTTAGATAGTGGTAATGGGGAGTTGATCACAGGGGATCAAGAGAAGGCAGAGTTACTAAATGGGTTCTTTAGCTCTGTATATACAACTGAAGAAAGAGCAGCTGATGTAGCCGGTGCCAGTGCTGAGGAGCTGATGTAGCCGGTGCCAGTGCTGAGGAGCTGATGTAGCCGGTGCCAGTGCTGAGGAGCTGATGTAGCCGGTGCCAGTGCTGAGGAGCTGATGTAGCCGGTGCCAGTGCTGAGGAGCTGATGTAGCCGGTGCCAGTGCTGAGGAGCTGATGTAGCCGGTGCCAGTGCTGAGGAGCTGATGTAGCCGGTGCCAGTGCTGTTAATATATCAGTTGATATACTGAATTGGATGAATGTAGAGATGGTCCAAGCTAAATAAAATAAAATAAATGTGCACAAGGCCCCGGGACCAGATGGGTTACACCCTAGAATTCTTAAAGAGCTTAGTTCAGTCATTTCTGTCCCCCTTTTCATAATATTCAGAGAATCTCTAGTGACTGGTATAGTGCCAAGGGACTGGCGCAGGGCAAATGTGGTGCCTATTTTCAAAAAGGGCTCTAGGTCTTCCCCAGGTAATTATAGACCAGTAAGCTTAACATCCATCGTGGGGAAAATGTTTGAGAGGCTATTGAGGGACTATATACAGGATTATGTGACAATAAATAGCATTATAAGTGACAGCCAGTACAGTTTTACTAAGGACAGAAGTTGTCAAACTAACCTAATCTGTTTTTATGAAGAGGTGAGCAGAAGCCTAGACAGAGGGGCCGCTGTGTATATAATGATTATATGAGGGGTGAGCAGAAGCCCAGACAGAGGGGCCGCTGTGGATATAGTGTTTATATGAGGGGTGAGCAGAAGCCTAGACAGAGGGGCCGCTGTGGATATAATGATTATATGAGGGGTGAGCAGAAGCCCAGACAGAGGGGCCGCTGTGGATTTAGTGTTTTTGGACTTTGCAAAGGCATTTGACACTGTCCCCCATAGACGCCTAATGGGTAAATTAAGGACTATAGGTTTAGAAAATATAGTTTGTAATTGGATTGAGAATTGGCTCAAGGACCGTATCCAGAGGGTTGTGGTCAATGATTCCTACTCTGAATGGTCCCCGGTAATAAGTGGTGTACCCCAGGGTTCAGTGCTGGGACCACTATTATTCAACTTATTTATTAATGATATAGAGGAAGGGATTAATAGCACTATTTCTATTTTTGCAGATGACACCAAGCTATGTAATATAGTTCAGACTATGGAAGATGTTCATGAATTGCAGGCAGATTTAAACAAACTAAGTGTTTGGGTGTCCACTTGGCAGATGAAGTTTAATGTAGATAAATGTAAAGTTATGCATCTGGGTACCAACAACCTGCATGCATCATATGTCCTAGGGGGAGCTACACTGGGGGAGTCACTTGTTGAGAAGGATCTGGGTGTTCTTGTAAATCATAAACTCAATAACAGCATGCAGTGTCAGTCAGCTGCTTCAAAGGCCAGCAAAATATTGTGGTGTATTAAAAGAGGCATGGACTCGCGGGACAGGGATGTAATATTACCACTTTACAAAGCATTAGTGAGGCCTCATCTAGAATATGCAGTCCAGTTCTGGGCTCCAGTTCATAGAAAGGATGCCCTGGAGTTGGAAAAAATACAAAGAAGAGCAACGAAGCTAATAAGGGGCATGGAGAATTTAAGTTATGAGGAAAGATTGAAAGAATTAAACCTATTTAGCCTTGAAAAAAGACGACTAAGGGGGGACATGATTAACTTATATAAATATATTAATGGCACATACAAAAAATATGGTGAAATCCTGTTCCATGTAAAACCCCCTCAAAAAACAAGGGGGCACTCCCTCCGTCTGGAGAAAAAAAGGTTCAAGCTGCAGAGACGACAAGGCTTCTTTACAGTGAGAACGGTGAATCTATGGAATAGCCACCGCAGGAGCCGTCACAGCAGGGACAGTAGTCACCGCAGGAGCCGTCACAGCAGGGACAGTAGTCACCGCAGGAGCCGTCACAGCAGGGACAGGAGATGCTGCAGGAGCCGTCACAGCAGGGACAGTAGACACCGCAGGAGGCGTCACAGCAGGGACAGGAGACACCGCAGGAGCCGTCACAGCAGGGACAGTAGATGGCTTTAAAAAAGGGTTAGATAATTTCCTAGAACAAAAAAATAATAGCTCCTATGTGTAGAAATTTTTCCTTCCCTTTTCCCGTCCCTTGGTTGAACTTGATGGACATGTGTCTTTTTTCAGCCGTACTAACTATGTAACTAACTATGTAAAAAAAATGATCTCCCAGTGTTTTCCAGTTCCCAGTGTTACCCGTTCCTGCTGCCTGTACCCTGTATCCCGTGCTATTGTATCTACAAGTGAAAGTCAAGTCGTGTCATCCCGCTGCATCCGCGGTGTCACCTGCTGTGAAAGTCAAGTCGTGCTCCCGCTACTGTCTACTATTGCGTCAGGTACCCGTTCTGTACTATAGACATTGTTTTGTACCTTGTTGGCCAGCTGCTACCCTGCTACGCGGTACAGCCCAGTGGGTTCACACCCCGCGCCGTGACACATTCAATTCCACTTTCTGCTTGTTTCTGATTTGACTTTTTGAATTAGAATTTGCCATCAACAGTGAAATAAGAAATTGAGAGGCCCGAACTTTAGGATCCTGCGACACAGCACACAAAATAACAACATATATAGGTAAGGGTCTGCTGAACTAACAGAAAGCAATGCAAATAATTTATTACATTACTTATCCTGTACTGACCCTGAGTTATATCCTGTATTATACTTCAGAGCTGCACTCACTATTCTGCTGGTGGAGTCACTGTGTACATACATTACATTACTTATCCTGCACTGACCCTGAGTTATATCCTGTATTATACTCCAGAGCTGCACTCACTATTCTGCTGGTGGAGTCACTGTGTACATACATTACTTATCCCGTACTGATCCTGAGTTACATCCTGTATTATACTCCAGAGCTGCACTCACTATTCTGCTGGTGGAGTCACTGTGTACATACATTACATTACTTATCCTGTACTGATCCTGGGTTACATCCTGTATTATACTCCAGAGCTGCACTCACTATTCTGCTGGTGGAGTCACTGTGTACATACATTACATTACTTCTCCTGTACTGATCCTGAGTTACATCCTGTATTATACTCCAGAGCTCCACTCACTGTTCTGCTGCTGGAAATGAGTGGGGACACATGACTAGTTCTCTGTAATTCCCGCCCCCTTCCCTTGCACCGGCCCCAGTCCCAGCACGTTTCTCTTGTGCTGGGGGCACAGGCACATTTTATGGCTGCGGGTTATTAGCAGGCGGCTGTTTTCAGTGGATTATTTCCGCAGAAATCTGTGAATGAGATTATTACAGCCACTGACTTCAAAGGCTCCTGGATCTGTGTTCGCCGCCTCTGCCGGTATTAATGTGCCGCCCACCATCTCTAACCAGGGGAGACGCTGCACAATGTCTGTTCTCTCAGCCGTCTGCTTTGTGTTGGGCTCTTCCCCGGACTCCATGTCATTGTCACTCTGCGCTACGTCTTATCTCAGGGCAATAACCGGACAGAACTGACAGGACGTTACTCCGACCAGAGACCCAACGATTATCAATAACGAGACAAACGATTGGATGATCATTAACAATAATAGTTTTGTCTGTAGAGGTAAAAACAATCATTTCGGCTCCTCGGTCGGTGAATTCTCTGATTGTAGCTTTTACTGTAGGGACAATGCCACCCATCATCCTCCATCCAGGCCGAGGATCCGCCACGTTTTGGTACGTGGATCTGATGCTCGGGGTGATGATTGCTTTGACCATTTCTGGTCTGTGATTATTGAACATTTTCTCAGAATCTTCATCTTCATCTGATTGTTGTGTGAACGTCTTATTCCTAGGTGACCGTACGCTGCATATTATCGCTACCCTGGCATGTGACCCTGTCTGTGACCTGCTGACCGTACAGGACGGGATCTGATGACCGTACAGGACGAGATCTGCTGACCGTACAGGACGAGATCTGCTGACCGTACAGGACAGGATCTGGTGACCGTACAGGACAGGATCTGGTGACCGTACAGGATGAGATCTGCTGACCGTACAGGATGAGATCTGCTGACCGTACAGGACGGGATCTGATGACCGTACAGGACGGGATCTGATAAACGTACAGGACGGGATCTGATGACCGTACAGGATGAGACATGCTGACCGTACAGGACGAGATCTGTTGACCGTACAGGACGAGATCTGCTGACCTTACAGGACGGGATCTGATGACCGTACAGGACGAGATCTGATGACCGTACAGGACAAGATCTGCTGATCGTACAGGACGGGATCTGATGATTGTACAGGACGAGTACTGATGACCGTACAGGACGAGATCTGCTGACCGTACAGGACAGGATCTGGTGACCGTACAGGATGAGATCTGCTGACCGTACAGGACCAGATCTGCTGACCGTACAGGACGGGATCTGATGACCGTACAGGACGGGATCTGATGACCGTACAGGACGGGATCTGATGACCATACAGGACGAGATCTGCTCACCGTACAGGACGGGATCTGATGACCGTACAGGATGAGACATGCTGACCGTACAGGACGAGATCTGTTGACCGTACAGGACGAGATCTGCTGACCTTACAGGACGGGATCTGATGACCGTACAGGACGAGATCTGATGACCGTACAGGACAAGATCTGCTGACCGTACAGGACGGGATATGATGACCGTACAGGACGGGATCTGCTGATCGTACAGGACGAGATCTGATGACCGTACAGGACGAGATCTGCTGACCGTACAGGACGGGATCTGATGACCATACAGGACGAGATCCGATGACCTACAGGACGGGATCCGATGACCGTACAGGACAGGATCTGCTGACCGTACAGGACAGGATCTGATGACCATACAGGACGGGATCTGCTGACCGTACAGGACGAGATATGCTCACCGTACAGGATGGGATCTGATGACCGTACAGGATGAGACATGCTGACCGTACAGGACGAGATCTGTTGACCGTACAGGACGAGATCTGCTGACCTTACAGGACGGGATCTGATGACCGTACAGGACGGGATCTGCTGACCGTACAGGACGAGATCTGCTGACCGTACAGGACGAGACCTGCTGACCGTACAGGACGAGATCTGATGACCATACAGGACGGGATCTGATGACCCTACAGGACAGGATCTGATGACCGTACAGGACGTGATCTGCTGATCGTACAGGACGAGACCTGCTGACCGTACAGGACGAGACCTGCTGACCGTACAGGACGGGATCTGCTGATCGGACAGGACGAGACCTGCTGACCGTACAGGATTAGACCTGCTGACCGTACAGGACGGGATCTGCTGATCGACAGCGAAAGAGGAGAAAATGGGCGCACCCCATGACGATTAGACGTCATCACAAAAGGAGATCTTACCACATATGTGAATGCCTCTGGGGAACATATATTGTCTCTTCTCTGGGTGGGCATATAGTTCATGGACATCTACCTCTCTACGGCCAATCATACGGTATGCCAGTCCTGTTGTGGGGTCCCAAAGCTGCTGTCACTCACAGTACACAACTCTGCTGCAGACAGGTGTCCTGGTTGTGGGCAAATGATGTCCACGCTGGGGGTGATGATGACGGCTCGCTGTTCTGGGAGTGCAGGGTTTTCACGCTGGGGGTGATGATGGCGGCTCACTGTTCTGGGGGTGCAGGGTTTTCACGCTGGGGGTGATGATTGCGGCTCGCTGTTCTGGGGGTGCACGGTGTCCACGCCGGGGGTGATGATGGTGGCTCGCTGTTCTGGGGGTGCACGGTGTTCACGCTTGGGGTGATGATAGTGGCTCGCTGTTCTGGGGGTGCAGGGTGTCCACGCTGGGGGTGATGTTGGCGGCTCGCTGTTCTGGGGGTGCAGGGTGTCTACGCTGGGGGTGATGATGGCGGCTTGCTGTTCTGGGGGTGAAGGGTGTCTACGCTGGGGGTGATGTTGGCGGCTCGCTGTTCTGGGGGTGCAGGGTGCCTACGCTGGGGGTGCTGTTGGCGGCTCGCTGTTCTGGGGGTGCAGGGTGTCCACGATGGGGGTGATAATGGTGGCTCACTGTTCTAGGGTACAGGGTGTCCACGCTGGGGGTGATGTTAGTGGCTCGCTGTTCTGGGGGTGCAGGGTGTCTACGCTGGGGGTGATGATGGCAGCTCGCTGCTCTGGGGGTGCAGGGTGTCCACATTGGGGGTGATGATGGTGGCTCGCTTTTCTGGGGGTTCACGGTGTCCATGCTGGGGGTGATGATGGTGGCTCACTGTTCTGGGGGTGCACAGTGTCCACGCTGGGGGTGATGTTGGCGGCTTGCTGTTCTGGGGGTGCAGGGTGTCTACGCTGGGGGTGATGATGGCGGCTTGCTGTTCTGGGGGTGAAGAGTGTCTACGCTGGGGGTACTGTTGGCGGCTCGCTGTTCTGGGGGTGCAGGGTGTCCATGATGGGGGTGATAATGGTGGCTCACTGTTCTAGGCTACAGGGTGTCCACGCTGGGGGTGATGTTAGCGGCTCGCTATTCTGGGGGTGCAGGGTGTCTACGCTGGGGGTGATGATGGCAGCTCGCTGCTCTGGGGGTGCAGGGTGTCCACACAAGGGGTTGATGTTGGCGGCTCGCTTTTTTGGGGGTACAGGGTGTCTACGCTGGGGGTGATGTTGGCGGCTCGCTGTTCTGGGGGTGCAGGATGTCTACGCTGGGGGTGATGTTGGCGGCTCGCTGTTCTGGGGGTGCAGGGTGTCCACGCTGGTGATGATAATGGTGGCCCACTGTTCTGCGGGTGCATGGTGTCCATGCTGGGGGTGATGTTGGCGGCTCGCTGTTCTGGGAGTGCAGGGTGTCCACATTGGGGGTGATGATGGCGGCTCGCTGTTCTGGGGGTGCAGGGTGTCCACGTTGGGGGTGATGAAGGTGGCTCGCTTTTCTGGGGGTTCACTGTGTCCACGCTGGGGGTGATGATGGTGGCTCACTGTTCTGGGGGTGCATGGTGTCCACGCTGGGTGTGATGTTGGTGGCTCGCTGTTCTGGGGGTGCAGGGTGTCCACATTGGGGGTGATGATGGTGGCTCGCTGTTCTGGGGGTGCAGGGTTTCCACATTGGGGGTGATGATGGCGGCTCGCTGTTCTGGGGGTGCAGAGTGTCCACGCTGGGGGTGATGTTGGCGGCTTGCTGTTCTGGGGGTGCAGGGTGTCCACATTAGGGGTGATGATGGCGACTCGCTGTTCTGGGGGTGCAGGGTTTCCACATTGGGGGTGATTATGGCGGCTCGCTGTTCTGGGGGTGCAGGGTGTCCACGCTGGGGGTGATGATGGCGGCTCGCTGTTCTGGGGGTGCAGGGTGTCTACGCTGGGGGTGAAGATGGCAGCTCACTGTTCTGGCGGTGCAGGGTGTCCACACTGGGGTTGATGTTGGCAGCTCGCTGTTCTTGGGGTACAGGGTGTCTACGCTGGGGGTGATGTTGGCGGCTCGCTGTTCTTGGGGTGCAGGATGTCTACGCTGGGGGTGATGTTGGCGGCTCGCTGTTCTTGGGGTGCATGGTGTCCATGCTGGGGGTGATGATGGCGGCTCACTGTTCTGGGGGTGCAGAGTGTCCACGTTGGGGGTGATGATGGTGGCTCGCTGTTCTGGGGGTGCAGAGTGTCCACGTTGGGGGTGATGATGGTGGCTCGCTGTTCTGGGGGTGCAGGGTGCCCACGCTGGGGGTGATGATGGTGGCTCACTGTTCTGGGGGTGCAGGGTGTCCATGCTGGGGGTGATTTTGGCGGCTCGCTGTTCTGGGGCTGCAGGGTGTCCACATTGGGGGTGATGATGGTGGCTCGCTGTTCTGGGGGTGCAGGGTTTCGACATTGGTGGTGATGATGGCGGCTCGCTGTTCTGGGGGTGCAGGGTGTCCACGCTGGGGGTAATGTTGGCGGCTTGCTGTTCTGGGGGTGCAGGGTGTCCACATTAGGGGTGATGATGGCGGCTCACTTTTCTGGGGGTGCAGGGTTTCCACATTGGGGGTGATGATGGCGGCTCGCTGTTCTGGGGGTGCAGGGTGTCCACGCCGGGGGTGATGTTGGCGGCTCGCTGTTCTGGGGGTGCAGGGTGTCAGCCTCCACACATCTCTCACCGGTGGCTGTAGACTCGATATGTGACGTCCCTGCTGGAGTCTTTTATCTGCTGCCTGCAAACATCCAGAAAAAAAAGGAGGAAATAAAAAACTAAATTGCGGGAGAATGAGCGCGGTGCGGAGCCCGGGGTGTTTAGAACTTCTATAATTAACAGCCAATTTATCTCCCCGGCATTTCACCAGCCGCTCGCTAACTTTTCTGTGTGATAAATCCAGACGAGTTGTAATATAAAATAAAGGGCCTAATGATTCTTGTGCCGCAACGCGCTAAATTCTATCGGCTTTATCAACATGAGGAGAACGTATCTCCCCAGAAGTCCCCTGCACTGCGCTCATCACAGATTATTGTGCTCCTCAGTCTGAATCTTCGTTAAGGTTCAAATCTACTTGACACTATCGGGGGGGCCGAGATCTCATATCCTTCTGGTCGCACCGCCCTGGTGAACTGATCACAATGGAAGTCAGAAGAAAGTATGGCTGCCGGCAGGCAATGATGAAGCCACGCTATGCTCTTCAGCGTCAGACACGGATCCCGAATATGGTGGCTGCCGCCCAACGCGCGCACTTATTGTACCTCTTGTGTTATACAAAGACTTACAGAGAGTTTTTCCAAGCAAATTCTCGCCCTTAATACACGAGCACCCAAATATCGGCATATATCACCCTAACCCTATGGGTCTACGCCCTACGACTTCATTCACATCTTCAGAATCACCTGCTGGACCGACATATGAAGCGCTCCTTCTTTTTATCTTATTATTCACATATTTTTCATGCCATTTCCTTTATGTACTGGGGCGGTTTTAATAATTGCGTCCCAATGTAGATCGGATAAAACTAAACCATAGGCATAAATTGCACACCGTATGATGAAAGCATCTTGATAGACATGCTAGACGCCTCATTCTTCCTTACGTCTCCTCATTATCCAAATAAAACTGCCGTAAAGCCGCCGAACTGAGGTATCAAAGTTCTTACATTAACACAAAGGGTTACAGAGGAGGCGCCGCCCCACCTCGGACCTCATTACATACTGCACATGGTGGTGGTACCTGTCCGCCTGGAGTCAGACTCGGCCACAGTCCCAATTCTTACTGGTTCCCCGTCTAACACGACAAATAAATAGACTCAGTGTCATTTCCTTGCTGCATCACTGGACGTGATTTCACCGCGGCTCCTGCAGGACATTGGGTTTGGTTCCTTCTCCAGGACATTGGGCTCAGTCCCTTCTGTAGGACATTGGGTTTGGTTCCTTCTCCAGAACATTAGGCTCAGTCCCTTCTGCAGGACATTGGGTTTGGTTCCTTCTCCAGGACATTGGGCTCAGTCCCTTCTGCAGGACATTGGGTTTGGTTCCTTCTCCAGAACATTAGGCTCAGTCCCTTCTGCAGGACATTGGGTTTGGTTCTTTCTCCAGGACATTGGGCTCAGTCCCTTCTCCAGGACATTGGGCTCAGTCCCTTCTCCAGGACATTGGGCTCAGTCCCTTCTCCAGGACATTGGGCTCAGTCCCTTCTCCAGGACATTGGGTTTGCTCCGTCTTGCAGGACATTGGACTTACATCTTTGCCCCCAGAAATAACGTCTCCCTGCTGTCCTGTCACCGGGATGCGTTCACACGTTGCAGTCATATCACAGTTATGGCCATTAACCCTAAAACGTATTTTCGATATTGATGCATCTAAATAACCTGAAGTGAACGGCAGCAGGAAGACGCTGAGGACGGCCATTGTTGTGGTGCGGGGAAGAACATGTACATGAGTATGGTCACGGGCAGCCATGATGAGGTGTATGTAGGTTCGCAGACTGCTCCGTACTGCATTGTCTGCCTGTAACCTGCTCTCCAGTCTGGACCTGCAGAGTATTACGCATGCAGAGCATCTTCACAACAAGCCCCGTGGGGCAGCATGTTGTAAGAAGCAGCAGAGATAAGGAGTTTGTCATCTTGGCGCCTCCGCTGACTCTATATCATTGCTTGGCATTAAAATTTAACTGATGATGAATTAATTGTTCGGGGAGGATCTGATCTTTTGAGCACATACGGCAGCGGTGGCAGCACACTGCCTGCCACGCCATCTCACCATGCTGTTTCTATGGCAACACTCAGACTTGGCTTCACTCTGCAGCAGCATGCACAGGGTTAATGCACTGGTTCGGGTACTCCGCAGTGCCACATTAGACATAGATACGGACTCCCATACAATGCGGGCACAAGATCCCCCCCCCCGACTGCCCGCACCTGCCCCTGTACCTAAGAAATGATCCCTATCAGTCTGTAATATAATATAATAAATCAGAGCTCCAACAACCCCAAACAAGACCCCCAGAGAGGGAGACAAGACGTTAGAGCACAGGAGCTTACACTCTAATCTCGCCACTACAGCACATATACAGACAGATACCGAACCGGCACGTTTACCTGGAGCAGGAAGGGCAGACAGGTAATCACCCAGGGCATAAATCACACAGAGCATTGTCTAGACTGAACGCAGGACTAGCTGTGTTCTCATTCACTGACAGCAAACTAATATCTTGAAACTGGTGAGGATTTGAAATACAAATCTATTAGAAAGTTGTAGGACTTTAGGTCTCCACCCGGCATTACATCATTGTGCGGTCAGTGTGACGTCTCCACGCGGCATTACATCATTGTGCGGTCAGTATGACGTCTCCACCCGGCATTACATCATTGTGTGGTCAGTGTGACGTCTCCACCCGTCATTACATCATTGTGCGGTCAGTGTGACGTCTCCACCCGGCATTACATCATTGTGTGGTCAGTGTGACGTCTCCACCCGTCATTACATCATTGTGCGGTCAGTGTGACGTCTCCACCCGGCATTACATCATTGTGCGGTCAGTATGACGTCTCCACGCAGCATTACATCATTGTGCGGTCAGTATGACGTCTCCACCCGGCATTACATCATTGTGCGGTCAGTGTGACGTCTCCACCCGGCATTACATCATTGTGCGGTCAGTATGACGTCTCCACCCGGCATTACATCATTGTGCGGTCAGTGTGACGTCTCCACGCGGCATTACATCATTGTGCGGTCAGTGTGACGTCTCCACCCGGCATTACATCATTGTGCGGTCAGTGTGACGTCTCCACCCGGCATTACATCATTGTGCGGTCAGTGTGACGTCTCCACGCGGCATTACATCATTGTGCGGTCAGTATGACGTCTCCACCCGGCATTACATCATTGTGTGGTCAGTGTGACGTCTCCACCCGTCATTACATCATTGTGCGGTCAGTGTGACGTCTCCACCCGGCATTACATCATTGTGTGGTCAGTGTGACGTCTCCACCCGTCATTACATCATTGTGCGGTCAGTGTGACGTCTCCACCCGGCATTACATCATTGTGCGGTCAGTATGACGTCTCCACGCAGCATTACATCATTGTGCGGTCAGTATGACGTCTCCACCCGGCATTACATCATTGTGCGGTCAGTGTGACGTCTCCACCCGGCATTACATCATTGTGCGGTCAGTATGACGTCTCCACCCGGCATTACATCATTGTGCGGTCAGTGTGACGTCTCCACGCGGCATTACATCATTGTGCGGTCAGTGTGACGTCTCCACCCGGCATTACATCATTGTGCGGTCAGTGTGACGTCTCCACCCGGCATTACATCATTGTGCGGTCAGTGTGACGTCTCCACCCGGCATTACATCATTGTGCGGTCAGTATGACGTCTCCACCCGGCATTACATCATTGTGCGGTCAGTGTGACGTCTCCACCCGGCATTACATCATTGTGCGGTCAGTATGACGTCTCCACCCGGCATTACATCATTGTGCGGTCAGTGTGACGTCTCCACCCGGCATGACATCATTGTGCGGTCAGTATGACGTCTCCACCCTGCATTACATCATTGTGCGGTCAGTGTGACGTCTCCACCCGGCATTACATCATTGTGCGGTCAGTGTGACGTCTCCACCCGGCATTACATCATTGTGCGGTCAGTGTGACGTCTCCACCCGGCATTACATCATTGTGCGGTCAGTGTGACGTCTCCACCCGGCATTACATCATTGTGCGGTCAGTGTGACGTCTCCACCCGGCATTACATCATTGTGCGGTCAGTGTGACGTCTCCACCCGGCATTACATCATTGTGCGGTCAGTGTGACGTCTCCACCCGGCATTACATCATTGTGCGGTCAGTGTGACGTCTCCACCCGGCATTACATCATTGTGCGGTCAGTGTGACATCTCCACCCGGCATTACATCATTGTGCGGTCAGTGTGACGTCTCCACCCGGCATTACATCATTGTGCGGTCAGTGTGACGTCTCCACCCGGCATTACATCATTGTGCGGTCAGTGTGACGTCTCCACCCGGCATTACATCATTGTGCGGTCAGTGTGACGTCTCCACCCGGCATTACATCATTGTGCGGTCAGTGTGACGTCTCCACCCGGCATTACATCATTGTGCGGTCAGTATGACGTCTCCACCCGGCATTACATCATTGTGTGGTCAGTGTGACGTCTCCACCCGGCATTACATCATTGTGCGGTCAGTATGACGTCTCCACCCGGCATTACATCATTGTGCGGTCAGTATGATGTCTCCACCCGGCATTACTTCATTGTGCGGTCAGTGTGACGTCTCCACCCGGCATTACATCATTGTGCGGTCAGTGTGACGTCTCCACCCGGCATTACATCATTGTGCGGTCAGTGTGACGTCTCCACCCGGTATTACATCATTGTGCGGTCAGTATGACATCTCCACCCGGCATTACATCATTGTGCGGTCAGTATGATGTCTCCACCCGGCATTACCTCATTGTGCGGTCAGTGTGACGTCTCCACCCGGCATTACATCATTGTGCGGTCAGTATGACGTCTCCACCCGTCATTACATCATTGTGCGGTCAGTGTGACGTCTCCACCCGGTATTACATCATTGTGTGGTCAGTATGACGTCTCCACCCGGCATTACATCGTTGTGCGGTCAGTGTGACGTCTCCACGCGGCATTACATCGTTGTGCGGTCAGTGTGACGTCTCCACCCGGCATTACATCATTGTGTGGTCAGTGTGACGTCTCCACGCGGCATTACATCATTGTGCGGTCAGTGTGACGTCTCCACCCGGCATTACATCATTGTGCGGTCAGTGTGACGTCTCCACCCGTCATTACATCATTGTGCGGTCAGTGTGACGTCTCCACGCGGCATTACATCGTTGTGCGGTCAGTGTGACGTCTCCACCCGGCATTACATCATTGTGCGGTCAGTGTGACGTCTCCACGCGGCATTACATCGTTGTGCGGTCAGTGTGACGTCTCCACCCGGCATTACATCATTGTGCGGTCAGTGTGACGTCTCCACCCGGCATTACATCATTGTGCGGTCAGTGTGACGTCTCCACCCGGCATTACATCATTGTGTGGTCAGTGTGACGTCTCCACCCGGCATTACATCATTGTGCGGTCAGTGTGACGTCTCCACGCAGCATTACATCATTGTGCGGTCAGTGTGACGTCTCCACGCGGCATTACATCATTGTGCGGTCAGTGTGACGTCTCCACCGGGCATTACATCATTGTGCGGTCAGTGTGACGTCTCCACCGGGCATTACATCATTGTGCGGTCAGTATGACGTCTCCACCCGGCATTACATCATTGTGCGGTCAGTATGACGTCTCCACCCGGCATTACATCATTGTGCGGTCAGTATGACGTCTCCACCCGGCATTACATCATTGTGCGGTCAGTGTGACGTCTCCACCCGGCATTACATCATTGTGCGGTCAGTATGACGTCTCCACCCGGCATTACATCATTGTGCGGTCAGTGTGACGTCTCCACCCGGCATTACATCATTGTGCGGTCAGTATGACGTCTCCACCCGGCATTACATCATTGTGCGGTCAGTATGACGTCTCCACCCGGCATTACATCATTGTGCGGTCAGTGTGACGTCTCCACGCAGCATTACATCATTGTGCGGTCAGTGTGACGTCTCCACGCGGCATTACATCATTGTGCGGTCAGTGTGACGTCTCCACCCGGCATTACATCATTGTGCGGTCAGTATGACGTCTCCACCCGGCATTACATCATTGTGCGGTCAGTATGACGTCTCCACCCGGCATTACATCATTGTGCGGTCAGTGTGACGTCTCCACCCGGCATTACATCATTGTGCGGTCAGTGTGACGTCTCCACCCGGCATTACATCATTGTGCGGTCAGTGTGACGTCTACACCCGGCATTACATCATTGTGCGGTCAGTGTGACGTCTCCACGCGGCATTACATCATTGTGCGGTCAGTATGACGTCTCCACCCGGCATTACATCATTGTGCGGTCAGTGTGACGTCTCCACCCGGCATTACATCATTGTGCGGTCAGTGTGACGTCTCCACCCGGCATTACATCATTGTGCGGTCAGTGTGACGTCTCCACCCGGCATTACATCATTGTGCGGTCAGTGTGACGTCTCCACCCGGCATTACATCATTGTGCGGTCAGTGTGACGTCTCCACCCGGCATTACATCATTGTGCGGTCAGTGTGACGTCTCCACCCGGCATTACATCATTGTGCGGTCAGTGTGACGTCTCCACCCGGCATTACATCATTGTGTGGTCAGTATGACATCTCCACCCGGCATTACTCCATTGTGCGGTCAGTGTGACGTCTCGACCCGGCATTACATCATTGTGTGGTCAGTGTGACGTCTCCACGCGGCATTACATCATTGTGCGGTCAGTGTGACGTCTCCACCCGGCATTACATCATTGTGCGGTCAGTGTGACGTCTCCACCCGGCATTACATCATTGTGCGGTCAGTGTGACGTCTCCACCCGGTATTACATCATTGTGTGGTCAGTATGTGGAGCTGTATGTGGAGATGTTGGTGGAGCTGTATGTGGAGCTGTATGTGGGGCTGTATGTGGAGCTGTATGTGGGGCTGTATGTGGAGCTGTATGTGGGGCTGTATGTGGAGCGGTATGTGGAGCGGTATGTGGAGCGGTATGTGGAGCGGTATGTGGAGCGGTATGTGAAGCTGTATGTGGAGCTGTATGTGGAGCTGTATGTGGAGCTGTATGTGGAGCTGTATGTGGGGCTGTATGTGGGGCTGTAAGTGGTGCTGTATGTGGAGTTTTTTGTGGGGCTGTAGGTTGAGCTGTATATGGGGTTGTATGTGGAGCTGTATGTGAACTGTATATGGAGCTGTATGTGGAGTTGTATATGGAGCTGTATATGGGGCTGTGTATGGAGCTGCGTATGGGGCTGCGTATGGAGATGTTTGTGGAGCTGTTGGTGGAGCTGTTGGTGGAGCTGTTGGTGGAGCTTTATATGGAGCTGTGTATGGATCTGTGTATGGAGCGGTTTGTGGAGCTGTTTGTGGAGCTGTTGGTGGAGCTGTTTATGGAACTGTTGGTGGAGCTGTATATGGAGCTGTGTATGGAGTGGTTTGTGGAGCTGTTGGTGGAGCTGTTGGGGGAGTTGTTGGTGGAGCTGTATATGGAGCTGTATATGGAGCTGTTGGTGGAGCTGTTGGTGGAGCTGTATATGGAGCGGTTTGTGGAGCTGTTTGTGGAGCTGGTTGTGGAGCTGTATGTGGAGCTGTTGATGGAGCTGTGTATGGAGCTGTATATGGAGCTGTGTATGGAGTGGTTGATGGAGATGTTGGTGGAGCTGTATGTGGAGATGTTGGAGCTGTGTATGGAGCTGTATATGGAGCTGTGTATGGAGCTGTATATGGAGCTGTGTATGGAGTGGTTTGTGGAGCTGTTGGTGGAGATGTTGGTGGAGCTGTAAGTGGAGCTGTTGATGGAGCTGTGTATGGAGCTGTATATGGAGCTGTATATGGAGTGGTTTGTGGAGCTGTTGGTGGAGCTGTTGGTGGAGCTGTATGTGGAGCTGTATATGGAGCTGTATATGGAGCTGTTGGTGGAGCTGTTGGTGGAGCGGTTGGTAGAGCTGTTTGTGGAGCTGTATATGGAGCTGTGTATGGAGTGGTTTGTGGAGCTGTTGGTGGAGCTGGATATGGAGCTGCTGCCGGGGACATGGAGTGGACATTGGGTCATTCGTAACTCTTTCCCCCTGGTCTGTGCCCGTGGAGCCGCTGTCACATGGATGCTATCTTCTCTTTCTTCTTGAGTAGACACTCGTTACCTCTGTTGTGCGCCTGATTTAGGATGTGAACAGGATACAAAAGGGCCGTTACTGAGACACGTAATAAGAAAGAAAGCGGCGGCGCATCAGCTCCAGTGCCCCCATCATTGTATACACCCCCAGTCACTGGACGCTCCGTGGATAATAAGAATAATATGGCGTTCAGGTCAAACCTTGTCACACTTTCTCCAACACATGCGAATATGTCGTGAAAAGTGGGTGGGACTTCAGAGTGGCGCTAAACACGACTCATTAACGTTGTGTAACACTATTTACTCCAAACCACAGATTCATCAACAGGGAGAGCGCAATACCGGATCTGCCGCATGCTGAGGAGGGGTGAGGGGTGCGAGCAATAAGGAATCTCCCCCAGTATTCCTATTACAAGGTAGATCTGCTGACATACACAGAAAGGTACACTATGTATCAGCACTACACAATAAACAGGAATATACAAAGCTACCCAACATTACACAATGTAACACAACATTACACAATGTAACACAGCACTTCACAATATACAGGGATATACAAAGCTACACAACATTACACAATGTAACACAACATTACACAATGTAACACAGCACTGCACAATATACAAAGCTACACAACATTACACAATGTAACACAGCACTGCACAATATACAAAGCTACACAACATTACACAATGTAACACAACATGATACACAAAGACCAACAACATTACAGAATGTAACACAGCACTGCACAATATACAAAGCTACACAACATTACGCAATGTAACACAGCACAATATACAAAGCCATACCACATTACACAATGTAGCACAGCACTGCACAATATATAAAGCTACAAAATATTACACAATGTAACACAACACTGCACTATATACAAAGCCACACAACATTACACAATGTAACAGCACTGCACAATATATATATATATATATATATATATATATATATATATATATATATATATATAAAGCTACACAATATTACACAATGTAACACAGCACTGCACATTATACAAAGCTACACAACATTACAGAATGTAACACAGCACTGCACAACATACAGAGCCACACTTTAAACAATGTAACACAGCACTGCACAATATACAAAGCTACACAACATTACACATAGTAACACAACATGATATACAAAGCCCAACAACATTACAGAATGTAACACAGCACTGCACAATATACAAGCCACACATTACGCAATGTAATACAACACTGCACAATATACAAATCTACACAACATTACACAATGTAACACAACATTTCACAATATACAAAGCGACACAACATTACACAATGTAACACAACATTGCACAATATACAAAGCTACACAACATTACACAATGTAACACAACACTGCACATTATACAAAGCCACACAACAGTACACAATGTAACACAGCACTGCACATTATACAAAGCTACACAACATTACACAATGTAACACAACACTGCACAATATATATAAAGCTACAAAATATTACACAATGTAACACAACACTGCACTATATACAAAGCCACACAACATTACACATTGTAACAGCACTGCACAATATATATAAAGCTACACAATATTACACAATGTAACACAGCACTGTACATTATACAAAGCTACACAACATTACACAATGTAACACAGCACTGCACAACACACAAAGCCACACATTAAACAATGCAACACAGTACTGCACAATATACAAACCTACACAACATTACACATTGTAACACAACATGATATACAAAGCCCAACAACATTACAGAATGTAACACAGCACTGCACAATATACAAAGCCACACAACATTACACAATGTAACACAACATTGCACAATATACAAAGCTACACAACATTACACAATGTAACACAGCACTGCACAATATACAAAGCTACACAACATTACACAATGTAACACAACACTGCAAACTATACAAAGCTATACAACATTACACAATGTAACACAGCACTGCACAATATACAGGAATATACAAAGCTACACAACATTACACAATGTAACACAACACTGCACTATATACAAAGCGACACAACATTACACAATGTACAAGACTGCACAACATACAAAGCTACACAACATTACACAATTTAACACAGAACTGCACAACATACAAAGCCACACATTAAACAATGTAACACAGCACTGCACAATATACAAAGCCACGCAGCATTACACAATGTAACACAACACGATATACAAAGCCCAACAACATTACAGAATGTAACACAGCACTGCACAATATACAAAGCCACACATTACACAATGTAACACAACACTGCACAATATACAAAGCTACACAACATTACACAATGTAACACAGTACTGCACAATATACAAAGCCACAACATTACACAATGTAACACGACACTGTACAATATACAGGGATATACAAAGTAACACAACATGACACAATGTAAAACAACACTGCACAATATACAAAGCTACACAACATTACACAATGTAACACAACACTGTACAATATGCAAAGCTACACAACATTACACAATGTAACACAAAACTGTACAATATACAAAGTTACACAACATTACACAATGTAACACAACACTGCACAATATACAAAGCTACACAAAATTACACAATGTAACACAACACTGCATAACATACAAAGCTATGCAACATTGCACAATGTAACACAGCACTGCACATTATACAAAGCCACACAACATTACACAATGTAACACAACACTGCACATTATACAAAGCTATACAACATTACACAATGTAACACAGCACTGCACATTATACAAAGCTACACAACATTACACAATGTAACACAACACGCACAACATACCGAATATATATAAAGCTACACAATATTACACAAGGTACAAGACTGCACTATATACAAAGCTACACAACATTACACAATGTACCACAGCACTGCACAACATACAAAGCTACACAACATTACACAATGTAACACAACACACACAACATACAGAATATATATAAAGCTACACAATATTACACAATGTAACACAGTACTGCACAATATACAAAGCTACACAACATTACACAATGTAACACAACACTGCACATTATACAAAGCTATACAACATTACGCAATGTAACAGCACTGCACATTATACAAAGCTACTCAACATTACGCAATGTAACACAACACTCACAACATACAGAATATATATAAAGCTACACAATATTACACAAGGTAACACAGTACTGCACAATATACAAAGCTACACAACATTACACAATGTACAAGACTGCACAATATACAAAGAAACACAACATTACACAATGTACCACAGCACTGCACAACATACAAAGCTACACAACATTATACAATGTAACACAACACGCACAACATACAGAATATATATATATCAAGCTACACAATATTACACAATGTAACACAGTACTGCACAATATACAAAGCTACACAACATTACACAATGTACAAGACTGCACAATATACAAAGCTACACAACATTACACAATTTAACACAGCACTGCACAACATACAAAGCCACACATTAAACAATGTAACACAGCACTGCACAATATACAAAGCCACGCAGCATTACACAATGTAACACAACACGATATACAAAGCCCAACAACATTACAGAATGTAACACAGCACTGCACAATATACAAAGCCACACATTACATAATGTAACACAACACTGCACAATATACAAAGCCACACCATTACACAATGTAACACAACACTGTACAATATACAGGGATATACAAAGCAACACAACATTACACAATGTAACACAACACTGCACAATATACAAAGCTACACAACATTACACAATGTAACACAACACTGTACAATATGCAAAGCTACACAACATTACACAATGTAACACAACACTGCATAACATACAAAGCTATGCAACATTGCACAATGTAACACAGCACTGCACATTATACAAAGCCACACAACATTACACAATGTAACCCAACACTGCACATTACACAAAGCTATACAACATTACACACTGTAACACAGCACTGCACATTATACAAAGCCACACAGCATTACACAATGTAACACAACACTGCACATTATACACAGCTATACAACAATACACAATGTAACACAGCACTGCACATTATACAAAGCCACACAACATTACACAATGTAACACACCACTGTACATTATACAAAGCTATACAACATTACACAATGTAACACAGCACTGCACATTATACAAAGCAATACAACATTACACAATGTAACACAACACGCACAACATACCGAATATATATAAAGCTACACAATATTACACAAGGTAACACAGTACTGCACAATATACAAAGCTACACAACATTACACAATGTACAAGACTGCACAATATACAAAGCTACACAACATTACACAATGTAACACAACACTGCACATTATACAAAGCTATACAACATTACACAATGTAACACAGCACTGCACATTATACAAAGCTACACAACATTACACAATGTAACACAACACACACAACATACAGAATATATATAAAGCTACACAATATTACACAAGGTAACACAGTACTGCACAATATACAAAGTTACACAACGTTACACAATGTACAAGACTGCACAATATACAAAGCTACACAACATTACACAATGTACCACAGCACTGCACAACATACAAAGCTACACAACAATATTCAATGTAACACAACACGCACAACATACAGAATATATATAAAGCTACACAATATTACACAATGTACCAAAGTACTGCACAATATACCAAGCTACACAACATTACACAATGTGACATAGCACTGCAGAATATACAAAGCTACATAACATTACACAATGTAACACAACATGATACACAAAGACCAACAACATTACAGAATGTAACACAGCACTGCACAATATACAAAGCCACACAATGTAACACAACACTGCACAATATACAAAACTACACAACATTACACAATGTAACACAGCACTGCACAATTTACAAAGCCACAACATTGCACAATGTAACACAAAACTGCACAATATACAAAGCTACACAACATTACACAATGTAACACAGCACTGCACAATATACAAAGATACACAACACTAAACAATGTAAAACAGCACTGTACAATATACAAAGCCACACATTACACAATGTAACACAGCACTGCACAATATACAAAACTACACAACATTACACAATGTAACACAGCACAATATACAAAGCCATACCACATTACACAATGTAACACAGCACTGCACAATATACAAAGCCCCACATTACACAATGTAACACAACACTGCACAATATACAAAGCCACACAACAGTACACAATGTAGCGCAAAACTGCACAATATACAAAGCTCTACAACATTACAAAATGTAACAGCACAATATGCAAAGCTACACAACATAACACAACACTGCACAATATACAAAGCTACACATCATTACACAATGTAACACAACACTACACAATGTAACACATCACTGCACAATATAAAGTAATATACAAAGCCACATAACATTACACAATGTAACACAACACTACACAATGTAACACAGCACTGCACAATATACAGAAATATACAAAGCCACATAACATTACACAATGTAACACAACACTACACAATATACAAAGCTACACAACATTACACAATGTAACACAACACCACACAATATACAAAGCTACACAACATTACACAATGTAACAATGCTCATAGGCTGAGCATGGTGAGGGAGGAGGCAGATAATGAGGAAGAAGATGGTGAGGATAAGAGGGAGGAGGATGATGATGAGGAGGATGAGGATGATTAGGATGGTGAGGGGGATGATTACGATGGTGAGGGGGATGAGGAGGAGGATGATTAGGATGGCGAGGAGGATGAGGAGGATGATTAGGATGGTGAGGGTGATGATTAGGATGGTGTGGAGGATGATTAGGATGGTGAGGAGGATGAGGAGGAGGAGGATGATGTGGAGGATGATTAGGATGGTGAGGGGGATGAGGAGGATGATTAGGATGGTGAGGAGGAGGAGGATGATGTGGAGGATGATTAGGATGGTGAGGGTGATGATTAGGATGGTGAGGGTGATGATTAGGATGGTGAGGGGGATGGTTAGGATGGTGAGGAGAATGATTAGGATGGTGAGGAGGAGGATGATTAAGATGGTGAGGAGGATGATTAGGATGGTGAGGGGGATGATTAGGATGGTGAGGAGGATGATTAGGATGGTGAGGGTGATGATTAGGATGGTGAGGGTGATAATTAGGATGGTGAGGAGGATGATTAGGATGGTGAGGAGGATGATTAGGATGGTGAGGAGGATGATTAGGATGGTGAGGAGGATGATGAGGAGGAGGATGATAATGTGGAGGATGATTAGAATGGTGAGGAGGATGAGGATGATGATGATTAGGATGGTGAGGGGGATAAGGAGGGGGATGATGATGTGGAGGATGATTAGGATGGTGAGGGGGATGATTAGGATGGTGAAGGGGGATAAGGAGGAGGATGATGATGTGGAAGATGATTAGGATGGTGAGGGTGATGATTAGGATGGGGAGGGGGATGATTAGGATGGTGAGGGGGATGATTAGGATGGTGAGGAGGATGATTAGGATGGTGAGGGGGATGATTAGGATGGTGAGGAGGATGATTAGGATGGTGAGGGGGCTGATTAGGATGGTGAGGAGGATGAGGATGATGATGATTAGGATGGTGAGGGGGATAAGGAGGAGGATGATGTGGAGGATGATTAAGATGGTGAGGGGGATGATTAGGATGGTGAGGGGGATGATTAGGATGGTGAGGGTGATGATTAGGATGGTGAAGGAGATGAGGATGATGATGATTAGGTGGTGATGGGGATAAGGAGGAGGATGATGATGTGGAGGATGATTAGGATGGTGAGGGTGATGATTAGAATGGTGAGGAGGATGATTATGATGGTGAGGGGGATGATTAGGATGGTGAGGGAGATGATTAGGATGGTGAAAGGGAGGATGATGATGTGGAGGATGATTAGGATGGTGAGGAGGATGAGGATGATGATGATTAGGGTGGTGAGGGGGATAAAGAGGAGGATCATGATGTGGAGGATGATTAGGATGGTGAGGGGGATGAGGAGGATGATTAGGATGGTGAGGAGGAGGATGCGGAGGAGGATGATGATGTGGAGGGTGATTAGGATGGTGAGGAGGATGATGATGATGATGATTAGGATGGTGATGGGGATAAGGAGGAGGATGATGATGTGGAGGATGATTAGGATGGTGAGGGTGATGATTAGGATGGTGAGGAGGATTATTAGGATGGTGAGGGGGATGATTAGGATGGTGAGGAGGATGATTAGGATGGTGAGGATGATGATTAGGATGGTGAGGAGGATGATTAGGATGGTGAGGAGGATGAGGATGATGATGATTAGGATGGTGAGGGGGATAAGGAGGAGGATGATGATGTGGAGGATGATTAGGATGGTGAGGGGGATGATTAGGATGGTGAGGGGGATGATTAGGATGGTGAGGAGGATGATTAGGATGGTGAGGGGGATGATTAGGATGGTGAGGAGGATGAGGAGGAGGATGATTAGGATGGTGAGGAGGATGAGGATGATGATTAGGATGGTGAGGGGGATAAGGAGGAGGATGATGATGTGGAGGATGATTAGGATGGTGAGGGGGATGATTAGGATGGTGAGGGGGATGATTAGGATGGTGAGGGGGATGATTAGGATGGTGAGAGGGATGATTAGGATGGTGAAGGGGATGAGGAGGATGATTAGGATGGTGAGGAGGAGGAGGATGATGATGTGGAGGGTGATTAGGATGGTGAGGAGGATGAGGATGATGATGATGATGATGATTAGGATGGTGATGGGGATAAGGAGGAGGATGATGATGTGGAGGATGATTAGGATGGTGAGGGTGATGATTAGGATGGTGAGGAGGATGATTATGATGGTGAGGGGGATGATTAGGATGGTGAGGAGGATGATTAGGATGGTGAGGGGGATGATTAGGATGGTGAGGGGGATGATTAGGATGGTGAGGGGGATGATTAGGATGGTGAGGGGGATGATTAGGATGGTGAAGGAGATGAGGAGGATGATGATGATGATGATGATTAGGATGGTGATGGGGATAAGGAGGAGGATGATGATGTGGAGGATGATTAGGATGGTGAGGGTGATGATTAGGATGGAGAGGAGGATGATTAGGATGGAGAGGGGGATGATTAGGATGGTGAGGAGGATGATTAGTATGGTGACGGAGATGATTAGGATGGTGAGGAGGAGGATGATGATGTGGAGGAAGATTAGGATGGTGAGGAGGATGAGGATGATGATAATTAGGATGTAGAGGGGGATAAGGAGGAGGATGATGATGTGGAGGATGATTAGGATGGTGAGGGGGATGATTAGGATGGTGAGGATGATGATTAGGATGGTGAAGGGGATGAGGAGGATGATTAGGATGGTGAGGAGGAGGATGAGGAGGAGGATGATGATGTGGAGGGTGATTAGGATGGTGAGGAGGATGATGATGATTAGGATGGTGATGGGGATAAGGAGGAGGATGATGATGTGGAGGATGATTAGGATGGTGAGGGTGATGATTAGGATGGTGAGGAGGATGATTAGGATGGTGAGGGGGATGATTAGGATGGTGAGGAGGATGATTTGGATTGTGAGAGGGATGATTAGGATGGTGAGGGGGATGATTAGGATGGTGAGGGGGATGATTAGGATGGTGAAGGGGATGAGGAGGATGATTAGGATGGTGAGGAGGAGGATGAGGAGGAGGGTGATGATGTGGAGGGTGATTAGGATGGTGAGGAGGATGAGGATGATGATGATGATGATGATTAGGATGGTGATGGGGATAAGGAGGAGGATGATGATGTGGAGGATGATTAGGATGGTGAGGGTGATGATTAGGATGGTGAGAAGGAGGATTAGGATGGTGAGGGGGATGATTAGGATGGTGAGGGGGATGATTAGGATGGTGAGGGTGATGATTAGGATGGTGAGAAGGAGGATTAGGATGGTGAGGGGGATGATTAGGATGGTGAGGAGGATGATTAGGATGGTGAGGAGGATGATTAGGATGGTGAGGAGGATGATTAGGATGGTGAGGGGGATGATTAGGATGGTGAGGGGGATGATTAGGATGGTGAGGAGGATGATTAGGGTGGTGAGGAGGATGATTAGGATGGTGAGGGGGATGATTGATTAGGATGGTGAGGGGGATGATTAGGATGGTGAGGGGGGTGATTAGGATGGTGAGGAGGATGTTTAGGATGGTGAGGAGGATGATTAGGATGGTGAGGGGGATGATTAGGATGGTGAGGAGGAGGATGATTAGGATGGTGAGGGGGATGATTAGGATGGTGAGGGGGATGATTAGGATGGTGAGGGGGATGATTAGGATGGTGAGGGGGATGATTAGGATGGTGAGGGGGATGATTAGGATGGTGAGGGGGATGATTAGGATGGTGAGGGGGATGATTAGGATGGTGAGGGGGATGATTAGGATGGTGAGGAGGATGATTAGGATGGTGAGGGGGATGATTAGGATGGTGAGGGGGATGATTAGGATGGTGAGGAGGATGAGGAGGATGGTGAGGCGGATGATTAGGATGGTGAGGAGGATGATTAGGATGGTGAGGGGGATGATTAGGATGGTGAGGGGGATGATTAGGATGGTGAGGGGGATGATTAGGATGGTGAGGGGGATGATTAGGATGGTGAGGAGGATGATTAGGATGGTGAGGGGGATGATTAGGATGATGTGGGGGATGATGACTCCCTCCTGGTCTGGCCCGGCTTTTGGACTCTTAGACTAATTAATAAAATATCAGGTTTATTGATTGTGACTCTGGAGGAAGTTTCCGTCTTTTATCGCCGCGCTCCGAGTCTATAACACGATTGTCTTCCTGACACCTTTAGATTTTCTCTAATTAAAAGCATCTTAGGCCTATTAAACCGGTGAATCCGACTCATGAGCAACCCAGAGCCTGCAAGCGTGTGCTGCAATGTGCTGCAGGGCCTATGAGCCTCGTGTGCTGCAATGTGCTGCAGGGCCTATGAGCATCGTGTGCTGCAATGTGCTGCAGGGCCTATGAGCATCGTGTGCTGCAATGTGCTGCAGGGCCCATGAGCCTCGTGTGCTGCAATGTGCTGCAGGGCCTATGAGCCTCGTGTGCTGCAATGTGCTGCAGGGCCTATGAGCATCGTGTGCTGCAATGTGCTGCCCAGCATTTAAGCATTCTGTTCTGCAATGCTCTGCAGGCCTGTGTGTGTTACGTGTTCTGCAGTGTTGGACAGGGCTTACTAGTTGTGTTTGTTGCAATTCTCTGCAGGCGTGTGCGTGTTACGTGGGCTGCAATGTTCTGCAGAGCTTACTAGTTGTGTTTGTTGCAATGCTCTGCAGGCCTGTGCGTGTTACGTGTGCTGCAATGTTCTGCAGAGCTTACTAGTTGTGTTTGTTGCAATGCTCTGCAGGCCTGTGCGTGTTACATGTGCTGCAATGTTCTGCAGAGCTTACTAGTTGTGTTTGTTGCAATGCTCTGCAGGCCTGTGCGTGTTACGTGTGCTCCAATGTTCTGCAGAGCTTACTAGTTGTGTTTGTTGCAATGCTCTGCAGGCCTGTGCGTGTTACGTGTGCTGCAATGTTCTGCAGAGCTTATTAGTTGTGTTTGTTGTAATGCTCTGCAGGCCTGTGTGTGTTACGTGTGCTGCAATGTTCTGCAGAGCTTACTAGTTGTGTTTGTTGCAATGCTCTGCAGGCCTGTGCGTGTTACGTGTGCTGCAATGTTCTGCAGAGCTTACTAGTTGTGTTTGTTGCAATGCTCTGCAGGCCTGTGCGTGTTACGTGTGCTGCAATGTTCTGCAGAGCTTACTAGTTGTGTTTGTTGCAATGCTCTGCAGGCCTGTGCGTGTTACGTGTGCTGCAATGTTCTGCAGAGCTTACTAGTTGTGTTTGTTGCAATGCTCTGCAGGCCTGTGTGTGTTACGTGTGCTGCAATGTTCTGCAGAGCTTACTAGTTGTGTTTGTTGCAATGCTCTGCAGGCCTGTGCGTGTTACGTGTGCTGCAATGTTCTGCAGAGCTTACTAGTTGTGTTTGTTGCAATGCTCTGCAGGCCTGTGCGTGTTACGTGTGCTGCAATGTTCTGCAGAGCTTACTAGTTGTGTTTGTTGCAATGCTCTGCAGGCCTGTGCGTGTTACGTGTGCTGCAATGTTCTGCAGAGCTTACTAGTTGTGTTTGTTGCAATGCTCTGCAGGCCTGTGTGTGTTACGGGTGCTGCGGCCTCTCCAGCTTCACAGATGAGACAGGTCCCGTCAGGCCATACAGCAATGTTATGGGGAGATAATTCGTGCTTAACCGGACAGAAAAACATCTCTAAATATGCGCTAAAACTTGAATTCTACACGGACGGAGCCGGCCCATAAATGTCGCGGTTATTGCTGCCCTTTCCTGCTTAAATGGCAAATAAAAGCCGGTTTTATGAGGAATCTGCAATAATCGTCACTAATGAACCCGACTTATACCGGATCGCCAATACACATGACACGGCGCTGATTTCTGCTCGCGCCCTCCTAAAAACAACAAAGAAAAGTCACCGGAAAATAAAGCCATCAAAGAAAGTTTCACTATGGATGAATGGAAGGATGATGGGTGGAGTAGTGGAAGGATAATTGGTGGAGTAGTGGAAGGATGATGGGTGGAGTAGTGGAAGGATGATGGGTGGAGTAGTGGAAGGATGATGGGTGGAGTAGTGGAAGGATAATGGGTGGAGTAGTGGAAGGATAATTGGTGGAGTAGTGGAAGGATGATGGGTGGAGTAGTGGAAGGATAATTGGTGGAGTAGTGGAAGGATAATTGGTGGAGTAGTGGAAGGATGATGGGTGGATTAGTGGAAGGATAATTGGTGGAGTAGTGGAAGGATAATTGGTGGAGTAGTGGAAGGATGATGGGTGGAGTAGTGGAAGGATGATGGGTGGAGTAGTGGAAGGATGATGGGTGGAGTAGTGGAAGGATAATTGGTGGAGTAGTGGAAGGATGATGGGTGGAGTAGTGGAAGGATGATGGGTGGATTAGTGGAAGGATAATTGGTGGAGTAGTGGAAGGATAATTGGTGGAGTAGTGGAAGGATGATGGGTGGAGTAGTGGAAGGATGATGGGTGGAGTAGTGGAAGGATGAGGAGTAGTGGAAGGATAATTGGTGGAGTAGTGGAAGGATGATGGGTGGAGTAGTGGAAGGATGATGGGTGGAGTAGTGGAAGGATAATTGGTGGAGTAGTGGAAGGATGATGTGTGGAGTAGTGGAAGGATGATGGGTGGAGTAGTGGAAGGATGATGGGTGGAGTATTGGAGTATTACTCCTGGGAAATCCTTATTTACAAGTGTTCACAGTCAAATTGTAGACGTTTTACATGAGAAGCTCTCCATATGTTGCATGTACGTCCCCTGATGGTGACGATGATGATAATGATGATGATGATGATATAAAACGATGATGATGATGATGATGATGATGATGATATAAGATGATGATGATGATGATGATGATTATGATGATTTGATAATGATGATGGTGATGGTAATGATATGATGATGATGATGATGGTCATGGTAATGATATGATGATGATGGTGATGGTAGTGATATTATGATGACAATGGTGATAATGATGATGATGGTGATAATGATATGATGATGATGATGGTGGTGATGATGACAATGGTGATGATGATGATGGTGATGTTATGATGAAGGTGGTGATGATGATGATGGTGGTGATGATGATGGTGGTGGTGGTAGTGGGGACGATGATGGTGATGATCGATGATGATGATGACAATGGTGATGATGATAATGATGAAGATGGTGATGATGATGATGACTGACTGTACATCTTTAATATGGACCCTGATACACCCTGATATTCCCTCATACACCTTCATTCACCCTCATACATACGGATACACCTGTATACATACTGATACACCCCCATAAATACTCATACACCCTCATACATACTCATATGCCCTCAAACACCATCATACATACTGATACTCCCTGATAAATACTGGTATGCCCTCATACACCCTCATACACCCTGATACATCCTCATACACCTTCATAAACCCTAATACACTCTCATACACCCTGATACACCCTCATACATACTCATATGCCCTCAAACACCATCATACATACTGATACTCCCTGATAAATACTGGTATGCCCTCATACACCCTCATACATATTGATACACCCTGATACACCCTCATACATCCTCATACACCTTCATAAACCCTAATACACCCTGATACATCCTCATATACCGTCATAAACCCTAATACACCCTCATACACCCTGATACACCCTCATACATACTGATATGCCCTCATACGCCCTCATACATAGTGATACGCCCTCATACATACTGATACACCCTCATACATACTGATACCCCCTCATACACCCTAATGCATACTGGTACACCCTCATACATACTCATATGCCCTCAAACACCATCATACATACTGATACTCTCTGATAAATACTGATACACCCTCATACACCCTTATACATATTGATACAACCTGATACACACTCATACATTCTCATACACCTTCATAAACCCTAATACACCCTGATACATCCTCATACATACTGATATGCCCTCATACACCCTGATACACCATCATACATACTGATATGCCCTCATACACCCTCATACATAGTGATACACCCTCATACATACTGATACACCCTCATACATACTGATACACCCTCACACATACTGATACACCCTAATGCATACTGATACACCCTCATACATACTGATATGCCCTCATACATACTGATACACACTCATACACTCTGATACATACTGATACACCCTCATACACCCTCATACATACTGATACACCCTCATACACCCTGATACATACTGATACACCCTCATACATACTGATTTACACTCATACATACTGATACACCCTCATACACACTGATACACCCTGATACACCCTCATACATACTGATACACACTTATATATACTGATACACCCTCATATATACTGATACACCCTAATACACACTGATACACCCTTATATATACCGATACACCCTCATACATACTGATACACCCTCATACATACTGATATACCCTCATACACCCTCATACACACTGATACACCCTTATATATACTGATACACCCTCATACATACTGATACACCCTTATACATACTGATATGCCCTCATACACGCTCATACATACTGATATACACTCATACACCCTGATACACCCTCATACACCCTAATACATACTGATACACCCTCATACATACTGATATGCCCTCATACACCCTCATACACACTGATGTGCCCTAATACATACTGATACACCCTCATACATAATGATACACCCTCATACATACTGATACACTCTCATACATGCTGATATGCCCTCATACACCTTCATAAGTACTGATTTGCCCTCATACACCCTCATACATACTGATGTGCCCTCATACATACGATACACCCTGATACACCCTCATACATACTGATACACCCTCATACATGCTAATATGCCCTCATACATCTTCATACGTACTGATTTGCCCTCATACACCCTCATAGATACTGATATACCCTAATACACCCTCATATCACTGATACACCCTGATACACACTCATAGATACTGATACACTCTCGTACATACTGATACACCCTTATATACACTGATACACCCTTATATACACTGATACACCCTCATACATACTGATACACCCTTATACATACTGATACACCCTGATACACCCTCAAACATACTGATACACTCTCATACATGCTGATTTGCCCTCATACACCTTCATACGTACTGATTTGCCCTCATACACCCTCATACATACTGATATACCCTCATACACCCTCATACATTCTGATACTCTCTCATACATGCTAATATGCCCTCATACACCTTCATACGTACTGATTTGCCCTCATACACCCTCATACATACTGATATACCCTCATACACCCTCATACACACTGATACACCCTTATATATACTGATACACCCTCATACATACTGATACACCCTTATACATACTGATATGCCCTCATACACGCTCATACATACTGATATACACTCATACACCCTGATACACCCTCATACACCCTAATACATACTGATACACCCTCATACATACTGATATGCCCTCATACACCCTCATACACACTGATGTGCCCTCATACATACTGATACACCCTCATACATAATGCTATACCCTCATACATGCTAATATGCCATCATACACCTTCATAAGTACTGATTTGCCCTCATACACCCTCATACATACTGATATACACTCATACTCCCTGATACACCCTAATACATACTGATACAGCCTCATACATACTGATATGCCCTCATACACACTCATACATACTGATGTGCCCTCATACATACTGATACACCCTGATACACCCTTATACATACTGATACACCCTCATACATGCTAATATGTCCTCATACATCTTCATACGTACTGATTTGC
Source organism: Rhinoderma darwinii (assembly GCF_050947455.1). Taxonomy (NCBI): domain Eukaryota; kingdom Metazoa; phylum Chordata; class Amphibia; order Anura; family Rhinodermatidae; genus Rhinoderma; species Rhinoderma darwinii. Next base: position 996,555 of record NC_134696.1, read on the forward strand.
CCTCATACACCCTCATACATACTGATATACCCTCATACACCTTCATACATACTGATACACCCTTATATATACTGATACACCCTCATACATACTGATACACCCTTATACATACTGATATGCCCTCATACACGCTCATACATACTGATATACACTCATACACCCTGATACACCCTCATACACCCTAATACATACTGATACACCCTCATACATACTGATATGCCCTCATACACCCTCATACACACTGATGTGCCCTCATACATACTGATACACCCTCATACATAATGCTATACCCTCATACATGCTAATATGCCATCATACACCTTCATAAGTACTGATTTGCCCTCATACACCCTCATACATACTGATATACACTCATACTCCCTGATACACCCTAATACATACTGATACAGCCTCATACATACTGATATGCCCTCATACACCCTCATACATACTGATGTGCCCTCATACATACTGATACACCCTGATACACCCTTATACATACTGATACACCCTCATACATGCTAATATGTCCTCATACATCTTCATACGTACTGATTTGCCCTCATACACCCTCATACATACTGATATACCCTCATACACCTTCATACATACTGATACACCCTTATATACACTGATACACCCTCATACATACTGATACACCCTCATACATACTGATACACCCTTATATACACTGGTACACCCTCAAACATACTGATGCACCCTGATACACCCTCATACATACTGATACACCCTCATACATACTGATACACCCTGATACACCCTCATACATACTGATACACCCTGATACACCCTCATACATACTGATACACTCTCATACATGCTGATATGCCCTCATACACCTTCATACGTACTGATTTGCCCTCATACACCCTCATACATACTGATATACCCTCATACACCCTGATACACCCTCATACTCACTGATACACCCTGATACACCCTCATAGATACTGATACACCCTCATACATACTGATATACCCTCATACAGCCTCATACACACTGATATACCCTTATATATACTGATACACCCTCATACATACTGATACACCCTTATACATACTGATATGCCCTCATACACCCTCATACATACTGATATACACTCTTACACCCTGATACACCCTCATAGATACTGATACACCCTCATACATGCTGATAAGCCCTCATACATCTTCATACGTACTGATTTGCACGCATACACCCTCATACATACTGATATACCCTAATACACCCTAATGCATACTGATACACCCTCATACATACTGATACACCCTCATACATACTGATACACCCTCATACACCCTGATGCATACTGATACACCCTCATACATACTGATACACCCTCATACACCCTGATACATACTGATACACCCTCATACACCCTCATACATACTGATACACCCTCATACATACTGATACACCCTCATACATACGGATTTACACTCATACATACTGATACACCCTCATACACACTGATACACCCTGATACACCCTCATACATACTGATAAACCCTTATATATACTGATACACCCTCATACATACTGATACACCCTTATACATACTGATATGCCCTCATACACCCTCATACATACTGATATACACTCATACACCCTGATACACCCTCATAGATACTGATACATCCTCATACATGCTGATATGCCCTCGTACATCTTCATACGTACTGATTTGCGCTCATACACCCTCATACATACTGATATACCCTCATACACCCTAATGCATACTGATACACCCTCATACATACTGATATACCCTCATACACCCTAATGCATACTGATACACCCTCATACATACTGATACACCCTCATACACCCTAATGCATATTGATACACCCTCATACACCCTCATACATACTGATAAACCCTCATACATATGGATTTACACTCATACATACCGATACACCCTCATACACACTGATACACCCTGATACACCCTCATACATACTGATATGCCCTCATACACCCTCATACACACTGATGTGCCCTCATACATACTGATACACCCTCATACATAATGCTACACCCTCATACATGCTAATATGCCATCATACACCTTCATAAGTACTGATTTGCCCTCATACACCCTCATACATACTGATATACACTCATACTCCCTGATACACCCTAATACATACTGATACAGCCTCATACATACTGATATGCCCTCATACACCCTAATGCATACTGATACACCCTCATACATACTGATATACCCTCATACACCCTAATGCATACTGATACACCCTCATACATACTGATACACCCTCATACACCCTAATGCATATTGATACACCCTCATACATACTGATATACCCTCATACATACTGATACACACTGATACACCCTCATACACCCTCATACATACTGATAAACCCTCATACATATGGATTTACACTCATACATACCGATACACCCTCATACACACTGATACACCCTGATACACCCTCATACATACTGATACACCCTTATATATACTGATACACCCTCATACATACTGATACACCCTTATACATACTGATATGCCCTCATACACCCTCATACATACTGATGCACCCTGATACACCCTCATACATACTGATGCACCCTCATATATAGTGATACACCCTCATACATACTGATACACTCTCATACATGCTGATATGCCCTCATACACCTTCATACATACTGATTTGCCCTCATACTGATACACCCTCATAGATATTGATACACCCTCATACATACTGATACACCCTTATACATACTGATATGCCCTCATACACCCTCATACATACTGATATGCCCTCATACACCCTCATATATACTGATATGCCCTCATACACCCTCATACACTCATACATACTGATACACCCTGATACACCCTCATACATACTGATACACCCTCTTACTTACTGATACACCCTTATACATACTGATATGCCCTCATACACCCTCATACATACTGATATACACTCATACACCCTGATACACCCTCATAGATACTGATACACCCTTATACTGATACACCCTTATACATACTGATATGCCCTCATACACCCTCATACATACTGATATACCCTTATACATACTGATATGCCCTCATAAACACTGATACACCCTCATACATACTGATACACCCTCATACATACTGATACACCCTTATACATACTGATATTCCCTCATACACCCTCATACATACTGATATACACTCATACACCCTTACATACTGATACACCCTCATACATACTGATATGCCCTCATACACTATTATACTCCATAATGTTCCCTCATAGACAGTCATACACACTCACACTCACTGGTATATTGTTATACACTCTTAAACACACTAATACACACCGTTCTCTTCCTCATAAGTCAACGCTACACTATGGGCACATATTCACACCACTACGACACTATTACAGCACCAGGACTGTACCACTGCTACCACACCACTACGACACTACTACAGCTCCAGGACTGCACCACTGCTACCACACCACTACGAAACTACTATAGCTCCAGGACTGCACCACTGCTACCACACCACTACAACACTACTACAGCTCCAGGACTGCACCACTGCTACCACACCACTACTGCATTACTACAGCTCCAGGACTGCACCACTGCTACCACACCACTATGACACGACTACAGCTCCAGGACTGCACGACTGCTACCACAGCACTACGACACTACTACAGCTCCAGGACTGCACCACTGCTACCACACCACTACTACAGCTCCAGGATTGCACCACTGCTACCACACCACTACTGCATTACTACAGCTCCAGGACTGCACCACTGCTACCACACCACTACTGCACTACTACAGCTCCAGGACTGCACCACTGCTACCACAGCACTACGACACTACTACAGCTCCAGGACTGCACCACTGCTACCACACCACTACTACAGCTCCAGGACTGCACCACTGCTACCACACCGCTACTGCACTACTACAGCTCCAGGACAGCACCACTGCTACCACACCACTACTGCACTACTACAGCTCCAGGACTGCACCACTGCTACAACACCACTATGACATGACTACAGCTCCAGGACTGCACCACTGCTACCACACCGCTACTGCACTACTACAGCTCCAGGACAGCACCACTGCTACCACACCACTACTGCACTACTACAGCTCCAGGACTGCACCACTGCTACCACACCACTATGACACGACTACAGCTCCAGGACTGCACCACTGCTACCACACCACTACTGCATTACTACAGCTCCAGGACTGCACCACTGCTACCACACCACTATGACACGACTACAGCTCAAGGACTGCACCACTGCTACCACACCACTATGACACGACTACAGCTCAAGGACTGCACCACTGCTACCACACCACTATGACACGACTACAGCTCCAGGACTGCACCACTGTTACCACACCAGTATGACACATGTACTGAGTCATGTATCATCATAGCCCAGGGTGTACTTGGTTTGGGAACACTGAGAAACCCCGGTATAGAATATATTTCAAAATTTAAGCAGTTTGCAATATTTTTTTATTCGGCGTTTCTCGTCACGTGATATTTTCTTCTATATTCCGTGTCGTCAGCAGCGGTGCAGCGATAAGAGGGATAATGCATCGACCATAAAGTATAAAAGGGACATAAGTTGAGTGGATGATTTCACAATGAAGCAGACGAGGAGATAGAAGATAAGAGGCGTCTGATAAGCGGGAACAATAATTGCATATTCACAATGAGCGGACGCTGCGCCATCCAACACGTACTGATCTATAGAGAAATAAACCAACAGCGACTGCGCTTATCTGACTCGTTACCAGTGCGAAAGAAGAACAGAAAAGACGGATGAAAACATCGAGAAGAGACAAGAATCTCCAGGGAACGATCACAGGTCCGGAGGACTGGACATCCCAGCGCAGCCGTGAACTGGAAACAGTGGCGGATAAGTAGACCCCGGACTGCTCCCCCCCTGCCGGGTCTATAGACCACATCACCTTTATATCCTAGCAGGCATTAACTAGAGACCTGGGGGCCTTTATTAGACCCCCGGCTGACATAGAAGACACTGGCACGCTGCGATCGGATCGCCGGGTGCCGGTGGGGTGGGAGATGGAGCTCCCTTCCTCCAAAACCACTCCGATGCGGTGCTCGCTGTTGAGGGGTGAAATGGGCGAGATCGATACTGATATGGATCTCGCCCGTTCCAGCAGGTCTACTCTCAGCCCTCAGCGACCTCTGGCAGTAGAGCAGGGAGGTAACGGCTCCCGGCGCTGTTTATTTATTCTGATGCAGCGTCGTAAAAAGGCTACGGCATCGGAATAAAGCCTAGACACTAATGAGTGATCACTAACAGGATGAATACCACACTACAAGTCCCAGCATAACCTGGTAATAGATAATTACACAGTGAATACTGAGGGACTACAGGTCTCAGCATAACCTACATATGGATAATTCCACACTGGAACATTGAGGTACAACAGGCTTACTTTTTATCATGCAGCTTCTATGGACCCTGTATACAGAGAAGCCGTATTGTTCCGTTAAAGCCAAATCCGTCAGGTCAGCAGGACTGACGGCTCGGATAAAAGCTGCTCCTGCGCAGGATCCAACCAATAACGATGACATCTGAGTTCTGGTCTATTATTAGCTGGATCTTATATGTCAGAGACGCCGGAGCAGCTTTAATCCGAGCCGTCAGTCCTCGGATGAACGGAACGATACAGCTTCTATGTATACAGAAGATGTGTAATAAAAAGTCAAAAGAAAATGTATAAAAATCTTTTTAAAGTTGTTTAAAGTTGGTGCCTGTTTTGGCTTTTTCCGGATATCGCTGTAGCGGAGAACAGACATAGTAGAAAGTCTATGAACCCGCACTCCGATACATCGGCTTTCCGGAGAAAGCCGAAACAGAAACAAAGCAGCTGAGCGCTCACACGAGGACTTCTGCTGCTTCGTTTTAATGATTGGTGGGGGTCTCAGTGCCCGGACCCCCACCAATCAAAACTTCTGACACATCACTATGACATGTCAGAAGTTTGTTGAACGTTTAGTCATACTTTAAAGGTCCCATATCTCTAGTCAGCTCCATGGTGCCCTGATCTCCACCTCAGCTCCATGGTGCCCTGATCTCCACCTCAGCTCCATGGTGCCCTGATCTCCACCTCAGCTCCATGGTGCCCTGATCTCCACCTCAGCTCCATGGTGCCCTGATCTCCACCTCAGCTCCATGGTGCCCTGATCTCCACCTCAGCTCCATGGTGCCTAGATCTCCACCTCAGCTCCATGGTGCCCTGATCGCCACCTCAGCTCCATGGTGCCATGATCTCCACCTCAGCTCCATGGTGCCCTGATCTCCACCTCAGCTCCATGGTGCCCTGATCTCCACGGTGCCCTGATCTCCACCTCCGCTCCATGGTGCCCTGATCTCCACCTCAGCTCCATGGTGCCCTGATCTCCACCTCAGCTCCACGGTGCCCAGATCTCTACCTCAATTGAAAACCAGATGCCAGAGGCAAAAAAGCCCTATTTCCCAACTACCATTGGAATAGTTCAATTTTAAAATGTAATCTTTATTGTGCTGATTCAGCAAACAGACAAACAGACAGACCAACATAAATAGTTAAAATTCTCAATGATCTCCACCTCAGCACCACGGTGCCCTGATCTCCACCTCAGCTCCACGGTGCCCTGATCTCCACCTCAGCTCCACGGTGCCCTGATCTCCACCTCAGCTCCATGGTGCCCTGATTGCCACCTCAGCTCCATGGTGCCCTGATCTCCACCTCAGCACCACGGTGCCCTGATCTCCACCTCAACTCCACGGTGCCCTGATCTCCACCTCAGCTCCATGGTGCCCTGATCGCCACCTCAGCTCCATGGTGCCCTGATCTCCACCTCAGCTCCACGGTGCCCAGATCTCTACCTCAGTTCCATGGTGCCCAGATCTCCACCTCAGCTCCATGGTGCCCTGATCTCCACCTCAGCTCCATCGTGCCCTGATCTCCACCTCAGCTCCATGGTGCCCTGATCTCCACCTCCACTTGACAAACATTCTCCTTGTATTTGATACAGAACTAATGAACAGGCGAGTAAATTATTGACGAGCAGCTTGACATTAATGGAGTTGGTTGATGCACAGGGACTGTCATTCAGCGGGTATAGAAGTCGCTGCTGCGGCGTCCGCACGCTCTCCCCCCAGACCCTCCATCATCTTCAGATCTAAGGCAATAATCAAGGGGCAAATATTTCACCCAAAATAAAGCGAGACGAGTCCACGGCTCCCAGAGGCATCAATGATATTTATCTACAGGAACGACCATAGAAATGTAAAGATTATTCCCAACAGGTCACCACATCGTGATCCTCTGCTCCAAGTCATCCGGGTCTACGCAGCTGCAAACTACTGCTGGGTGACAACACTGAGGTCCGCCATCACACTGCTCATAGAGGTGGTCACTGCTGTAGTGTCAGGGTGGAGCCATCTATAGACCACTCCCAGGAGGAGCCCTGCAGAGCAAGGAATTGTGGGAGGAAATAGTACATGATATTAAGTGAACCCAGATATTATTATAGCAAGCTGCATTTGTGTCATCGTCCTGTCCCCAAGTGTCAGTGTCGATATACTGTACCCCAAGTGTCAATGTATCATTATCCTGTATCCCAAGTGTCAATGTCATTATCCTGTAACCCAAGTGTCAGTGTGTCATTATTTTGTCCCCCAAGTGTCAGTGTCATTATCCTGTACCCAAAGTGTCAGTGTCATTATCCTGTACCCCAAGTGTCAGTGTCATTATTTTGTCCCCCAAGTGTCAGTGTCATTATCCTGTACCCAAAGTGTCAGCGTGTCTTTCTCCTGTACCCCAAGTGTCAGTGTATCATTATCCTGCACCCCAAGTGTCAGTGTCATTATCCTGTACCCCAAGCATCAGTGTCATTATCCTGTACCCCAAGTGTCAGTGTATCATTATCCTGTACCCCAAGTGTCAGTGTATCATTATTTTGTCCCCCAAGTGTCAGTGTCATTATCCTGTACCCAAAGTGTCAGTGTCATTTTCCTGTACCCCAAGTGTCAGTGTCATTATCCTGTACCCCAAGCGTCAGTGTCATTATTTTGTCCCCCAAGTGTCAGTGTCATTATCCTGTACCCAAAGTGTCAGCATGTCTTTCTCCTGTACCCCAAGTGTCAGTGTATCATTATCCTGCACCCCAAGTGTCAGTGTCATTATCCTGTACCCCAAGCATCAGTGTCATTATCCTGTACCCCAAGTGTCAGTGTATCATTATCCTGTACCCCAAGTGTCAGTGTCATTATCCTGTACCCCAAGTGTCAGTGTGTCATTATTTTGTCCCCAAGTGTCAGTGTCATTATCCTGTACCCAAAGTGTCAGCGTGTCATTATCCTGTACCCCAAGTGTCAGTGTGTCATTATCCTGTACCCCAAGTGTCATTATCCTGCACCCCAAGTGTCAGTGTCATTATCCTGTACCCCAAGTGTCAGTGTATCATTATCCTGTACCCCAAGTGTCAGTGTATCATTATCCTGTACCCCAAGTGTCAGTGTGTCATTATCCTGTACCCCAAGTGTCAGTGTATCATTATCCTGTACCCCAAGTGTCAGTGTATCATTATCCTGTACCCCAAGTGCCATTATCCTGTGCCCCAAGTGTGTGTCATTATCCTGTACTCCAAGTGTTATTATCCTGTACCCCAAGTGTCATTATCCTGTACCCCAAGTGTCAGTGTCATTATCCTGTACCCCAAGTGTCAGTGTATCATTATCCTGTACCCCAAGTGTCAGTGTGTCCTTATCCTGTACCCTAAGTGTCAGTGCGTCATTATCCTGTACCCCAGGTGTCATTATCCTGTACCCCAAGTGTCATTATCCTGTACCCCAAGTGTCATTATCCTGTACCCCAAGTGTCAGTGTCATTCTCCTGTACCCCAAGTGTCAGTGCGTCATTATCCTGTACCCCAGGTGTCATTATCCTGTACCCCAAGTGTCATTATCCTGTACCCCAAGTGTCATTATCCTGTACCCCAAGTGTCAGTGTCATTATCCTGTACCCAAAGTGTCAGCATGTCTTTCTCCTGTACCCCAAGTGTCAGTGTATCATTATCCTGCACCCCAAGTGTCAGTGTCATTATCCTGTACCCCAAGCATCAGTGTCATTATCCTGTACCCCAAGTGTCAGTGTCATTATCCTGTACCCCAAGTGTCAGTGTATCATTATCCTGTACCCAAAGTGTCAGCGTGTCATTATCCTGTACCCCAAGTGTCAGTGTGTCATTATCCTGTACCCCAAGTGTCATTATCCTGCACCCCAAGTGTCAGTGTCATTATCCTGTACCCCAAGTGTCAGTGTATCATTATCCTGTACCCCAAGTGTCAGTGTATCATTATCCTGTACCCCAAGTGTCAGTGTGTCATTATCCTGTACCCCAAGTGTCATTATCTTGTACCCCAAGTGTCAGTGTATCATTATCCTGTACCCCAAGTGCCATTATCCTGTGCCCCAAGTGTGTGTCATTATCCTGTACTCCAAGTGTTATTATCCTGTACCCCAAGTGTCATTATCCTGTACCCCAAGTGTCAGTGTATCATTATCCTGTACCCCAAGTGTCAGTGTCATTATCCTTTACCCCAAGTGTTATTATCCTGTACCCCAAGTGTCATTATCCTGTACCCCAAGTGTCAGTGTATCATTATCCTGTACCCCAAGTGTCAGTGTGTCCTTATCCTGTACCCTAAGTGTCAGTGCGTCATTATCCTGTACCCCAGGTGTCATTATCCTGTACCCCAAGTGTCATTATCCTGTACCCCAAGTGTCATTATCCTGTACCCCAAGTGTCAGTGTCATTCTCCTGTACCCCAAGTGTCAGTGCGTCATTATCCTGTACCCCAGGTGTCATTATCCTGTACCCCAAGTGTCAGTGTCATTATCCTGTACCCCAAGTGTCATTATCCTGTCCCCCAAGTGTCAGTGTCATTATCCTGTACCCCAAGTGTCATTCTCTTGTCCCCCAAGTTTCTGTCTTTGTGTATTTTCCAGGTTTCATATTCAGCTATCCCTAGGATGTGATGAGTCTATTTTGCGGCTATTGGGGGTCTTCTCTCCCGGGGTCCAGACCTCTGAGTTTTTGCTTCTAGCATTGTGGGATTCTGGAGGCGGTCAGATTATCTGTGGAGGGTGCGGGGGGCTCGGGGCTGGGGGCTCAGCTGGCATCGCCGCCTTCCACCAGTAAAGGGAAGAGCTGCCAGCAGCAGTTTGACAATGACCCTCTGTGCCGGCTGGGGGAGGAACGCCACAAAACCCCAATTCTATTCTTGGGTCAAATCTCCATGGAAACCTCTGCAACATCTGCAAGTTCCAAGAAACTCAACATTGAGACATCCTGACCCCAGTACAGATCCTGCGTTTGTTCCTCTGTCCTGACCCCCCCATCTGATGTCCTGAAGGGGTTAATTCATCCTCAGTCCCGATCTCCCCCAACACCCCAATAAGGAGGGGAGCTCGGCCGGAGTGGAGGGAAGTATTTCATCTAATGGTCTCTAATATAAAACAGCAGGGGGGAGCCGCTTCCTGGAGGTGTTCAGTGGGGTGGCGACATTCCTGCCCGGTGCGGCCGCCGCGTCATGGGAGACCCCCGGCTCAGTGTAACTTCTTACGTCTCAAAGCCTCATCTACAGTTCCTGCAATAAATGAGATTATCACCCACTTATCATTGTGCAACGTGGCGCAGATGCCCTGGAAAATGGCGCCTCCGTCTATAACCGTCACCAATGGTCACAAAATAAGGAAACTGCTCCGTGTCTGGGACATCTGCCCATGGACTGAAGAGGCGACTGTCCATGGGGCTCCGCCTGTTTGGGGCTCCGAGAGAAGCGCTAAGAACTAGAGCCAGTACCCCCAGAAGGTTTGGTAGCACGCCGGATGGTTCCCTTTCTAGAATCCTGTTTTTTAAATGAATTCGTTACATACAAAACTGCTACTGCGGCTCCCCCATATATAACCCCCATATATAACCCCCATATATAACCCCCATAGATCACAGCCCCCATATATAACCCCCATAGATCACAGCCCCCATATTTAACCCCCATAGATCACAGCCCCCATATATAACCGCCATATATAACCCCCATAGATCACAGCCCCCATATATAACCGCCATATATAACCCCCATAGATCACAGCCCCCATATATAGCCCTCATATATAACCCCAAAGATCACAGCCCCCATTTATAAGCCCCATATATAAACCCCATAGATCACAGCCCCTCCATATATAGCCCCCATAACAAAACCCCCATAGATCACAGACCCATATATAACCCCCATAGATCACAGCCCCCATATATATATAACCACTATAGATCAGAGTCCCCATATATGACCCCCATAGATGACAGCCCCATATATAACCACCATAGATTACAGCCCCATATATAACCCCCATAGATTACAGCCCCATATATAACCCCCATAGATTACAGCCCCATATATAACCCCCATAGATTACAGCCCCATATATAACCCCCATAGATTACAGCCCCATATATAACCCCATAGATCACAGGATACAATCTGGTAGGCCATAAACACCGAACAATTATTGACCTTTAGTCCTGAGATGTGATAAGCTGCTGCAATGATCTATAGATGATGAGAGTGATGAGCCATTAGGAGGATGATGAGTGTGATGGACCATGAGGAGTATCTGTGGATGGTGAGTGTGATGAGTCATTAGGAGGATCTATGGATGATATCTGTGATGGACCATTAGGAGGATGATGAGTGTGATGGACCATTAGGAGGATGATGAGTGTGATGGACCATTAGGAGGATGATGAGTGTGATGGATCATTAGGAGGCTCTGTGGATGATGAGTGTGATGGATCATTAGGAGGCTCTATGGATGATGAGTGTGATGGATCATTAGGAGGATCTATGGATGATGAGTGTGATGGACCATTAGGAGGATGATGAGTGTGATGGACCATTAGGAGGATGATGAGTGTGATGGACCATTAGGAGGATGACGAGTGTGATGGACCATTAGGAGGATGATGAGTGTGATGGACCATTAGGAGGATGATGAGTGTGATGGATCATTAGGAGGCTCTGTGGATGATGAGTGTGATGGATCATTAGGAGGCTCTATGGATGATGAGTGTGATGGATCATTAGGAGGATCTATGGATGATGAGTGTGATGGACCATTAGGAGGATGATGAGTGTGATGGACCATTAGGAGGATGATGAGTGTGATGGACCATTAGGAGGATGACGAGTGTGATGGATCATTAGGAGGCTCTATGGATGATGAGTGTGATGAGACATTTAGAGGATCTGTGGATGATGAGTAGAGAAAAGAAGTACTATGCACACCAATATGGAATTATTTATCCAAGTAAATAATTTATTTATTTGTAGCCAGTGACAGTGCGACGTCAAAACCTTGACCTTCCTCAGGCACTTTAGTCAATGCTGGTCCTGCGTGGCTGGCGCTGTAAGATTGGCGGGTAACCGCTGTGTGAGGCGCCCAAGGTTTTGACGTCGCACTGTCACTGGCTACAAATAAATAAATTATTTACTCTACTGGATCGGGTTGGGCCCCTACTCATGCACCCACACCATTAACTAGTGCTATCCGGACCTTGTAACTATGGATGATGTCTGTGATGGACCATTAGGAGGATCTGTGGATGATGAGTGTGATGGACCATTAGGAGAATCTGTGGATGATGAGTGTGATGGATCATTAGGAGGCTCTGTGGATTATGAGTGTGATGGATCATTAGGAGGCTCTGTGGATTATGAGTGTGATGGATCATTAGGAGGATCTATGGATGATGAGTGTGATGGATCATTAGGAGGATCTGTGGATGATGAGTGTGATGGATCATTAGGAGGCTCTGTGGATTATGAGTGTGATGGATCATTAGGAGGATCTGTGGATGATGAGTGTGATGGATCATTAGGAGGCTCTGTGGATTATGAGTGTGATGGATCATTAGGAGGATCTATGGATGATGAGTGTGATGGATCATTAGGAGGATCTGTGGATGATGAGTGTGATGGATCATTAGGAGGCTCTGTGGATGATGAGTGTGATGGATCATTAGGAGGCTCTGTGGATTATGAGTGTGATGGATCATTAGGAGGATCTGTGGATGATGAGTGTGATGGATCATTAGGAGGCTCTATGGATGATGAGTGTGATGGATCATTAGGAGGCTCTGTGGATGATGAGTGTGATGGATCATTAGGAGGCTCTGTGGATTATGAGTGTGATGGATCATTAGGAGGCTCTGTGGATGATGAGTGTGATGGATCATTAGGAGGCTCTATGGATGATGAGTGTGATGGATCATTAGGAGGCTCTGTGGATGATGAGTGTGATGGATCATTAGGAGGCTCTGTGGATGATGAGTGTGATGGATCATTAGGAGGCTCTGTGGATGATGAGTGTGATGGATCATTAGGAGGCTCTATGGATGATGAGTGTGATGGATCATTAGGAGGCTCTGTGGATGATGAGTGTGATGGATCATTAGGAGGCTCTATGGATGATGAGTGTGATGGATCATTAGGAGGCTCTGTGGATGATGAGTGTGATGGATCATTAGGAGGCTCTATGGATGATGAGTGTGATGAGCCATTAGGAGGATCTATGGATGATGAGTGTGATGGATCATTAGGAGGCTCTATGGATGATGAGTGTGATGAGCCATTAGGAGGCTCTATGGATGATGAGTGTGATGAGCCATTAGGAGGCTCTATGGATGATGAGTGTGATGAGCCATTAGGAGGATCTATGGATGATGAGTGTGATGAGCCATTAGGAGGCTCTATGGATGATGAGTGTGATGAGCCATTAGGAGGCTCTATGGATGATGAGTGTGATGAGCCATTAGGAGGATCTATGGATGATGAGTGTGATGGATCATTAGGAGGATCTGTGGATGATGAGTGTGATGAGCCATTAGGAGGCTCTATGGATGATGAGTGTGATGGATCATTAGGAGGCTCTATGGATGATGAGTGTGATGAGCCATTAGGAGGATCTATGGATGATGAGTGTGATGAGCCATTAGGAGGCTCTATGGATGATGAGTGTGATGAGCCATTAGGAGGATCTATGGATGATGAGTGTGATGGATCATTAGGAGGATCTGTGGATGATGAGTGTGATGAGCCATTAGGAGGCTCTATGAATGATGAGTGTGATGGATCATTAGGAGGCTCTATGGATGATGAGTGTGATGAGCCATTAGGAGGCTCTATGGATGATGAGTGTGATGAGCCATTAGGAGGATCTATGGATGATGAGTGTGATGGATCATTAGGAGGATCTGTGGATGATGAGTGTGATGGATCATTAGGAGGATCTGTGGATGATGAGTGTGATGAGCCATTAGGAGGCTCTATGGATGATGAGTGTGATGAGCTGCTGCGAGGATTAATTGATGATCGTGCGCTATGTCTAAACAAAACAGTTTTTCCCATTGAAATCAATGGGCAGATGTTGGGAGGGTTCTGCTTCCGTTTTTTTGAGGCGTTTACGCCCCAAAAAACGCCTGACAACTCTGCATGTGAACATATCCTAACGAGATTTGGGTGCGTCCTGTTTAAAGCTTTAATGAACCTCTCCTAATATTAGGACAGTGATAATATTTATTATTCCTTAAAATGAAATCTCGCTCTCAATTCTTCATGAAATAGAATAAGAACCGTATCGTTACGAGGCGTTTTCTGCGCAGATATTTGGAGGGATACGCGGGGACAATCCATCCGTTATTATGTAGCTCAGAGAAGAACATGGCGTCTATCCCGCCGCAAAATCCTGACTACAAACAGCGGCGATGACTTTCCTTCCACGTGTCTGATGATACCGGGGGAGGGGGAACATTGATCAAATCCATTCTGTACAGTTATGTGGCATAGATATGGGGTCAAATGTCTGAAGCCCATCCCCCACATTTCTAGAGCGTCCGGCCGCCATCTCTCAGTTTGGGGTGCGACGAGTTCAACCTTTTGTGCCTGGATAATTGTCAGTCCGGCCCGGGGCTTCCCTCCCCACCTCCAGGGCTCATGGTGCCTGCCCGGGGGCGGTCGTGGCAGCTGCATCTTATATTCCTGACATTGACGGGACCTGTATCAGCCGGGAGGTTCCAGGTGATCACATTGTGGATGAATCAAGACTCGGAGTCTCCGCCGTCTATGAGGCAGGGACTGGATGAGGACGGGCAGCATAGCGCCAATCTGCAGCATCTACAGCCGGCAGGATATTATCTGCTATTAAAGTGGCGGCTCTGCAGCGTGGAAAAAACCAACATCAGATCAATCTGTGACTCCGTGACCCGGCGGAGCCGCTGCTTTGCTATACAGGAGAAGAAAATCCCCAGTGACCACAGGGTTCATGTCCAAGGACGCAGCAGGAAACCCAAAGCACCCCCTCAACGTGCGGACCCTGCAAACAGCGCCTCATATCTCAGCTTCCACCAGCTCCTTGTGTGCAACATGGGGGGAGGCGGGTGTTGGTTTCACTGGTTTTGGGCGCAGCCTGGGATTTGGTGCATCCTGACTGGTTATAGGTATCATAGACGACGTTGTGGGACCGGCCTCCATGTGGCCTCCAGTAGTCCGGGCCTCATCTTGGTCACATCTTTGGCGCGTTTCAACGACTCATATAAAAGTCGCTATTTGCTCCACAACCCCCCCCCCCCCCCCCCGTAACCTAATCCACGAGTCCCCGGAGATGACAGGTCCACGTTCATCCTATGTGACTTGACTCGGCAGCTCTCAATGATCCCACTCCAGTGCGAGGGACCGCTCAGCTCCCAGGACTTCAGCCAAGAAGACATTGAAGATATTTGATTTGAGGGGTCACTCGGGGGGTAACGTCCCACGCTCGGACAATCTCTCCCATCACGTCGCTGATAATGAATCTGAAGGGGGTGAACCTGTCAATGAGCCACAGGGACGATAAGTCTCCACATTGCCAGGATCAGAAGGGTTAAAAATATAATGTGCCGATTTCCAGCTCATGAAGCGCAGCCGTTATTCTCTGGGGTTATTGATTTCCCATTACAATGGCAGTTAACCCGCGCAGGTCTGGATTTGTTGTTTTGTGATTAATGTAAAATTAGAAGAGCAATTAAAGTGCAGTAAATGGTCGGAAGTCTACGTTCTACAACCAAACATCCAACAAATAACGGAGAACGCAAAGCTGAGTCTGGAAAACTGCATTTTAGAGCAAACCCAAATACCGATCCTCGGGGAACCCCAACAAGACTTGTCACTGTCTGGTCAATGTACGGTCAGATATACGGTCAGATATACGGTCAGATGTACGGTCAGATGTACGGTCAGATAAATGGTCAGATGTACGGTCAGATATACGGTCAGATATACGGTCAGATATATGGTCAGATGTACGGTCAGATATATGGTCGGATATACGGTCAGATATACGGTCAGATGTACGGTCGGATGTACGGTCGGATGTACGGTCGGATATACGGTCAGATATATGGTCAGATGTACGGTCGGATGTACGGTCAGATGTACGGTCAGATGTACGGTCAGATATACGGTCAGATCTACGGTCAGATATACGGTCAGATGTACGGTCGGATGTACGGTCGGATGTACGGTCGGATGTACGGTCAGATATATGGTCAGATATATGGTCAGATATATGGTCAGATCTACGGTCAGATGTACGGTCAGATATAAAGTCAGATGTACGGTCGGATGTACGGTCAGATGTACGGTCGGATGTACGGTCGGATGTACGGTCAGATGTACGGTCAGATATACGGTCAGATGTACGGTCAGATGTACGGTCGGATGTTAGGTCAGATGTACGGTCGGATGTATGGTCGGATGTACGGTCAGATATATGGTCAGATATATGGTTAGATGTACGGTCAGATGTACGGTCGGATGTACGGTCGGATGTACGGTCAGATATATGGTCAGATCTACGGTCAGATGTATGGTCAGATGTACGGTCGGATGTACGGTCAGATGTATGGTCAGATGTACAGTCAGATGTACGGTCAGATATATGGTCAGATGTACGGTCAGATGTACGGTCGGATGTACGGTCAGATATATGGTCAGATATATGGTCAGATGTACGGTCGGATGTACGGTCAGATATATGGTCAGATGTACGGTCAGATATATGGTCAGATGTACGGTCGGATGTACGGTCATATGTACGGTCAAATGTACGGTCAGATGTACGGTCGGATGTACGGTCGGATGTACGGTCAGATATATGGTCAGATGTACGGTCGGATGTATGGTCAGATGTACGGTCAGATGTACGGTCAGATATATGGTCAGATATATGGTCAGATGTACGGTCAGATCTACGGTCGGATGTACGGTCGGATGTACGGTCGGATGTACGGTCAGATATATGGTCAGATGTACGGTCGGATGTACGGTCAGATATATGGTTAGATGTACGGTCAGATATATGGTCAGATGTACGGTCAGATATATGGTCAGATGTACGGTCAGATATATGGTCAGATGTACGGTCAGATATATGGTCAGATGTACGGTCGGATGTACGGTCAGATGTACGGTCGGATGTACGGTCAGATATATGGTCAGATGTACGGTCGGATGTACGGTCAGATGTACGGTCGGATGTACGGTCAGATGTACGGTCGGATGTACGGTCAGATATATGGTCAGATGTACGGTCAGATGTACGGTCGGATGTACGGTCAGATGTACGGTCGGATGTACGGTCAGATATATGGTTAGATGTACGGTCAGATATATGGTCAGATGTACGGTCGGATGTACGGTCAGATGTACGGTCGGATGTACGGTCAGATATATGGTCAGATGTACGGTCGGATGTACGGTCAGATGTACGGTCAGATATATGGTCAGATGTACGGTCAGATATATGGTCAGATGTACGGTCGGATGTACGGTCAGATGTACGGTCGGATGTACGGTCAGATATATGGTTAGATGTACGGTCAGATATATGGTCAGATGTACGGTCGGATGTACGGTCAGATGTACGGTCGGATGTACGGTCAGATATATGGTCAGATGTACGGTCAGATATATGGTCAGATGTACGGTCGGATGTACGGTCAGATGTACGGTCGGATGTACGGTCAGATATATGGTTAGATGTACGGTCAGATATATGGTCAGATGTACGGTCGGATGTACGGTCAGATGTACGGTCGGATGTACGGTCAGATATATGGTTAGATGTACGGTCAGATATATGGTCAGATATATGGTCAGATGTACGGTCGGATGTACGGTCAGTTGTACGGTCAGATATATGGTCAGATGTACGGTCAGATGTACGGTCGGATGTACGGTCGGATGTATGGTCAGATGTACGGTCGGATGTACGGTCAGATGTACGGTCGGATGTACGGTCGGATATATGGTCAGATGTACGGTCAGATATATGGTCAGATGTACGGTCGGATGTACGGTCAGATGTACGGTCGGATGTACGGTCAGATATATGGTTAGATGTACGGTCAGATATATGGTCAGATATATGGTCAGATGTACGGTCGGATGTACGGTCGGATGTATGGTCAGATGTACGGTCGGATGTACGGTCAGATGTACGGTCGGATGTACGGTCGGATGTACGGTCAGATGTACGGTCGGATGTACGGTCAGATATATGGTTAGATGTACGGTCAGATATATGGTCAGATGTACGGTCAGATGTACGGTCGGATGTACGGTCGGATGTATGGTCAGATGTACGGTCGGATGTACGGTCAGATGTACGGTCGGATGTACGGTCGGATGTACGGTCAGATGTGTAGTCATTATCTGGTCACATGTCTGGTCAATCTGAGTGGCGCAGTGTGTGTGATACTCGGTGCAGCGCTCCGTCCTCTGTATTGTCTGTGATCTCTCGCTGCATGTAATAATCTGCTGCTCTGCACATCCCTGGCCTGCCAGTCTTTCGCATGGTGTTAATTGGGCAGGAGGCCTGAGATGCCGGGTGTAACATGCCATCCCGGTCTCCGTGTGTGCGCCAGCTGCTTTCTCTGCTCGGAGCCGGATGTCTTCAGATTCTCAGGGCTAAATAATTAACCCCTGAGTCAGAGCAGAAAGCGCAGTATCCTCCAGCCCCAGGGAACGTGCAGAGATTTATAATACAGCGGGTCCTGTGATACTGCGCGGCCCTCTAATACAGCGGGGTCCTGTGATACTGCGCGGCCCTCTAATAGAGCGGGGTCCTGTGATACTGCGCGGCCCTCTAATACAGCGGGTCCTGTGATACTGCGCGGCCCTCTAATACAGCGGGGTCCTGTGATACTGCGCGGCCCTCTAATACAGCGGGTCCTGTGATACTGCACGGCCCTCTAATACAGCGGGTCCTGAGATACTGCACGGCCCTCTAATACAGCGGGTCCTGTGATACTGCGCGGCCCTCTATTACAGCGGGGTCCTGTGATACTGCGCGGCCCTCTAATACAGCGGGTCCTGAGATACTGCGCGGCCCTCTAATACAGCGGGTCCTGTGATACTGCGCGGCCCTCTAATACAGCGGGTCCTGAGATACTGCGCGGCCCTCTAATACAGCGGGTCCTGAGATACTGCGCGGCCCTCTAATACAGCGGGTCCTGAGATACTGCGCGGCCCTCTAATACAGCGGGTCCTGTGATACTGCGCGGCCCTCTAATACAGCGGGGTCCTGTGATACTGCGCGGCCCTCTAATACAGCGGGGTCCTGTGATACTGCGCAGCCCTCTAATACAGCGGGGTCCTGTGATACTGCGCGTCCCTCTAATACAGCGGGTCCTGTGATACTGCGCGGCCCTCTATTACAGCGGGTCCTGTGATACTGCGCGGCCCTCTAATACAGCGGGTCCTGAGATACTGCGCGGCCCTCTAATACAGCGGGTCCTGTGATACTGCGCGGCCCTCTATTACAGCGGGTCCTGTGATACTGCGCGGCCCTCTAATACAGCGGGTCCTGTGATACTGCGCGGGCCTCTAATACAGCGGGGTCCTGTGATACTGCGCGGGCCTCTAATACAGCGGGGTCCTGTGATACTGCGCGGCCGTCTAATACAGCGGGTCCTGTGATACTGCGCGGCCGTCTAATACAGCGGGTCCTGTGATACTGCGCGGCCGTCTAATACAGCGGGTTCTGAGATACTGCGCGGCCCTCTAATACAGCGGGTCCTGTGATAATGCGCGGCCCTCTAATACAGCGGGTCCTGTGATACTGCGCGGCCCTCTAATACAGCGGGTCCTGTGATAATGCGCGGCCCTCTAATACAGCGGGTCCTGTGATACTGCGCGGCCCTCTAATAGAGCGGGGTCCTGTGATACTGCGCGGCCCTCTAATACAGCGGGGTCCTGTGATACTGCGCGGCCGTCTAATACAGCGGGTCCTATGATACTGCGCGGCCCTCTAATACAGCGGGTCCTGAGATACTGCGCGGGCCTCTAATACAGCGGGGTCCTGTGATACTGCGCGGCCCTCTAATACAGCGGGTCCTGAGATACTGCGCGGCCCTCTAATACAGCGGGGTCCTGTGATACTGCGCGGCCATCTAATACAGCGGGTCCTGAGATACTGTGCGGCCCTCTAATACAGCGGGGACCTGTGATACTGCGCTGCCCTCTAATACAGCGGGGTCCTGTGATACTGCGCGGCCCTCTAATACAGCGGGTCCTGAGATACTGCGCGGCCCTCTAATACAGCGAGTCCTGTGATACTGCGCGGCCCTCTAATAGAGCGGAGTCCTGTGATACTGCGCGGCCCTCTAATACAGCGGGGTCCTGTGATACTGCGCGGCCGTCTAATACAGCGGGTCCTATGATACTGCGCGGCCCTCTAATACAGCGGGTCCTATGATACTGCGCGGCCCTCTAATACAGCGGGGTCCTGTGATACTGCACAGCCCTCTAATACAGCGGGGTCCTGAGATACTGCGCGGCCCTCTAATACAGCGGGGTCCTGTGATACTGCGCGGCCCTCTAATACAGCGGGTCCTGACATACTGCGCGGCCCTCTAATACAGCGGGTTCTATGATACTGCGCGGCCCTCTAATACAGCGGGTCCTGAGATACTGCGCGGCCCACTAATACAGCGGGTCCTGAGATACTGCGCGGCCCTCTAATAGAGCGGGGTCCTGTGATACTGCGCGGCCCTCTAATACAGCGGGGTCCTGTGATACTGCGCGGCCCTCTAATACAGCGGGTCCTATGATACTGCGCGGCCCTCTAATACAGCGGGGTCCTGTGATACTGCGCGGCCCTCTAATACAGCGGGTCCTGTGATACTGCGCGGCCCTCTAATACAGCGAGTCCTGTGATACTGCGCGGCCCTCTAATAGAGCGGGGTCCTATGATACTGCGCGGCCGTCTAATACAGCGGGTCCTATGATACTGGGCGGCTCTCTAATACAGCGGGTCCTATGATACTGCGCGGCCCTCTAATACAGCGGGGTCCTGTGATACTGCGCGGCCCTCTAATACAGCGGGTCCTGAGATACTGCGCGGCCCTCTAATACAGCGGGTCCTGTGATACTCTGCGGCCCTCTAATACAGCGTGTCCTGTGATACTCTGCGGCCCTCTAATACAGCGGGTTCTATGATACTGCGCGGCCCTCTAATACAGCGGGGTCCTGTGATACTGCGCGGCCGTCTAATACAGCGGGTCCTGTGATACTGCGCGGCCCTCTAATACAGCGAGTCCTGTGATACTGCGCGGCCCTCTAATACAGCGGGGTCCTGTGATACTGCGCGGCCCTCTAATACAGCGGTGTCCTATGATACTGCGCGGCCCTTTAATACAGCAGGTCCTATGATACTGCGCGGCCCTCTAATACAGCGGGGTCCTGAGATACTGCGCGGCCCTCTAATACAGCGAGTCCTGTGATACTGCGCGGCCCTCTAATACAGCGGGGTCCTGTGATACTGCGCGGCCCTCTAATACAGCGGGGTCCTGTGATACTGCGCGGCCCTCTAATACAGCGGGGTCCTGAGATACTGCGCGGCCCTCTAATACAGCGGGGTCCTGTGATACTGCGCGGCCCTCTAATACAGCGGGGTCCTGTGATACTGCGCGGCCCTCTAATACAGCGGGTCCTGTGATACTCTGCGGCCCTCTATTACAGCGGGTCCTGTGATACTGCGCGGCCCTCTAATACAGCGGGGTCCTGAGATACTGCGCGGCCCTCTAATACAGAGGGGTCCTGTGATACTGCGCGGCCCTCTAATACAGCGGGTCCTGTGATACTGCGAGGCCCTCTAATACAGCGGTTCCTGAGATACTGCGCGGCCCTCTAATACAGCGGGTCCTGAGATACTGCGCGGCCGTCTAATACAGCAGGTCCTATGATACTGCGCGGCCCTCTAATACAGCGAGTCCTGTGATACTGCGCGGCCCTCTAATACAGCGGGGTCCTATGATACTGCGCGGCCCTCTAATACAGCGGGGTCCTGTGATACTGCGCGGCCCTCTAATACAGCGGGTCCTGAGATACTGCGCGGCCCTCTAATACAGCGGGTCCTGTGATACTGCGCGGCCCTCTAATACAGCGGGGTCCTGTGATACTGCGCGGCCCTCTAATACAGCGGGTCCTGTGATACTGCGCGGCCCTCCAATACAGCGGGGTCCTGTGATACTGCGCGGCCCTCTAATACAGCCGGTCCTGTGATACTGCGCGGCCCTCTAATACAGCGGGTCCTGTGATACTGCGCGGCACTCTAATACAGCCGGTTCTGTGATACTGCGCGGCCCTCTAATACAGCCGGTCCTGTGATACTGCGCGGCCCTCTAATACAGCAGGTCCTATGATACTGCGCGGCCCTCTAATACAGCGGGTCCTGTGATACTGCGCGGCCCTCTAATACAGCGGGTTCTATGATACTGCGCGGCCCTCTAATACAGCGGGTCCTGAGATACTGCGCGGCCGTCTAATACAGCGGGTCCTGTGATACTGCGCGGCCGTCTAATACAGCGGGTCCTATGATACTGCGCGGCCCTCTAATACAGCGGGTCCTGTGATACTGCGCGGCCGTCTAATACAGCGGGGTCCTGTGATACTGCGCGGCCCTCTAATACAGCGGGGTCCTGAGATACTGCGCGGCCCTCTAATACAGCGGGGTCCTGTGATACTGCGCGGCCCTCTAATACAGCGGGGTCCTGTGATAATGTGCGGCCCTCTAATACAGCGGGGTCCTGAGATACTGCGCGGCCCTCTAATACAGCGGGTCCTGAGATACTGCGCGGCCCTCTAATACAGCGGGTCCTGTGATACTGCGCGGCCCTCTAATACAGCGGGTCCTGTGATACTGCGCGGCCCTCTAATACAGCGGGGTCCTGAGATACTGCGCGGCCGTCTAATACAGCAGGTCCTATGATACTGCGCGGCCCTCTAATACAGCGGGGTCCTGTGATACTGCGAGGCCCTCTAATACAGCGGTTCCTGAGATACTGCGCGGCCCTCTAATACAGCGGGTCCTGAGATACTGCGCGGCCGTCTAATACAGCAGGTCCTATGATACTGCGCGGCCCTCTAATACAGCGAGTCCTGTGATACTGCGCGGCCCTCTAATACAGCGGGGTCCTATGATACTGCGCGGCCCTCTAATACAGCGGGGTCCTGTGATACTGCGCGGCCCTCTAATACAGCGGGTCCTGAGATACTGCGCGGCCCTCTAATACAGCGGGTCCTGTGATACTGCGCGGCCCTCTAATACAGCGGGGTCCTGTGATACTGCGCGGCCCTCTAATACAGCGGGTCCTGTGATACTGCGCGGCCCTCCAATACAGCGGGGTCCTGTGATACTGCGCGGCCCTCTAATACAGCGGGTCCTGTGATACTGCGCGGCCCTCTAATACAGCGGGTCCTGTGATACTGCGCGGCACTCTAATACAGCCGGTTCTGTGATACTGCGCGGCCCTCTAATACAGCCGGTCCTGTGATACTGCGCGGCCCTCTAATACAGCAGGTCCTATGATACTGCGCGGCCCTCTAATACAGCGGGTCCTGTGATACTGCGCGGCCCTCTAATACAGCGGGTTCTATGATACTGCGCGGCCCTCTAATACAGCGGGTCCTGAGATACTGCGCGGCCGTCTAATACAGCGGGTCCTGTGATACTGCGCGGCCGTCTAATACAGCGGGTCCTATGATACTGCGCGGCCCTCTAATACAGCGGGTCCTGTGATACTGCGCGGCCGTCTAATACAGCGGGGTCCTGTGATACTGCGCGGCCCTCTAATACAGCGGGGTCCTGAGATACTGCGCGGCCCTCTAATACAGCGGGGTCCTGTGATACTGCGCGGCCCTCTAATACAGCGGGGTCCTGTGATAATGTGCGGCCCTCTAATACAGCGGGGTCCTGAGATACTGCGCGGCCCTCTAATACAGCGGGTCCTGAGATACTGCGCGGCCCTCTAATACAGCGGGTCCTGTGATACTGCGCGGCCCTCTAATACAGCGGGTCCTGTGATACTGCGCGGCCCTCTAATACAGCGGGGTCCTGAGATACTGCGCGGCCGTCTAATACAGCAGGTCCTATGATACTGCGCGGCCCTCTAATACAGCGGGGTCCTGTGATACTGCGCGGCCGTCTAATACAGCGGGTCCTGAGATACTGCGCGGCCCTCTAATACAGCGGGTCCTGAGATACTGCGCGGCCCTCTAATACAGCGGGGTCCTGTGATACTGCGCGGCCCTCTAATACAGCGGGTCCTGTGATACTGCGCGGCCCTCTAATACAGCGGGTCCTGTGATACTGCGCGGCCCTCTAATACAGCGGGGTCCTGAGATACTGCGCGGCCGTCTAATACAGCAGGTCCTATGATACTGCACGGCCCTCTAATACAGCGGGGTCCTGAGATACTGCGCGGCCCTCTAATACAGCGGGTCCTGAGATACTGCGCGGCCCTCTAATACAGCGGGTCCTGAGATACTGCGCGGCCCTCTAATACAGCGGGTCCTGAGATACTGCGCGGCCCTCTAATACAGCGGGTCCTGTGATACTGCGCGGCCCTCTATTACAGCGGGTCCTGTGATACTGCGCGGCCCTCTAATACAGCGGGGTCCTGTGATAATGCGCGGCCGTCTAATACAGCGGGTCCTGAGATACTGCGCGGCCCTCTAATACAGCGGGTCCTGAGATACTGCGCGGCCGTCTAATACAGCGGGGTCCTGAGATACTGCGCGGCCCTCTAATACAGCGGGTCCTGTGATACTGCGCGGCCCTCTAATACAGCGGGTCCTGTGATACTGCGTGGCCCTCTAATACAGCGGGTCCTGTGATACTGCGCGGCCCTCTAATACTGCGGGGTCCTGTGATACTGCGCGGCCCTCTAATACAGCGGGGTCCTGTGATACTGCGCGGCCCTCTAATACAGCGGGGTCCTGTGATACTGCGCGGCCCTCTAATACAGCGGGGTCCTGTGATACTGCGCGGCCCTCTAATACAGCGGGTCCTGTGATACTGCGCGGCCCTCTAATACAGCGGGGTCCTGTGATACTGCGCGGCCCTCTAATACAGCGGGTCCTGAGATACTGCGCGGCCCTCTAATACAGCGAGTCCTGTGATACTGCGCGGCCCTCTAATACAGCGGGGTCCTGTGATACTGCGCGGCCCTCTAATACAGCGGGGTCCTGAGATACTGCGCGGCCCTCTAATACAGCGGGGTCCTGTGATACTGCGCGGCCCTCTAATACAGCGGGGTCCTGTGATACTGCGCGGCCCTCTAATACAGCGGGTCCTGTGATACTGCGCGGCCCTCTAATACAGCGGGGTCCTGTGATACTGTGCGGCCGTCTAATACAGCGGGTCCTGAGATACTGCGCGGCCCTCTAATACAGCGGGTCCTGTGATACTGCGCGGCCCTCTAATACAGCGGGGTCCTGTGATACTGTGCGGCCGTCTAATACAGCGGGTCCTGAGATACTGCGCGGCCGTCTAATACAGCGGGGTCCTGTGATACTGCGCGGCCCTCTAATACAGCGAGTCCTGTGATACTGCGCGGCCCTCTAATACAGCGGGTCCTGTGATACTGCGCGGCCGTCTAATACAGCGGGGTCCTGTGATACTGCGCGGGCCTCTAATACAGCGGGGTCCTGTGATACTGCGCGGCCCTCTAATACAGCGGGTCCTGTGATACTGCGCGGCCCTCTAATACAGCGGGTCCTGTGATACTGCGCGGCCCTCTAATACAGCGGGGTCCTGTGATACTGCGCGGCCCTCTAATACAGCGGGTCCTGTGATACTGCGCGGCCCTCTAATACAGCGGGTCCTGTGATACTGCGCGGCCCTCTAATACAGCGGGGTCCTGTGATACTGCGCGGCCCTCTAATACAGCGGGTCCTGTGATACTGCGCAGCCCTCTAATACAGCGGGTCCTGTGATACTGCGCGGCCGTCTAATACAGCGGGGTCCTGTGATACTGCGCGGGCCTCTAATAGAGCGGGGTCCTGTGATACTGCGCGGCCCTCTATTACAGCGGGTCCTGTGATACTGCGCGGCCCTCTAATACAGCGGGGTCCTGTGATACTGCGCGGCCCTCTAATACAGCGGGTCCTGTGATACTGCGCGGCCGTCTAATACAGCGGGGTCCTGAGATACTGCGCGGCCCTCTAATACAGCGAGTCCTGTGATACTGCGCGGCCCTCTAATACAGCGGGGTCCTATGATACTGCGCGGCCCTCTAATACAGCGGGGTCCTATGATACTGCGCGGCCCTCTAATACAGCGGGTCCTGTGATACTGCGCGGCCCTCTAATACAGCGGGTCCTGTGATACTGCGCGGCCCTCTAATACAGCGGGTCCTATGATACTGCGCGGCCCTCTAATACAGCGGGTCCTGTGATACTGCGCGGCCCTCTAATACAGCGGGTCCTATGATACTGCGCGGCCCTCTAATACAGCGGGTCCTGAGATACTGCGCGGCCCTCTAATACAGCGGGTCCTATGATACTGCGCGGCCCTCTAATACAGCGGGTCCTGTGATACTGCGCGGCCCTCTAATACAGCGGGTCCTATGATACTGCGCGGCCCTCTAATACAGCGGGTCCTGTGATACTGCGCGGCCCTCTAATACAGCGGGTCCTATGATACTGCGCGGCCCTCTAATACAGCGGGTCCTGAGATACTGCGCGGCCCTCTAATACAGCGGGTCCTATGATACTGCGCGGCCCCGGATGATGACCTCCAGGGGCCTCTCCGTTGTATCACTTGTGCTCTGATTCTGCGTCTCATCACAACCGTCCAGTCCCTGACTTATTCTATTTCATTGGTCGCCGGTACTCGTCACCTTTTCCACCACAGCAGTGCGGCTGGAACTATACGGGACTATACGGGACTATACGGGACTATACGGGACTATACGGCGACATATTTCACGTGACACCAAATTGCAACTATTTTGCACACAAGTCACACGCATAGCGCAGGTCTATGTGATTTACACTGCGGTCAATAAAGTCATGTCCAAACCTGAGACTCAAAATCCATTAAATCTGAAATGTGACGTTCGTGTCGACCACAAAGGCGATCGTTACCTGCGATTTCACAAGCTACGTGGCGATTTTCTTGTTGGGCGTCTCATTCAGCCTTAATCTATTAGTGATCGCCTGATAGAGGGTTGTAATCGCCGGTCGCACGGATCGCCTGACCGTGGGGCTGTAGGATAATCATTTGCGCGGTGATTTGTGGCGCTTTCTCTTCGCCGTTCTGGCGGAGTCTGGATTTGTTCCTTTCGCAGACAGCGGGATCACTTATCCGGGGTCAGCTCATTATTCATATGTAAACCCAGGACAATTCCGCTTCACCCGCCATTGCATCAATTTAGAATAAAATATCTCCTGCAGCCGTACACTATTTGCGCTTTCAAGAAATCGGTTGCCGGCGACCTCTCCGCTGACCCAATTAATGTGTCACTTTTGTTGAAAAACAGAAAATATCAGACGGCACTTGAGGCGGGAAATAAATAATAAAAGGTTGGGAATGAATCAGGAGAAGTGACGGCTGTTATGGCGCGGGGGTAAAGGTGATGGTTGTGTGACCGCGGCAATCAGCGGCGACGTTATACAGCTGCAACCGCGCCTCGCAGACCCAACACGCGTCTACTACTTTATTTGCTTCTTCTCATCTAATATACAAATCTTTTCATGTGACGTGAACGATCCTCCAATCTACAGGCTGAGAAGGCGGCAGAGAACGCCACCGCACGCTACGGGATCAATGCACAAAACAATGGCGCCCTCATCCTCACCGGAATTAGTATTGATGACTCCTTCTCTCCAGCAAGACGGTCGCGGAAAAATCTGGAAGACAGAGACAAAAATATACAAAGAAACCACCAAGAGAGTGGCTGATACCAGATAGCAGCAGCCTCACCATAGCCGTGATTTCAGTGGCTGCTCAGGTAAGAGATGTCAGGACAAGCACAAATAGCGACCATGACAGCGCTGACGGAGCTGCTCACCCGGCATCTCATGTACAGACACATCCACTGCCGCCCCTGCTGCTCGGTCCGCGCTGCAGCTCTGGTTTTATCTTCATGAACCAGGAGGCTCAGGATGAACAGACATCTTTATCCCGACATGTGTGGAAGGAACAGGGACTATGAATGATAAATCTGTGATAACCTCCAGTAATAACGCGGCGTCTGCGATCTACGCGGCTCCTGGTGATATCTGTAATAACAATGAGAAAGTGTCACAATGTCAGATCAGAGCTGAGATGCCGACATCTATTGGGGGCTCCTCAGGGGATATCAGATGGCCTGTTTATTGTTCGCCGGACCGCTGGTCACATATAAAAGGGTACCGTTCTGCGTCTTCCTCCATCTTTGTCATGTGACTCCCGGTATTTGAAATACAATAAAGCTAATGACAGGAAAGTCGTAACGTGCAGCGGCTCCGGATCCCAGCAGACGCGCCCTTCCTCACAGACAATGATACGAGGGATGCCGCTAAGGACTGTGGGACACAAGAACATTTCGTTCCATCCGTAGATCTGTGGCGTTCTCTGTGGGACTGTACAGACGTAGCGCCAGCGATCTACATTGTATCCACGTCTAGGAAAGCTGGGTGACAATCAATGTGGCCGCCATTACAGCATCAACGTGAGTAGTCACCCAGCTTTCCCACTCCCCTGAATGGCCAGTCTTAGATGATCCTTCCCTGATCCTCCGCAGGGGTAAATCTTGAGGCCGCCATGTTGGTTGTCACTCAGCTTTTCATTGTAACGACTTGACATAATATTAACGTCTCTTATTTCTGTACAATATGAAGCGTGCCGGGACCTCTGGAGGATGATGGGGAGATTGTTCCTGTATAATATGAAGCGTGCCGGGACCTCTGGAGGATGATGGGGAGATTGTTCCTGTATAATATGAAGCGTGCCGGGACCTCTGGAGGATGATGGGGAGATTGTTCCTGTATAATATGAAGCGTGCCGGGACCTCTGGAGGATGATGGGGAGATTGTTCCTGTATAATATGAAGCGTGCCGGGACCTCTGGAGGATGATGGGGAGATTGTTCCTGTATAATATAGACGCTGCTGTAGCCAATATTCTCAATCATCAGAGATTGTTCTGAAATCCCGGGGGTCAGAGGTTAAACCTCGGATAATGAGTGCGCCCGGCGTACGTGGCCGTGTAGGAAGCGCTAATCACGCCGCGGGTCTGATGCCCTAACGAGTCCAGAGCAGATAAGAATCAGCAATTAGCAATTAACATATTATCAGAGGACAGGAGCGGAGAGGTTTATTGCTGCCGGCGTGACGCGCTGGGTCCAGTGTGACGGCGCCGCGTGCTCCCTGCAGAGTTCAGCTCCGGAGATGTCAGTCTGTTATTAGTGAGGAGCAGCCGCCACCCCCGCTGCTGCCGTCTGAGAATCGCTCCTTAATGGCGGTGCACTGGTCGTGTAAGGAGTCGCAGGCCACCCCCGGGTGTATACAGTTACTGACATAGTATATATATATATACCGGACCACAAGCTCCACAGACATGACATCTGGATAATAGGTGTGATCCCATCATTGTACAGTCAGTATGACATCATCACACCTGCGTCCCGCCCTCACAAGGCACCACAATTCAAAGGGGGTGTTCACACTGAGTTTTTTGGCGCGTTTTTTTTTAACGCAGAAACCGCACCAAAAAAATGCCAAAATCGCTTCCCATTCATTTCAATGGGAGGCTGAGACATTTTTTTCCCGCGAGTGGTAAAAACTGGAGGCAGAGAAAGCGTTTTTCACTGCATTTTTTGAACGTGGCTTAATGGCCGCGGCTGAAAAACGTAGCGAAAAACACGGCAAACAGCGTGCAGCCAGGTCAAAATCTGCCTCAAAATTCCTTCAGGAAGCCTTATGTGTCAGGGCGGTTTATGGGCCTTGGCTGTGATCACTACCTCTGCTTACTGGCCGCTCACACAAGTGACAGGATCCAAATCAGGACAAAACCAATATTTTGCCGAGTTTTTTGACGCGAGCAGTAAAACTGCCTCGCGGGAAAAAGAAGCGACATGCCCTATCTTCGGGCGCTTCCGCCTCTGACCTCCCATTGACTTCAATGGGAGGCAGAGAAAGCGTATTTCTCGCTGTTTTCTGCCCGCGGCGTTCAATGGCCGCGGGCGAAAAACGGCGCGAAAATCGCTGCGAAAATCGGCGTGCAGGGAGAGGAATATCTGCCTCAAAGTTCCAAACGGAATTTTGAGGCAGATATTCCTCCCCAAAAATACTCCGTGTGAACATAGGTAAAGGTTTCAGCAAACAGAGGAAATTCTGTGTAGAATGAAAAGTTCTGCCGTTTTCTAAAATGATTTCTGTATCAATTCCTTACAGTTTTCAAGGTCTCTGCTTGCTGTCATTTAATCGGAAGTGCAATGTTTACTTCCAGCGGATAAAATTCTTTCCTGTCATGTGCACGGCTCGTTACAGTCATCTGAGCGCCTGTGTGAATATCCCATGACCAGGACAGATTATTATCCAGTGGAAATGAACAATGAGGGTTATTTTCTTAGGTTCCTGAATAACAGCAAGCAGAGATCTTAAAAACCCAGAGGAATTGATACTGGAAGGACATTAGAAAATTGCAGACATTTTCATTATGTAAAGAATAAGCTTTTATTTACTCCCCTCCTCAGTAGAGCAGATCAGTCCAGTCCTCACTCCAAACAACTCAACTTTACCTTGAAGACACACCCATCTCCCTGTGAGCCCCGCCCCTGAGGAACACAGTGAGAAGAAGCGTGGTCTCACTGAGATATGAACATTCCTCTGCCCGGTTATTAGGGGATCTGTCCCTGGAATACTGATTAGTCATGTGGAGGGAGCTCCTCGGTGTCTCCCCCGTATAACGTAGGGTCAGAGCGCAGCACGGATGAGAGATCTCGCTCACCAGTCTCCTGGGATGAAGAAACCACAAACACAAATGTTTTTACAGAAACCTCCAACCAAATAAGAGAATATTAACCAGCTCAATGCTGAAAAAACAGGACAGGAGCCCAAAATCACACTGCTGAATTACTCTGTGCTGCTGGAGGGGATCCTAATTCATCCACAATGTAACTCTCAGTCTGTGACCTCCCACAAGTGCAGCACCCTCCTCTCCTTAAATACACTGTGCTTCTTGAGGGGACCCTGCTCCTACTAAATAACTCTTAGTTTATGACTCCACACAAGATCAGCACACTCTTCTCCTAAAATACTCTGTGCTGCTATGAACTCTATAGCACTATAATAATATGGCGATATGGTAATAGGAAGAGCAGACTGTGGGCGGATGCTGCATGAATAGAACAGTGGGGGGCGGGTAATTCCAGGGATATTAGCACAATCCATCGCTGCGCTTCATGCAGATTAATTACTAGATATTTCCAGCATCGGAAAGTGTGAAAATATTTCCCCTGAATGTCGTTAAATTCGATTTTCTACCAAAACAAGTGAAAAATCCTCCAGTCTTGTCCGCACGTCATTTACCTCCATCTTTAGATCTGACGGCTGCTCCTGATAGTCCGGGCTCCGCTCATTATTACATTATATACAAACCTCTAATTACATCGAGGGAAGGATCGGCGCAGCGGTCACATCATTAATACACATGTTCAGGGAACACATAATCTCCGCATGATTGGCCGTGGGGCCGCGCTTCACAACATAAAGTAAGTATGGAAACTGAGTGTAGTAGCTGTCCAAAGGCTTAAAGGGTAACTCCACTCAGCACCATGCATTCTCTTACTGTGATTACTGTATCAGACGTCCATGAGATCCACACATCTTATATACAGTAACAGCTATTCATCTATTACTACTGACAACCAGCCCGTATATCATGTGAGAGAGGTTGTCACAGCTCCGCCCCCTGTTACTGACATCACTGATATATAATATAATTACACTGAGATCAGACATGAGATCCACACATCTTATATACAGTAACAGCTATTCATCTATTACTACTGACAACCAGCCTGTATATCATGTGTGAGAGGTTGTCACAGCCCCGCCCCCTGTCACTGACATCACTGATATATAATATAATTACACTGTGATCAGACATGAGATCCACACATCTTATATACAGTCACAGCTATTCATCTATTACTACTGACAACCTGCCTGTATATCATGTGTGAGAGGTTGTCACAGCCCCGCCCCCTGTTACTGACATCACTGATATATAATATAATTACACTGTGATCAGACATGAGATCCACACATCTTATATACAGTAACAGCTATTCATCTATTACTACTGACAACCAGCCTGTATATCATGTGTGAGAGGTTGTCACAGCCCCGCCCCCTGTTACTGACATCACTGATATATAATATAATTACACTGTGATCAGACATGAGATCCACACATCTTATATACAGTAACAGCTATTCATCTATTACTACTGACAACCTGCCTGTATATCATGTGTGAGAGGTTGTCACAGCCCCGCCCCCTGTTACTGACATCACTGATATATAATATAATTACACTGTGATCAGACATGAGATCCACACATCTTATATACAGTAACAGCTATTCATCTATTACTACTGACAACCAGCCTGTATATCATGTGTGAGAGGTTGTCACAGCCCCGCCCCCTGTTACTGACATCACTGATATATAATATAATTACACTGTGATCAGACATGAGATCCACACATCTTATATACAGTAACAGCTATTCATCTATTACTACTGACAACCAGCCTGTATATCATGTGTGAGAGGTTGTCACAGCCCCGCCCCCTGTTACTGACATCACTGATATATAATATAATTACACTGTGATCAGACATGAGATCCACACATCTTATATACAGTAACAGCTATTCATCTATTACTACTGACAACCAGCCTGTGTATCATGTGTGAGAGGTTGTCACAGCTCCGCCCCCTGTTACTGACATCGCTGATATATAATATAATTACACTGTGATCAGACATGAGATCCGCACATCTTATATACAGTAACAGCTATTCATCTATTACTACTGACAACCAGCCTGTATATCATGTGTGAAAGGTTGTCACAGCCCCGCCCCTTGTTACTGACATCACTGATATATAATATAATTACACTGAGATCAGACATGAGATCCACACATCTTATATACAGTAACAGCTATTCATCTATTACTACTGACAACCTGCCTGTATATCATGTGTGAGAGGTTGTCACAGCCCCGCCCCCTGTTACTGACGTCACTGATATATAATATAATTACATTGTGATCAAACATGAGATCCACACATCTTATATACAGTAACAGCTATTCATCTATTACTACTGACAACCAGCCTGTATATCATGTGTGAGAGGTTGTCACAGCCCCGCCCCCTGTTACTGACATCACTGATATATAATATAATTACATTGTGATCAGACATGAGATCCACACATCTTATATACAGTAACAGCTATTCATCTATTACTACTGACAACCGGCCTGTATATCATGTGTGAGAGGTTGTCACAGCCCCGCCTCCTGTTACTGACATCACTGATATATAATATAATTACACTGTGATCAGACATGAGATCCACACATCTTATATACAGTAACAGCTATTCATCTATTACTACTGACAACCGGCCTGTATATCATGTGTGAGAGGTTGTCACAGCCCCGCCCCCTGTTAGTGACATCACTGATATATAATATAATTACATTGTGATCAGACATGAGACCCACACATCTTATATACAGTAACAGCTATTCATCTATTACTATTGACAACCAGCCTGTATATCATGTGTGAGAGGTTGTCACAGCCCCGCCCCCTGTTACTGACATCACTGATATATAATATAATTACATTGTGATCAGACATGAGATCCACACATCTTATATACAGTAACAGCTATTCATCTATTACTACTGACAACCAGCCTGTATATCATGTGTGAGAGGTTGTCACAGCCCCGCCCCCTGTTACTGACATCACTGATATATAATATAATTACATTGTAATCAGACATGAGATCCACACATCTTATATACAGTCACAGCTATTCATCTATTACTACTGACAACCAGCCTGTATATCATGTGTGAGAGGTTGTCACAGCTCTGCCTCCTGTTACTGACAACCAGCCTGTATATCATGTGTGAGAGGTTGTCACAGCTCCGCCCCCTGTTACTGACATCACTGATATATAATATAATTACATGTGATCAGACATGAGATCCACACATCTTATATACAGTAACAGCTATTCATCTATTACCACTGACAACCAGCCTGTATATCATGTGTGAGAGGTTGTCACAGCCCCGCCCCCTGTTACTGACATCACTGATATATAATATAATTACACTGTGATCAGACATGAGATCCACACATCTTATATACAGTCACAGCTATTCATCTATTACTACTGACAACCAGCCTGTATATCATGTGTGAGAGGTTGTCACAGCCCCGCCCCCTGTTACTGACATCACTGATATATAATATAATTACACTGAGATCAGACATGAGATCCACACATCTTATATACAGTAACAGCTATTCATCTATTACTACTGACAACCTGCCTGTATATCATGTGTGAGAGGTTGTCACAGCCCCGCCCCCTGTTACTGACATCACTGATATATAATATAATTACACTGTGATCAGACATGAGATCCACACATCTTATATACAGTAACAGCTATTCATCTATTACTACTGACAACCAGCCTGTATATCATGTGTGAGAGGTTGTCACAGCCCCGCCCCCTGTTACTGACATCACTGATATATGTAGCTCTATCTACAGGGGGCTGTGTGGCATTACCTACCGGGTGCTGTGTGGCATTACCTACAGGGGGCTGTGTGTCATTACCTACAGGGGACTGTGTGGCATTACCTACAGGGGGCTGTGTGTCATTACCTACAGGGGACTGTGTGACATTATATACAGGGGTCTGTGTGACATTACCTACAGGGGTCTGTGTGGCATTATCTACAGGGGGCTGTGTGGCATTATCTACAGGGGACTGTGTGGCTCTATCTACAGGGTGCTGTGTGACTCTATCTACAGGGGGCTGTGTGGCATTACCTACAGGGGTCTGTGTGACATTATCTACAGGGGGCTGTGTGGCATTATCTACAGGGGACTGTGTGGCATTACCTACAGGGGGCTGTGTGGCATTATCTACAGGGCGCTGTGTGGCATTATCTACAGGGGGGCTGTGTAGCTCTATCTACAGGGGGCTGTGTGGCATTATCTACAGGGGGCTGTGTGACATTATCTACAGGGGACTGTGTGGCATTACCTGCAGGGGGTTGTGTGGCATTACCTGCAGGGGACTGTGTGGCATTACCTGCAGGGGGCGTCTATGTGGCATTACCTACAGGAGGCTGTGTGGCATTACCTGCAGGGGGGGGGGTCTATGTGGCATTACCTACAGGGGACTTGGTGACATTACCTACAGGGGGCTGTATGACATTATCTACAGGAGGCTGTGTGGCATTACCTGCAGGGGGTTGTGTGGCATTACCTACAGGAGGCTGTGTGGCATTACCTGCAGGAGGCTGTGTGGCATTACCTGCAGGGGGGGTCTATGTGGCATTACCTACAGGGGACTTGGTGACATTACCTACAGGAGGCTGTGTGGCATTACCTACAGGGGTCTGTGTGGCATTACCTACAGGGGTCTGTGTGGCATTACCTACAGGGGGCTGTGTGGCATTACCTACAAGGGGCTGGGTGGCATTACCTGCAGAGGGCTGGGTGGCATTACCTGCAGGGGGCTGGGTGGCATTACCTGCAGAGGGCTGGGTGGCATTAGCTGTAGGGGGCTGTGGCAATATCTACAGGGGGCTGTGTGTGGCAACA
Organism: Rhinoderma darwinii; assembly: GCF_050947455.1. NCBI lineage: Eukaryota > Metazoa > Chordata > Amphibia > Anura > Rhinodermatidae > Rhinoderma > Rhinoderma darwinii. The sequence continues at coordinate 1,032,928 of NC_134696.1, forward strand.
AATTTAAATGAAATTCATCCGATTTTAAAACGGACAGGGAAAAAAAACGGATGCAAAACGGGTCAAAATCGGCCATTAAAAACGGCAAAACGGCTTGGAACAGAATCGAAACGGATGCAAAACGGCCGGGAAAAATGGCCGGGAAAAACAGCCCAAAATGGCGGTGTGAATAAAGCCTAACCTCTACTGCTCTGGCAACAATGTGGCACCTACAGGGGTGCTGTGTGTGTGGAGCTATCTACAGGGGGCTGTGTGTGGCGCTATCTACAGGGGGCTGTGCGTGGAGCTATCTACAGGAGGCTATGTGTGGAGCTATCTGCAGGGGGCTATGTGTGGAGCTATCTGCAGGGGGCTGTGTGTGGAGCTATCTGCAGGGGGCTGTGCGTGGAGCTATCTGCAGGGGGCTGTGTGTGGCACTATCTACAGGGGGCTGTGTGTGGAGCTATCTACAGGGGGCTGTGTGTGGAGCTATCTATAGGGGACTGTGTATGGAGCTATCTGCAGGGGGCTGTGTGTGGAGCTATCTGCAGGGGGCTGTGTGTGGTGCTATCTGCAGGGGGCTGTGCGTGGAGCTATCTGCAGGGGGCTGTGTGTGGCGCTATCTACAGGGGCTGTGTGTGGAGCTATCTACAGGAGGCTATGTGTGGAGCTATCTGCAGGGGGCTGTGTGTGGCACTATCTGCAGGGGGCTGTGTGTGGCACTATCTGCAGGGGGCTGTGTGTGGCACTATCTACAGGGGGCTGTGTGTGGCACTATCTACAGGAGGCTATGTGTGGAGCTATCTGCAGGGGGCTGTGTGTGGCACTATCTGCAGGGGGCTGTGTGTGGAGCTATCTACAGGGGGCTGTGTGTGGCGCTATCTACAGGGGGCTGTGTGTGGAGCTTTCTGCAGGGGGCTGTGTGTGGAGCTATCTACAGGGGATCCATAATATCTGTGATATCCAGACAGTCCAGAGATCCGCAGTGACGATATAACCGGATCCATAATATCTGTGATATCCAGACAGTCTAGAGATCCGCAGTGACGATATAACCGGATCCATAATATCTGTGATATCCAGACAGTCTAGAGATCCGCAGTGACGATATAACCGGATCCATAATATCTGTGATATCCAGACAGTCTAGAGATCCGCAGTGACGATATAACCGGATCCATAATATCTGTGATATCCAGACAGTCCAGAGATCCGCAGTGACGATATAACCGGATCCATAATATCTGTGATATCCAGACAGTCCAGAGATCCGCAGTGACGATATAACCGGATCCATAATATCTGTGATATCCAGACAGTCTAGAGATCTGCAGTGACGATATAACCGGATCCATAATATCTGTGATATTCAGACAGTCCAGAGATCCGCAGTGACGATATAACCGGATCCATAATATCTGTGATATCCAGACAGTCCAGAGATCCGCAGTGACTATATAACCGGATCCATAATATCTGTGATATCCAGACAGTCCAGAGATCCGCAGTGACTATATAACCGGATCCATAATATCTGTGATATCCAGACAGTCTAGAGATCCGCAGTGACGATATAACCGGATCCATAATATCTGTGATATCCAGACAGTCTAGAGATCCATAGTGACGATATAACCGGATCCATAATATCTGTGATATCCAGACAGTCTAGAGATCCATAGTGACGATATAACCGGATCCATAATATCTGTTATATCCAGACAGTCTAGAGATCCGCAGTGACGATATAACCGGATCCATAATATCTGTGATATCCAGACAGTCCAGAGATCCGCAGTGACGATATAACCGGATCCATAATATCTGTGATATCCAGACAGTCCAGAGATCCGCAGTGACGATATAACCGGATCCATAATATCTGTGATATCCAGACAGTCTAGAGATCTGCAGTGACGATATAACCGGATCCATAATATCTGTGATATTCAGACAGTCCAGAGATCCGCAGTGACGATATAACCGGATCCATAATATCTGTGATATCCAGACAGTCCAGAGATCCGCAGTGACTATATAACCGGATCCATAATATCTGTGATATCCAGACAGTCCAGAGATCCGCAGTGACTATATAACCGGATCCATAATATCTGTGATATCCAGACAGTCTAGAGATCCGCAGTGACGATATAACCGGATCCATAATATCTGTGATATCCAGACAGTCTAGAGATCTGCAGTGACGATATAACCGGATACATAATATCTGTGATATCCAGACAGTCTAGAGATCTGCAGTGACGATATAACCGGATACATAATATCTGTGATATCCAGACAGTCCAGAGATCCGCAGTGACGATATAACCGGATCCATAATATCTGTGATATCCAGACAGTCCAGAGATCCGCAGTGATGATATAACCGGATGCATAATATCTGTGATATCCAGACAGTCCAGAGATCCGCAGTGACGATATAACCGGATCCATAATATCTGTGATATCCAGACAGTCCAGAGATCTGCAGTGATGATATAACCGGATCCATAATATCTGTGATATCCAGACAGTCTAGAGATCTGCAGTGATGATATAACCGGATCCATAATATCTGTGATATCCAGACAGTCTAGAGATCCGCAGTGACGATATAACCGGATCCATAATATCTGTGATATCCAGACAGTCCAGAGATCCGCAGTGACAATATAACGGGATCCATAATATCTGTGATATCCAGACAGTCCAGAGATCCGCAGTGACGATATAACCGGATCCATAATATCTGTGATATCCAGACAGTCCAGAGATCCGCAGTGACGATATAACCGGATCCATAATATCTGTGATATCCAGACAGTCTAGAGATCTGCAGTGATGATATAACCGGATCCATAATATCTGTGATATCCAGACAGTCTAGAGATCCATAGTGACGATATAACCGGATCCATAATATCTGTGATATCCAGACAGTCTAGAGATCCATAGTGACGATATAACCGGATCCATAATATCTGTTATATCCAGACAGTCTAGAGATCCGCAGTGACGATATAACCGGATCCATAATATCTGTGATATCCAGACAGTCCAGAGATCCGCAGTGACGATATAACCGGATCCATAATATCTGTGATATCCAGACAGTCCAGAGATCCGCAGTGACGATATAACCGGATCCATAATATCTGTGATATCCAGACAGTCTAGAGATCCGCAGTGATGATATAACCGGATCCATAATATCTGTGATATCCAGACAGTCTAGAGATCCATAGTGACGATATAACCGGATCCATAATATCTGTGATATCCAGACAGTCTAGAGATCCGCAGTGACTATATAACCGGATCCATAATATCTGTTATATCCAGACAGTCTAGAGATCCGCAGTGACGATATAACCGGATCCATAATATCTGTGATATCCGGACAGTCTAGAGATCCGCAGTGACTATATAACCGGATCCATAATATCTGTGATAGCCAGACAGTCCAGAGATCCGCAGTGACGATCTAACCGGATCCATAATATCTGTGATATCCAGACAGTCCAGAGATCCGCAGTGACAATATAACGGGATCCATAATATCTGTGATATCCAGACAGTCCAGAGATCCGCAGTGACGATATAACCGGATCCATAATATCTGTGATATCCAGACAGTCCAGAGATCCGCAGTGACGATATAACCGGATCCATAATATCTGTGATATCCAGACAGTCTAGAGATCTGCAGTGATGATATAACCGGATCCATAATATCTGTGATATCCAGACAGTCTAGAGATCCATAGTGACGATATAACCGGATCCATAATATCTGTGACGTCCAGACAGTCCAGAGATCCGCAGTGACTATATAACCGGATCCATAATATCTGTTATATCCAGACAGTCTAGAGATCCGCAGTGACGATATAACCGGATCCATAATATCTGTGATATCCGGACAGTCTAGAGATCCGCAGTGACTATATAACCGGATCCATAATATCTGTGATAGCCAGACAGTCCAGAGATCCGCAGTGACGATCTAACCGGATCCATAATATCTGTGATATCCAGACAGTCTAGAGATCCGCAGTGACGATATAACCGGATCCATAATATCTGTGATATCCAGACAGTCCAGAGATCCGCAGTGACAATATAACGGGATCCATAATATCTGTGATATCCAGACAGTCCAGAGATCCGCAGTGACGATATAACCGGATCCATAATATCTGTGATATCCAGACAGTCCAGAGATCCGCAGTGACGATATAACCGGATCCATAATATCTGTGATATCCAGACAGTCTAGAGATCTGCAGTGATGATATAACCGGATCCATAATATCTGTGATATCCAGACAGTCTAGAGATCCATAGTGACGATATAACCGGATCCATAATATCTGTGATATCCAGACAGTCTAGAGATCCATAGTGACGATATAACCGGATCCATAATATCTGTTATATCCAGACAGTCTAGAGATCCGCAGTGACGATATAACCGGATCCATAATATCTGTGATATCCAGACAGTCCAGAGATCCGCAGTGACGATATAACCGGATCCATAATATCTGTGATATCCAGACAGTCCAGAGATCCGCAGTGACGATATAACCGGATCCATAATATCTGTGATATCCAGACAGTCTAGAGATCCGCAGTGATGATATAACCGGATCCATAATATCTGTGATATCCAGACAGTCTAGAGATCCATAGTGACGATATAACCGGATCCATAATATCTGTGATATCCAGACAGTCTAGAGATCCGCAGTGACTATATAACCGGATCCATAATATCTGTTATATCCAGACAGTCTAGAGATCCGCAGTGACGATATAACCGGATCCATAATATCTGTGATATCCGGACAGTCTAGAGATCCGCAGTGACTATATAACCGGATCCATAATATCTGTGATAGCCAGACAGTCCAGAGATCCGCAGTGACGATCTAACCGGATCCATAATATCTGTGATATCCAGACAGTCCAGAGATCCGCAGTGACAATATAACGGGATCCATAATATCTGTGATATCCAGACAGTCCAGAGATCCGCAGTGACGATATAACCGGATCCATAATATCTGTGATATCCAGACAGTCCAGAGATCCGCAGTGACGATATAACCGGATCCATAATATCTGTGATATCCAGACAGTCTAGAGATCTGCAGTGATGATATAACCGGATCCATAATATCTGTGATATCCAGACAGTCTAGAGATCCATAGTGACGATATAACCGGATCCATAATATCTGTGATATCCAGACAGTCTAGAGATCCATAGCGACGATATAACCGGATCCATAATATCTGTTATATCCAGACAGTCTAGAGATCCGCAGTGACGATATAACCGGATCCATAATATCTGTGATATCCAGACAGTCCAGAGATCCGCAGTGACGATATAACCGGATCCATAATATCTGTGATATCCAGACAGTCCAGAGATCCGCAGTGACGATATAACCGGATCCATAATATCTGTGATATCCAGACAGTCCAGAGATCTGCAGTGACGATATAACCGGATCCATAATATCTGTGATATCCGGACAGTCTAGAGATCCATAGTGACGATATAACCGGATCCATAATATCTGTTATATCCAGACAGTCTAGAGATCCGCAGTGACGATATAACCGGATCCATAATATCTGTGATATCCAGACAGTCTAGAGATCCATAGTGACGATATAGCCGGATCCATAATATCTGTGATATCCAGACAGTCTAGAGATCCATAGTGACGATATAACCGGATCCATAATATCTGTTATATCCAGACAGTCTAGAGATCCGCAGTGACGATATAACCGGATCCATAATATCTGTGATATCCAGACAGTCCAGAGATCTGCAGTGACGATATAACCGGATCCATAATATCTGTGATATCCAGGCAGTCCAGAGATCCGCAGTGACGATATAACCGGATCCATAATATCTGTGATATCCAGACAGTCCAGAGATCTGCAGTGACGATATAACCGGATCGATAATATCTGTGATATCCGGACAGTCCAGAGATCCGCAGTGACAATATAACCGGATCCATAATATCTGTGATATCCAGACAGTCTAGAGATCCGCAGTGACGATATAACCGGATCCATAATATCTGTGATATCCAGACAGTCCAGAGATCCGCAGTGATGATATAACCGGATCCATAATATCTGTGATATCCAGACAGTCTAGAGATCCGCAGTGACCATTTAACCGGATCCATAATATATGTGATATCCAGACAGTCTAGAGATCCATAGTGACGATATAACCGGATCCATAATATCTGTGATATCCGGACAGTCTAGAGATCCGCAGTGACCATATAACCGGATCCATAATATCTGTGATATCCAGACAGTTTAGAGATCCGCAGTGACGATATAACTGGATCCATAATATCTGTGATATCCAGACAGTCTAGAGATCCACAGTGATGATATAACCGGATCCATAATATCTGTGATATCCGGACAGTCTAGAGATCTGCAGTGACGATATAACCGGATCGATAATATCTGTGATATCCAGACAGTCTAGAGATCTGCAGTGACGATATAACCGGATCCATAATATCTGTGATATCCAGACAGTCCAGAGATCCGCAGTGACGATATAACCGGATCCATAATATCTGTCATATCCAGAGAGTCCAGAGATCCGCAGTGACGATATAACCGGATCCATAATATCTGTGATATCCAGACAGTCCAGAGATCTGCAGTGACGATATAACCGGATCCATAATATCTGTGATATCCAGACAGTCTAGCGATCTGCAGTGACTATATAACCGGATCCATAATATCTGTGATATCCAGACAGTCCAGAGATCCGCAGTGACGATATAACCGGATCCATAATATCTGTGATATCCAGACAGTCCAGAGATCTGCAGTGACGATATAACCGGATCCATAATATCTGTGATATCCGGACAGTCTAGAGATCCGCAGTGAAAATGTGCGCGCGTTATTTGCAGAAGGATCTGGCCGCAGTTTGATGTGTTGATGCCGGATATTGGGCGTGGTTAGGAGGCGTGGCTTAAAATGTACCTCTTTTCCAAATTCAAAAGTTGGGAGGAGGTATGGTGGTCGGTAGGGGGACATTTTATGCCTGTAGGACTGTTGTGAGGAGACGGTGCGCGCAGCCGGGGGTGGAGCAGTTTCTTGTTAGTTTCAGGGCCTCGATTTGTGATAGACGGTTTAGAGCGGTTACTTGTTGAGCGACGTGCCCCTTTCTTCGGGCGTTTCCGTCTCTGATCTCCCATTAACATCAATAGAAGGCAGAAAATGTGTTTTTTGCCCGCCACATTTTTTACATGCGGCGCTCAAAGGCTGTGGCTGAAAAACGCTGTGGAAAACACGCAAAGACAGTGCAGGCAGGTCAAACTCTGCCTCAAATTTCCTGATAGGGATTTTGAGGCAGATTTTCGTGCCTTCAAAAAAACTCTGTGTGTACAGGGCCTTAGGGTCAGAGAGCAGGCTGCTGAAAAAGGGCTGGAGTGGGTTCAAGAGCAGCGAGGATCGTAGCAGGATCCCCGGCATGGCATCCCCCCAGGGCCCGGCGTTTCAGGCCACCTGAACACTTAAGCCCATCGACCTCCCTGGTCCCCTGGCGCAGACGGAGGAGCCCCCCCTTACCTGTTCCTGACGTGGCAGTCCCTGCGGCTGGAGGCGGTGATGGTGTTCCTGGTCGGATGCTGGCTTGAAGGCGGTGTCTGGAGAAGACCGGGCAGCAAACTCCATGGGCCTGTGGAGTGGCGTGGACCTGGTTGCCGGGAATAGCTGTCCTCACTGGTGGTGCAGCAGCCGGGGGCCGTCTCCGCAGGCCAGGATTCAGCGACTGTCAGGGTGAGTGCCTTCTGCTGGGGCTTATTAATCTTATTTAGCGAATATGAGATGGGTCTACTGAGATTTCCAACTTAATAGTATAATAAAGACTGATGTTAGGGAAGGAATGTATGTACAGCTGGTATAACCTGGGTATCTCCTGTATATAATTATATATGTAAAGCTGGTATAAGTTACACATCTTCTTGTATAGAGTGATATGGAGCATGCTGGTATAACCTGGGTATCTTCTGTGTATAATTATATATGTACAGCTGGTATAAGTTATACATCTTCTTGTATATAGTGATATGAGCATGCTGGTATAACCTGGGTATCTCCTGTATATAATTATATATGTACAGCTGGTATAAGTTATACATCTTCTTGTATATAGTGATATGGAGCATGCTGGTATAACCTGGGTATCTTCTGTATATAATTATATATGTACAGCTGGTATAAGTTATACATCTTCCTGTATATAGTGATATGGAGCATGCTGGTATAACCTGGGTATCTCCTGTATATAATTATATATCTACAGCTGGTATAAGTTATACATCTTCCTGTATATAGTGATATGGAGCATGCTGGTATAACCCGGGTATCTCCTGTATATAATTATATATGTACAGCTGGTATAAGTTATACATCTTCTTGTATATAGTGATATGGAGCATGCTGGTATAACCCGGGTATCTCCTGTATATAATTATATATGTACAGCTGGTATAAGTTATACATCTTCTTGTATATAGTGATATGGAGCATGCTGGTATAACCTGGGTATCTTCTGGATATAATTATATATGTACAGCTGGTATAAGTTATACATCTTCTTGTATATAGTGATATGGAGCATGCTGGTATAACCTGGGTATCTTCTGGATATAATTATATATGTACAGCTGGTATAAGTTATACATCTTCTTGTATATAGTGATACGGAGCATGCTGGTATAACCTGGGTATATTCTGTATATAATTATATATGTACAGCTGGTATAGGTTATATATCTTCTTGTATATAGTGATATGGAGCATGCTGGTATAACCTGGGTATCTTCTGTATATAATTATATATGTACAGCTGGTATAAGTTATACATCTTCTTGTATATAGTGATATGGAGCATGCTGGTATAACCTGGGTATCTTCTGTATATAATTATATATGTACAGCTGGTATAAGTTATACATCTTCTTGTATATAGTGATATGGAGCGTGCTGGTATAACCTGGGTATATTCTGTATATAATTATATATGTACAGCTGGTATAAGTTATACATCTTCTTGTATATAGTGATATGGAGCATGCTGGTATAACCTGGGTATCTTCTGTATATAATTATATATGTACAGCTGGTATAAGTTATACATCTTCTTGTATATAGTGATATGGAGAATGCTGGTATAACCTGGGTATCTTCTGTATATAATTATAGAGGTACAGCTGGTATAACCTGGGTATCTTCTGTATATAATTATATATGTACAGCTGGTATAAGTTATACATCTTCCTGTATATAGTGATATGGAGCATGCTGGTATAACCTGGGTATCTTCTGTATATAATTATATATGTACAGCTGGTATAGGTTATACATCTTGTATATAGTGATATGGAGCATGCTGGTATAACCTGGACATGTTCTGTATATAATTATATATGTACAGCTGGTATATGTTATACATCTTCTTATATATAGTGATATGGAGCATGCTGGTATAACCTGGGTATCTCCTGTATATAATTATATATGTACAGCTGGTATAGGTTATACATCTTCTTGTATATATAGTGATATGGAGCATGCTGGTATAACCTAGGTATCTTCTGTATATAATTATATATGTACAGCTGGTATAAGTTATACATCTTCTTGTATATAGTGATATGGAGCATGCTGGTATAACCTGGGTATCTTCTGTATATAATTATATATGTACAGCTGGTATGAGTTATACATCTTCTTGTATATAGTGATATGGAGCATGCTGGTATAACCTGGACATGTTCTGTATATAATTATATATGTACAGCTGGTATAAGTTATACATCTTCTTGTATATAGTGATATGGAGCATGCTGGTATAACCTGGGTATCTTCTGTATATAATTATATATGTACAGCTGGTATAAGTTATACATCTTCTTGTATATAGTGATATGGAGCATGCTGGTATAACCTGGGTATCTTCTGTATATAATTATATATGTACAGCTGGTATAAGTTTTACATCTTCTTATATATAGTGATATGGAGCATGCTGGTATAACCTGGGTATCTCCTGTATATAATTATATATGTACAGCTGGTATAAGTTATACATCTTCTTGTATATAGTGATATGGAGCATGCTGGTATAACCTGGGTATCTTCTGTATGTAATTATATATGTACAGCTAGTATAAGTTATACATCTTCTTGTATATATAGTGATGTGGAGCATGCTGGTATAACCTGGGTATCTTCTGTATATAATTATATATGTACAGCTAGTATAAGTTATACATCTTCTTGTATATAATGATATGGAGCATGCTGGTATAACCTGGGTATCTTCTGTATATAATTATATATGTACAGCTGGTATAAGTTATACATCTTCTTGTATATAGTGATATGGAGCATGCTGGTATAACCTGGGTATCTTCTGTATATAATTATATATGTACAGCTGGTATAAGTTATACATCTTCTTGTATATAGTGATATGGAGCATGCTGGTATAACCTGGGTATTTCCTGTATATAATTATAGATGTACAGCTGGTATAAGTTATACATCTTCTTGTATATAGTGATATGGAGCATGCTGGTGTAACCTGGGTATCTTCTCTATATAATTATATTTGTACAGCTGGTATAAGTTATACATCTTCTTGTACATAGTGATATGGAGCATGCTGGTATAACCTGGGTATCTCCTGTATATAATTATATATGTACAGCTGGTATAAGTTATACATCTTCTTGTACATAGTGATATGGAGCATGCTGGTATAACCTGGGTATCTCCTGTATATAATTATATATGTACAGCTGGTATAAGTTATACATCTTCTTGTATATAGTGATATGGAGCATGCTGGTATAACCCGGGTATCTTCTGTATATAATTATATATGTACAGCTGGTATAAGTTATACATCTTCTTGTATACAGTGATATGTAGCATGCTGGTATAACCTGGGTATATTCTGTATATTATTATATATGTACCGCTGGTATAAGTTATATATCTTCTTGTATATAGTGATATGGAGCATGCTGGTATAACATGTGTATCTCCTGTATATTATTATATATGCACAGCTGGTATAAGTTATACATCTTCTTGTATATAGTGATATGGAGCATGCTGGTATAACCTGGGTATCTTCTGTATATAATTATATATGTACAGCTGGTATAAGTTATACATCTTCTTGTATATAGTGATATGGAGCATGCTGGTATAACCTGGGTATCTTCTGTATATAATTATAGATGTACAGCTGGTATGAATTATACATCTTCTTGTATATAGTGATATGGAGCATGCTGGTATAACCTGGGTATCTTCTGTATATAATTATATATGTACAGCTGGTATGAGTTATACATCTTCTTGTATATAGTGATATGGAGCGTGCTGGTATAACCTGGGTATCTTCTGTATATAATTATATATGTACAGCTGGTATAAGTTATACATCTTCCTGTATATAGTGATATGGAGCATGCTGGTATAACCTGGGTATCTTCTGTATATAATTATATGTGTACAGCTTGTATAAGTTATACATCTTCTTGTATATAGTGATATGGAGCATGCTGGTATAACCTGGGTATCTTCTGTATATAATTATACATGTACAGCTGGTATGAGTTATACATCTTCTTGTATATAGTGATATGGAGCATGCTGGTATAACCTGGGTATCTTCTGTATATAATTATATATGTACAGCTGGTATGAGTTATACATCTTCTTGTATATAGTGATATGGAGCATGCTGGTATAACCTGGGTATCTTCTGTATATAATTATATATGTACAGCTGGTATAACCTGGGTATCTTCTGTATATAATTATATATGTACAGCTGGTATAAGTTATACATCTTCCTGTATATAGTGATATGGAGCATGCTGGTATAACCTGGGTATCTTCTGTATATAATTATATATGTACAGCTGGTATAAGTTATACATCTTCTTGTATATAGTGATATGGAGCATGCTGGTGTAACCTGGGCATCTTCTGTATATAATTATATGTGTACAGCTGGTATAAGTTATACATCTTCTTGTATATAGTGATATGGAGCATGCTGGTATAACCTGGGTATCTTCTGTATATAATTATATATGTACAGCTGGTATAGGTTATATATCTTCTTGTGTATAGTGATATAGAGCATGCTGGTATAACCTGGGTATCTTCTGTATATAATTATATATGTACAGCTGGTATAAGTTATACATCTTCTTGTATATAGTGATATGGAGAATGCTGGTATAACCTGGGTATCTTCTGTATATAATTATAGAGGTACAGCTGGTATAACCTGGGTATCTTCTGTATATAATTATATATGTACAGCTGGTATAAGTTATACATCTTCCTGTATATAGTGATATGGAGTATCTTCTGTATATAATTATATATGTACAGCTGGTATAAGTTATACATCTTCTTGTATATAGTGATATGGAGCATGCTGGTATAACCTGGACATGTTCTGTATATAATTATATAATTATATATTATATAATTATATATGTACAGCTGGTATAAGTTATATATCTTCCTGTATATAGTGATATGGAGCATGCTGGTATAACCTGGGTATGTTCTGTATATAATTATATATGTACAGCTGGTATAAGTTATACGTCTTCTTGTATATAGTGATATGGAGCATGCTGGTGTAACCTGGGTATCTTCTCTATATAATTATATATGTACAGCTGGTATAAGTTATACATCTTCTTGTATATAGTGATATGGTGCATGCTGGTATGACCTGGGTATCTTCTGTATATAATTATATATGTACAACTGGTATAGGTTATATATCTTCTTGTGTATAGTGATATAGGACATGCTGGTATAACCTGGGTATCTTCTGTATATAATTATATATGTACAGCTGGTATAAGTTATACATCTTCCTGTATATAGTGATATGGAGCATGCTGGTATAACCTGGGTATCTTCTGTATATAATTATATATGTACAGCTGGTGTAAGTTATACATCTTCTTGTATATAGTGATATGGAGCATGCTGGTATAACCTGGACATGTTCTGTATATAATTATATATGTACAGCTGGTATAAGTTATACATCTTCTTATATATAGTGATATGGAGCATGCTGGTATAACCTGGGTATCTTCTGTATATAATTATATATGTACAGCTGGTATAAGTTATACATCTTCCTGTATATAGTGATATGGAGCATGCTGGTATAAGCTGGGAATCTTCTGTATATAATTATATATGTACAGCTGGTATAAGTTATACATCTTCTGTATATAGTGATATGGAGCGTGCTGGTATAACCTGGGTATCTTCTGTATATAATTATATAGGTACAGCTGGTATAAGTCATACATCTTCTTGTATATAGTGATATGGAGCATGCTGGTATAACCTGGGTATCTTCTGTATATAATTATATATGTACAGCTCGTATAAGTTATACATCTTCCTGTATATAGTGATATGGAGCATGCTGGTGTAACCTGGGCATCTTCTGTATATTATTATATGTGTACAGCTGGTATAAGTTATACATCTTCTTGTATATAGTGATATGGAGCAGGCTGGTATAACCTGGGTATCTTCTGTATATAATTATACGTGTACAGCTGGTATAAATTATACATCTTCTTGTATATAGTGATATGGAGCATGCTGGTATAACCTGGGTATCTTCTGTATATAATTCTATATGTACAGCTGGTATAAGTTATACATCTTCTTGTATATAGTGATATGGAGCATGCTGGTATAACCTGGGTATCTTCTGTATATAATTATATATGTACAGCTGGTATAGGTTATACATCTTGTATATAGTGATATGGAGCATGCTGGTATAACCTTGGTATCTTCTGTATATAATTATATATGCACAGCTGGTATAAGTTATACATCTTCTTGTATATAGTGATATGGAGCGTGCTGGTACAACCTGGGTATCTTCTGTATATAATTATATATGTACAGCTGGTATAAGTTATACATCTTCCTGTATATAGTGATATGGAGCATGCTGGTATAACCTGGGTATCTTCTGTATATAATTATGAGGAGGTTTTAGACCGTGTTCACACCGCATATGTTCAGGCTGTAAAAAAAAAAGCGTTTGATTTGAAGAGAAAAAAAGCCTCTGAAATTCAAATGTAATTGAAGGGTTTTTCAAGCAACATTAAGAAAAGAGATGAAGTTGCTCTAATAAGTGACATATCCCTTCGTTTTTTAAGAAAAGTATTTTTACAAGGTGGTTATTTCATTCAGCAGCGTAAAAATACTTCTCGTATGAACTAGCAGCGTTTTTAAGATTGTATGGTCAGTGTATGGCCAGTGTATGGTCAGTGTATGGTCAGTGTATGGCCAGTGTATGGTCAGTTTATGGCCAGTGTATGGTCAGTGTATGGTCAGTGTATGGCCAGTGTATGGCCAGTGTATGATCAGTGTATGGCCAGTGTATGGCCAGTGTATGGCCAGTGTATGGCCAGTGTATGGCCAGTGTATGGCCAGTGTATGGTCAGTGTATGGCCAGTGTATGGCCAGTGTATGGCCAGTGTATGGCCAGTGTATGGTCAGTGTATGGTCAGTTTATGGCCAGTGTATGGTCAGTGTATGGTCAGTGTATGGCCAGTGTATGGCCAGTGTATGGCCAGTGTATGGTCAGTGTATGGCCAGTGTATGGTCAGTGCAATACGAGCGTTTTACATTGTGAACGTGGCCTTAAGGTGACTCTTTGCGTCCTGAACGCTGCGCCTTATTCTTCCTGTCACTCCGATCAGTTTTATTTCATGTATAATTTTGCTGCTGGAAAATCTGTGGCTCCGTATTGATCAATACTTCAAATTTCATCTTCGTTACACAACATTTGGTCCTTATAACTCGGCCTCCGCAAGATAAAGCGAGTGAAGAAATGTGGCTGAAGTTTTCACAATGGATCAATAAAGAATTAAGTTTTAACCTCTTTATCTTGAATATGTTCGGCCTAATATCTGAATAATGTGAAATATCTGGAGCCGGACGCCAATGACGCATTGCAGGGATTTCAGCAAAACCTCAACTTTCTTCATTCTGTGTCAACTAGAACTAGGCCCCATGTAGACCGTGCACCCGCGTTATAGAGTCCGCACCTGAAAAGCAGCACTGGAGTCATACTCAAAGGCCCAAAGTATGTTATCCTATGTAGCACAGAGGAGATCTGGGAGTAACTACCTCGCTGGCACCTCCGAAGTTCCACTGGATACAGAATCCCCTCACCCACGACAAGTGCAGCTCCATCTTTAACATAACTATACAGGTCACATCTAGAATCACTCTCCATACACAGCAGAAATCCTATGTACATACATGACAATACTGATCCTCAGTTACATCCTGTATTCTATTCCGGAGCTGCACTCACTATTCTGCTGGTGGAGTCACTGTGTACATACATTACATTACTTATCCTGTACTGATCCTGAGTTACATCCTGTATTATACTCCAGAGCTGCACTCACTATTCTGCTGGTGGAGTCACGGTGTACATACATTACATTACTTATCCTGTACTGATCCTGAGTTATATCCTATATTATACTCCAGAGCTGCACTCACTATTCTGCTGGTGGAGTCACTGTGTACATACATTACATTACTTATCCTGTACTGATCCTGAGTTATATCCAGTATACTACTCCAGAGCTGCACTCACTATTCTGCTGGTGGAGTCACTGTGTACATACATTACATTACTTATCCTGTACTGATCCTGAGTTACATCCTGTATTATACTGCAGAGCTGCACTCACTATTCTGCTGGTGGAGTCACTGTGTACATACATTACATTACTTATCCTGTACTGATCCTGAGTTATATCCTGTATTATACTCCAGAGCTGCACTCACTATTCTGCTGGTGGAGTCACTGTGCACATACATTACATTACTTATCCTGTACTGATCCTGAGTTACATCCTGTATTATACTCCAGAGCTGCACTCACTATCCTGCTGGTGGAGTCACTGTGTACATACATTACATTACTTATCCTGTACTGATCCTGAGTTACATCCTGTATTATACTCCAGAGCTGCACTCACTATTCTGCTGGTGGAGTCACTGTGTACATACATTACATTACTTATCCTGTACTGATCCTGAGTTACATCCTGTATTATACTCCAGAGCTGCACTCACTATTCTGCTGTTGGAGTCACTGTGTACATACATTACATTACTTATCCTGTACTGATCCTGAGTTATATCCTGTATTATACTCCAGAGCTGCACTCACTATTCTGCTGGTGGAGTCACTGTGTATATACATTACATTACTTATCCTGTACTGATCCGGAGTTACATCCTGTATTATACTCCAGAGCTGCACTCACTATTCTGCTGGTGGAGTCACTGTGTACATACATTACATTACTTATCCTGTACTGGTCCTGAGTTACATCCTGTATTATACTCCAGAGCTGCACTCTCTATTTTGCTGGTGGAGTCACTGTGTACAGACATTACATTACTTATCCTGTACTGATCCTGTATTATACTCCAGAGCTGCACTCACTATTCTGCTGTTGGAGTCACTGTGTACATACATTACATTACTTATCCTGTATTATACTGCAGAGCTGCACTCACTATTCTGCTGGTGGAGTCACTGTGTACATACATTACTTATCCTGTACTGATCCTGAGTTATATCCTGTATTATACTCCGGAGCTGCACTCACTATTCTGCTGGTGGAGTCACTGTGTACATACATTACTTATCCTGTACTGATCCGGAGTTACATCCTGTATTATACTCCAGAGCTGCACTCACTATTCTGCTGGTGGAGTCACTGTGTACATACATTACATTACTTATCCTGTACTGATCCTGAGTTATATCCTGTATTATACTCCAGAGCTGCACTCACTATTCTGCTGGTGGAGTCACTGTGTACATACATTACTAATCCTGTACTGATCCTGAGTTATATCCTGTATTCTACTCCAGAGCTGCACTCACTATTCTGCTGGTGAAGTCACTGTGTACATACATTACATTACTTATCCTGTACTGATCCTGAGTTACATCCTGTATTATACTCCAGAGCTGCACTCACTATTCTGCTGGTGGAGTCACTGTGTACATACATTACATTACTGATCCTGTACTGATCCTGAGTTATATCCTGTATTATACTCCAGAGCTGCACTCACTATTCTGCTGGTGGAGTCACTGTGTACATACATTACTTATCCTGTACTGATCCTGAGTTATATCCTGTATTATACTCCAGAGCTGCACTCACTATTCTGCTGGTGGAGTCACTGTGTACATACATTACATTACTTATCCTGTACTGATCCTGAGTTATATCCTGTATTATACTCCAGAGCTGCACTCACTATTCTGCTGGTGGAGTCACTGTGTACATACATTACTAATCCTGTACTGATCCTGAGTTATATCCTGTATTCTACTCCAGAGCTGCACTCACTATTCTGCATACATGACGTTACTGACCCCGTTATGTTCTGATAGGAGGTGATCGCAGTTTTCACCACTTCAGGAATTATTTGTTTGCTCTTACTGTTCTCAGAATATTTCTAGTTTAGGGTTGTGTCTTATTCGGGAGTATTGGGAGTCAGATGATCGGAGGTGCTGTGTATAAATGATTACAGATGCCTTTTATATCCGGGATAAATCTTTGCCTGACATCAGATATTTGGCGCAGATTCGCTGACCGGCCGCACCGCGCTCTATGTATTGAGGTTTCATTGTGTTCTTGCTGGAACGGACCGGACACTTCTTATGTCATGACTCTCCGGTCGCCCGCTGCTCCGCACCGCAGCCATATTGTATGACTCCTGTAACACATGGCGCAATGCTGTGGCTACAGAATATGATGGGATATGGAGCGGTGAATGGTCAGAGGGTATTATGGGGGATGTGCAGCAAGGAAATTTACCTGCAAAATCCTGGGAATTGTGAGGCCCAGATAGATACATGGCAAAAATGCAGATAAGGAACCATAAGGGGGCAATATGTCCCACAAGATGAGGGGGTAAAGAGGAGCCCTAGTGCACGTGAAGTTGGAGGTCGGGGTCTGTGGGGAAATTGGAGCTGCTGACATGGCTGGTGGCGTAAAATAGTCTATGAGGAGGTAGGAGAATAATTGGGGGCATTATGGCGCAAAGAATGGGGAGAAAAGGATTGGGATTGCGGGATTAGGGGTTCGGTTGAGTGGGAGGATTTAGGAGCAGGCCCGGGGATAATACGTTTTATACTCACAGGCTGAAGCAGAGGTGGTTGGAGAAGGCGGTGGCCCGAGGTCACACTGGTGCGGTCAGGGATGATTGACAGGAAGATCTGGAGGAGCGCTGCATCACCAAAGGCTGTGGAAAGAACGTGGCGATGGAGAATTTCGTGGTTGGGCTTGGTGGTCGGGTGGCGCAGCACAAAGACTTGGACTTAGCGGTAATGGAGTGTGCAGAGGGGATGTCGTTGCGTTTGTCGGACAATGGTCTTGATTTGTTTTATAACGGCCTGCAGGAGGCGGTAGAGGTGGTTGGAAGGCTCTATCAGGAGGGGGAGATAAAACCTGAGGCTATCATCTGTGGGGGGGACACAAGCTGTGGGGTGAGCCCCTGGCTTGGGGGGACTTTTGAACTATGAAGGTTGGTCGGGGATGATTGTTTAGGAGATTAAAAGGCGTGCGTGGGCACCGGGGGCTCCTAGTTGGTGGGAGGGCTGCGGGCAGGCGTGAGGTGCTGCAATCTGTCGGGGTCACCCAATCGTGCTGCTTAAAGTTATAAAAAAAAAGAGCGGCTGGTGCCAGAAATGTTACCATAGACCGGTCGTTGTAGTCGTGTTTAATGATTGGAGGGTTTAACATGCGCGCCCCTTATATAGTACAACACGCTCCCCACTGCAGACAGCTCGGGGGGGGGGGGGGGGGATCAGGTATTCAGGAGATGTCTACAGGGGAAGCTGATACAGACGTCAGGAAATTTACTGCAGCCGCTGCCGCCCTCCTAACCTCAGCTGCCCCTCATGGAGGGAGACTCTGGGGTGCTCCATATCACTGACTTAGAGGGAATGTGAATTTTCATGAGAAGAATGAGAGCAGTGATATTTCCCTGCATCACATTCGCTGTGTGCCCCTCCGCTCCCCCCTGTGTGCAGTCATTAGACAGAGAGAGCGAAGCTTCTGTGGTTGAGAATATCAATTTGCTTGTTTGCCAGTCCCCCCCCAGGACATAAGGGAAGACTGACATCTAGTGGCCCCTGGGGGTATTGCAGCAGCTGACTGAGACCTGCAGGTTGTTTGCACCTGTGTTCTGCTTATTTTCAGGGGTTATTTATAGATTTAGGGGGATTTCTGCGCTCCTTATTCTGTCCCTGACTCTCATTAAACGTTCACTGTTTGTTAATGATAGTGGAAGGTGCAGAATGTGGCTGCGCAGCGATGGAGCTGACAAAGAACTGCCATCAAATGTTATACAGCAATGACGTGATCCTGAACTGCGGGAGCTCCTACCTGCCCCGGCCATATTGTATTTCAGAGACAGACTGTAACCTCAGCGCCACATACAGCAAGGCAGGGGTCACCCACATACAGCAAGGCAGGGGTCACCCACATACAGCGAGGCAGGGGTCACCCACATACAGCAAGGCAGGGGTCACCCACATACAGCGAGGCAGGGGTCACCCACATACAGCGAGGCAGGGGTCACCCACATACAGCAAGGCAGGGGTCACCCACATACAGCGAGGCAGGGGTCACCCACATACAGCGAGGCAGGGGTCACCCACATACAGCAAGGCAGGGGTCACCCACATACAGCGAGGCAGGGGTCACCCACACACAGCGAGGCAGGGGTCACCCACATACAGCGAGGCAGGGGTCACCCACATACAGCGAGGCAGGGGTCACCCACATACAGCGAGGCAGGGGTCACCCACATACAGCGAGGCAGGGGTCACCCACATACAGCGAGGCAGGGGTCACCCACATACAGCGAGGCAGGGGTCACCCACATACAGCGAGGCAGGGGTCACCCACATACAGCGAGGCAGGGGTCACCCACATACAGCGAGGCAGGGGTCACCCACATACAGCGAGGCAGGGGTCACCCACATACAGCAAGGCAGGAGTCACCCACATACAGCGAGGCAGGGGTCACCCACATACAGCGAGGCAGGGGTCACCCACATACAGCGAGGCAGGAGTCACCCACATACAGCGAGGCAGGGGTCACCCACATACAGCGAGGCAGGGGTCACCCACATACAGCGAGGCAGGGGTCACCCACATACAGCGAGGCAGGGGTCACCCACATACAGCGAGGCAGGGGTCACCCACATACAGCGAGGCAGGGGTCACCCACATACAGCGAGGCAGGGGTCACCCACATACAGCGAGGCAGGGGTCACCCACACACAGCGAGGCAGGGGTCACCCACATACAGCGAGGCAGGGGTCACCCACATACAGCAAGGCAGGGGTCACCCACATACAGCGAGGCAGGGGTCACCCACATACAGCAAGGCAGGAGTCACCCACATACAGCGAGGCAGGGGTCACCCACATACAGCGAGGCAGGGGTCACCCACATACAGCGAGGCAGGAGTCACCCACATACAGCGAGGCAGGGGTCACCCACATACAGCGAGGCAGGGGTCACCCACATACAGCGAGGCAGGGGTCACCCACATACAGCGAGGCAGGGGTCACCCACATACAGCGAGGCAGGGGTCACCCACATACAGCGAGGCAGGGGTCACCCACATACAGCAAGGCAGGGGTCACCCACATACAGCGAGGCAGGGGTCACCCACATACAGCAAGGCAGGGGTCACCCACATACAGCGAGGCAGGGGTCACCCACATACAGCAAGGCAGGGGTCACCCACATACATCCCCCGCCTCATCCCAACATCTGTAGTTATATTCATAGATTTACAATAATGGTGGAAAAGATGATCTGAGAACACAAAGTGCCGCCCCGGCCCACCACAACTATTCACCACTTACAAATGTCTCACCAGGATAACCGAAAGACGCCAATTGCTTTTTACACCCACCCTCATACATATTTATACACAGACATATACTTACATACACAGGGGCGTAACTAGGAAAGGCTGGGCCCCATAGCAAACTTTTGACTGGGGCCCCCCCTCCCCCGGGTGTCACACAACCCAACCCCCCCCCCTTGTAGATAGTGCCTTTTTTACAAACCCCCCCTTTTGATAACGCCATGCAGTCCCCCCTGTAGATAACGCCATACAGCCCCCTTTGTAGATATCTACGAGGGGGCTGTATGGCGTTATCTACGGAGGGACTGCATGGCGTTCCCTACAGGGGGGGCTGTATGGCGCTATCTACAGGGAGTCTGTATGGCGTTCCCTACAGGGGGGTCTGTAGGGAACGCCATACAGCCCCCCCTGTAGGGAACGCCATACAGCCCCCCCTGTAGGGAACGCCATACAGTCCCCCCCTGTAGGGAACGCCATACAGCCCCCCCTGTAGGGAACGCCATACAGCCCCCCCTGTAGGGAACGCCATACAGTCCCCCCCTGTAGGGAACGCAATACAGCCCCCCCCCCCGGTAGGGAACGCCATACAGCCCCCCCCTGTAGGGAACGCCATACAGCCCCCCCTGTAGGGAACGCCATACAGCCCCCCCTGTAGGGAACGCCATACAGCCCCCCCTGTAGGGAACGCCAAACAGCCCCCCCCTGTAGGGAACGCCATACAGCGTCCCCCCCCTGTAGGGAACGCCATACAGCCCGCCCCCCATGTAGGGAACGCCATACAGCCCCCCCCCCATGTAGGGAACGCCATACAGCGTCCCCCCTCCCAAAAAAATGCGACCTACAGTGTGTCCTACAAAAGACATGTATCCCCCCCCTCTCCACAGGATCTCCACAGGATAGGGGATACATGTGTGATCGCTGGCAGCGATAAGGAGAACGGGGGACTGAAAGTCCCCTGAAGTTCTCCATGACTAACCTGTGACTTCCGGCGTCTGCGCAGCTCAATAAAAATGAAAGGAGCGCTGGTCACGCATGCGCACAAGCACGACCGGCGCTCCATTCATTTCTCCGGAGCTGCCGACACAGACCCCGGAAGTCCGAGGATTGTCATGGAGAACTTCAGGGGAGTTTCAGTCCCCCGTTCTCCTTATCGCTGCCAGCGATCACTCATGTATCCCCTATCCTGTGGAGATCCTGTGGAGAGGGGGTACATGTCCTGTGGAGAGGGGATATGTGTCCTGTGGAGAGGGGATACATGTCCTGTGGAGAGGGGGGGGATACATGTCCTGTGGAGAGGGGATACATGTCCTGTGTAGAGGGGATACATGTCCTGTGGAGAGGGGATACATGTCCTGTGGAGAGGGGATACATGTCCTGTGGAGAGGGGATACATGTCCTGTGGAGAGGGGGATACATGTCCTGTGGAGAGGGGGATACATGTCCTGTGGAGAGGGGATACATGTCCTGTGGAGAGGGGGATACATGTCCTGTGTAGAGGGGGATACATGTCCTGTGGAGAGGGGATACATGTCCTGTGGAGAGGGGGATACATGTCCTGTGGAGAGGGGGATACATGTCCTGTGGAGAGGGGGATACATGTCCTGTGGAGAGGGGGATACATGTCCTGTGTAGAGGGGATACATGTCCTGTGTAGAGGGGATACATGTCCTGTGGAGAGGGGGATACATGTCCTGTGGAGAGGGGGATACATGTCCTGTGGAGAGGGGGATACATGTCCTGTGGAGAGGGGGATACATGTCCTGTGTAGAGGGGATACATGTCCTGTGGAGAGGGGGATACATGTCCTGTGTAGAAGGGATACATGTCCTGTGGAGAGGGGGATACATGTCCTGTGGAGAGGGGGATACATGTCCTGTGGAGAGGGGATACATGTCCTGTGGAGAGGGGATACATGTCCTGTGTAGAGGGGATACATGTCCTGTGGAGAGGGGATACATGTCCTGTGGAGAGGGGGATACATGTCCTGTGGAGATCCTGTGGAGAGGGGGATACATGTCCTGTGGAGAGGGGATACATGTCCTGTGGAGAGGGGGGGGATACATGTCTTCTGTTTAATGGCAGAGTGGGAAGATACCTCCCTGCTCAGCCGTAGTGTTCAGTGGCGTCGCGCTGTAGCAGCCATAGCGGCAGCTAGTGGAGCCTCCGGCCATGGTGGGGGCCTGTGCAGGCGGGCGACACGGGCCCCCTCATGCCGCGGGCCCCGTAGCAGCCGCTACTGCACATACACCTACATACATACACTACCGTTCAAAAGTTTGGGGTCACCAGACAATGTTGTGTTTTCCATGAAATCTCACACTTCTATTTATCAAATGAGTTGCAAAATGACTAGAAAATCCAGTCCAGACATTGACAAGGTTAGAAATAATAATTTTCTCCTTCAGACTTTGCTTTGGTCGCTCCATTTGCAGCAATTCCAGCATTGCAGACCTTTGGCATTCGAGCTGTTAATTTGCTGAGGTCATCGGGAGACATTTCCCCCCATGCTTCCATAAGCCCCTCCCACAAGTTGGGTTGGCTTGATGGGCACTTCTTGCGTACCGTACGGTCAAGCTCCTCCCACAACAGCTCTATGGGGTTGAGATCTGGTGACTGCGCTGGCCACTCCATTACAGATAGAATACCAGCTGCCGGCTTCTTCCCTAAATAGTTCTGGCATCATTTGGAGGTGCTTTGGGTCATTGTCCTGTAATATGGTTTCATACACCTTTGAACTCATTTCTCCCTTAATGATCGTAAGGCGTCCAGGCCATGGCAGCATAGTAGTCCCAAACGATGAAGCTCCCCTCCGCCACGCTCCCCTCCGCCACGCTCCCCTCCGCCACGCTCCCCTCCGCCACGCTCCCCTCCGCCACAGTCGGGATGAGGTTTTCGTGTTGTGTGCAGTGGTCTTTTTCCTCTTTAGTGTTGTGCATTTGTACTAAAAGCTTCCACTTTTGTCTCCTCTGTCTATAGAACATTTTCCCCAACACTTTGTGGAACGTCCAAGTGGTTAACGGAAACGTAAACGGAATGTGTCGCTAGAAATTATTATTATTATTTTTCAGTTAAACAATTAGTATATAAGTGATTACACGTTGTTTTAATTTTTTTAATTTTTTCACAAGTCAGGAAATATTATAAATTAGATTCTAATTTATAACATTTCCATGTGCTGGCCACTAGAGGGAGCAGTTCCCAGAACTGCAGCATGGTCACTGTGGTAAAGCAACCTCATTGATTTATGCTGCAAATTTGGGGTGGACACACTCGCTCTAGTGACCTCACACAATCCCCCCTCCCTTATTCTGGCTAGTGCCAGGAGATGGAGGGGTTTGAATGTCTTCAAACCTCCTACACTGTGTGCCGCTATTTTCTGAGCGAATGCCCAGTGTAGGAGGATTAGATACAGGGCTCAGCAGACAGTAATACATGAACATAATACACACGAACATAATACACACAGCACATACACGAACATAATACACACATCACATCATCATAATACACAAATTACCTGCCTCCGCTGGTTTACGCTCCTTGCGCCTTCGCTTCGTTGAACATATGGCCGAAAGTCATCATCTTACTGTCCGGCAGCGGCTTCCGGTCCACATGAAAATGGCGCCGCATTTCGCTCTGAACGAGCTTTGATTTGGTCTGTGTGGGAGCGGAGCATGCGCTGTTCCCACACAGATGGCGTACGCCTAAGAGAATGGAACGGCTCCCGTTCGCATTCTCTATGGGGTTGGATGTGCCGTACTCCATCTCTGTATGTGTTGTTAATCGACACATACAGAGATGGAAAAAAAAATGGCCCCATGGAGAAGTACAAGAAAGAACAAAGTACAAAGTAAGAACACAGTAAAAATTAGAGCGTGACAACACTAAGAAATACAATATCTGTTTATATTTTATTAAAAGCAATATAATAATAATAAAAAAAAAATCATGACCCCTTCCCTTTAAGATGGATCACGATGCTGGACTGTAGGTGCTTTCTTCGTGGTCTCCTTCCGTGGACACTATTCTTGCTCAGTCATTTTCCAGTGGTGGACACAGGAACAGAGGGTTTTGCAGTTTGTGGAGTCTTCAGCAGGTCTTTTGCTATTGTAGCCTTTTCCCATCTTCATGCGTCTCTATAATGCCCTGATCACACTTGGTTCTTTGCCACAGTCTTTGCCGCGGAAACTGCGGCAAAAAGCAGACAAAATTGACTCCCATTGATGTCAGCCATACATACAAGCACACATTGATGTCAGCCATACATACGAGCACACATTGATGTCAGCCATACATACGAGCACACATTGATGTCAGCCATACATACAAGCACACATTGATGTCAGCCATACATACAAGCACACATTGATGTCAGCCATACATACAAGCACACATTGATGTCAGCCATACATACAAGCACACATTGATGTCAGCCATACATACAAGCACACATTGATGTCAGCCATACATACAAGCACACATTGATGTCAGCCATACATACAAGCACACATTGATGTCAGCCATACATACAAGCACACATTGATGTCAGCCATACATACAAGCACACATTGATGTCAGCCATACATACAAGCACACATTGATGTCAGCCATACATACAAGCACACATTGATGTCAGCCATACATACGAGCACACATTGATGTCAGCCATACATACGAGCACACATTGATGTCAGCCGCCATACATACGAGCACACATTGATGTCAGCCATACATACAAGCACACATTGATGTCAGCCATACATACAAGCACACATTGATGTCAGCCATACATACGAGCACACATTGATGTCAGCCATACATACAAGCACACATTGATGTCAGCCATACATACAAGCACACATTGATGTCAGCCATACATACAAGCACACATTGATGTCAGCCATACATACAAGCACACATTGATGTCAGCCATACATACAAGCACACATTGATGTCAGCCATACATACAAGCACACATTGATGTCAGCCATACATACAAGCACACATTGATGTCAGCCATACATACAAGCACACATTGATGTCAGCCATACATACAAGCACACATTGATGTCAGCCATACATACGAGCACACATTGATGTCAGCCATACATACGAGCACACATTGATGTCAGCCGCCATACATACGAGCACACATTGATGTCAGCCATACATACAAGCACACATTGATGTCAGCCATACATACGAGCACACATTGATGTCAGCCATACATACGAGCACACATTGATGTCAGCCATACATACGAGCACACATTGATGTCAGCCATACATACGAGCACACATTGATGTCAGCCATACATACAAGCACACATTGATGTCAGCCATACATACAAGCACACATTGATGTCAGCCATACATACGAGCACACATTGATGTCAGCCATACATACGAGCACACATTGATGTCAGCCATACATACAAGCACACATTGATGTCAGCCATACATACAAGCACACATTGATGTCAGCCATACATACGAGCACACATTGATGTCAGCCATACATACGAGCACACATTGATGTCAGCCATACATACGAGCACACATTGATGTCAGCCATACATACGAGCACACATTGATGTCAGCCATACATACAAGCACACATTGATGTCAGCCATACATACAAGCACACATTGATTTCAATGAGAGGTGGAGGCATTTTTTTACCACGAGCAAAAATAACGTTCAAGGGAAAAAGAAGCGACCTGCCCTATCTTGAGCCGTTTTCGGCCTCAAAAACCCAATTGAAATCAATGGGAGACGGAAATGAACGCGTTTTTTGACGCATTTTTCGGCAAAAAACGCTTGCGGTTATTCCATCTTTCTGTTGAAGAGATAGCTAAAAAAAAGCCTAAAAAATCGCGGCAAAAAACGCGTGTGATGCAAAACCATTAAAAAAAACCGGAGCTGATTTTTCCAGGCAGAATTTTCTGCCTGCAAAAAACTCAGTGTGAACAGGGCCTAACACGTCTTGTGACTTTTTTTGCCTCGAGGCATGGTTCACACTAACCAATCTTTCTTGAGATTAACAGATTTGTCAGTAACCAGGCTTTGTGTGCCTTTATTTAATGAGCAAAGCACCTGTGAACCCCACATTTCCAAGCTCATCTCCTTAATTTAAATACCTTTTGCCAATTAGCTCTTGGGAAAAGTCATTAAAGCGGATCTGTCACTAGTTTATTAGTTCCCGGTCTCCTGACTAATATAATAGGCGCAGCGCTGCTGATAACTACGGGGCGATTTGTTTTCAAAAACGTTTATTATTTGCAGTTCTGAGCATTTTTCTAAATATAATAATGTGGCGAATAGCCGAATAGGAGGTGACTCTTTCTTTTCACTCTGGGCGGAGTTATGTTTTCTGTATGACGCTGTCCAATCAGCAGTGGCGTAGCAATAGGGGTCACAAATGCGATCGGGCCCCTAGGCTTGGGTGGCCCGCAGGGCTCCCTTTGCCACACAGCACTGACCACGCTGGTCCCGCTTCCAACTGAATCTGCATCCGCAGGACGCACATTCAGTTGGGTTCAATGCTGGAGCCTTTCTCCAACATTCACTGAGCGGCTCGATGTAGTAACGTCATCACACCTGTCTGCACTGAGTCACTCGCAGCACAGACCGGAGGAGAAGGATCCTCCACCCGTCGTGGGAACGGGGATAGAAAAGTAATTCCGTTATTATTTTTATATTAAGTACAAACGTATGGGGGCATTATACTATATGGGGGTATTATACTGTATGGGGCAGCTATGGGGGGCATTATAGTGTATTGGGGGCATTATAGTGTATGGGGCAGCTATGGGGGGCATTATAGTGTATGGGGCAGCTATGGGGGGCATTATACTGTGTGTGGGGTGAAGCTATGGGAGGGCATTATACTGTATGGGGCAGCTATGGGGGGCATTATAGTGTATGGGGCAGCTATGGGGGGCATTATACTGTGTGTGGGGTGCAGCTATGGGAGGGCAGTGTAATGTGGGGGCATTCATGGGGGGGGTCTGTCAAGCACGGCAGCTGGGCATAGGCGTGCGCAGGAGTCTGATGGTGAGGGGGGCCTAAGCTGAATTCTTGCACCAGGGCCCATGAGCCTTTAGCTACGCCCCTGACCAATCCTCACACAGCTTCTCCCCTGTCCAATCCTCACACAGCTTCTCCCCTGTCCAATCCTCACAAAGCTTCTCCCCTGTCCAATCCTCACACAGCTTCTCCCCTGTCCAATCCTCATACTGCTTCTCCCCTGTCCAATCCTCATACGGCTTCTCCCCTGTCCAATCCTCATACGGCTTCTCCCCTGTCCAATCCTCACACGGCTTCTCCCCTGTCCAATCCTCATACGGCTTCTCCCCTGTCCAATCCTCATACGTCTTCTCCCCCGTCCAATCATCATACGGCTTCTCCCCCGTCCAATCATCATACGGCTTCTCCCCCGTCCAATCATCATACGGCTTCTCCCCCGTCCAATCATCATACGGTTTCTCCCCCGTCCAATCATCATACGGCTTCTCCTCCGTCCAATCATCATACGGTTTCTCCGCCGTCCAATCATCATACGGTTTCTCCCCTGTCCAATCCTCATACGGCTTTTCCCCCGTCCAATCAGCATACGGCTTCTCCCCTGTCCAATCATCATACGGCTTCTTTTTCGTCCAATCATCATACAGCTTCTCCCCTGTCCAATCCTCATACGGTTTCTCCCCCGTCCAATCCTCATACGGTTTCTCCCCCGTCCAATCATCATACGGTTTCTCCCCCGTCCAATCATCATACGGCTTCTCCACTGTCCAATCATCATACGGCTTCTCCCCCGTCCAATCATCATACGGTTTCTCCGCCGTCCAATCATCATACGGTTTCTCCGCCGTCCAATCATCATACGGTTTCTCCCCCGTCCAATCATCATACGGTTTCTCCGCCGTCCAATCATCATACGGCTTCTCCCCTTTTCAATCATCAACCGGCTTCTTTTTCGTCCAATCATCATACGGCTTCTCCCCTGTCCAATCCTCATACGGTTTCTCCCCCGTCCAATCATCATACGGCTTCTCCCCCGTCCAATCATCATACGGCTTCTCCCCTGTCCAATCCTCATACGGTTTCTCCGCCGTCCAATCATCATACGGCTTCTCCCCCGTCCAATCATCATACGGTTTCTCCCCCGTCCAATCATCATACGGCTTCTCCCCCGTCCAATCATCATACGGCTTCTCCCCCGTCCAATCATCATACGGTTTCTCCGCCGTCCAATCATCATACGGCTTCTCCCCCGTCCAATCATCATACGGTTTCTCCGCCGTCCAATCATCATACGGTTTCTCCGCCGTCCAATCATCATACGGCTTCTCCCCTGTCCAATCATCATACGGCTTCTCCCCTGTCCAATCATCATACGGCTTCTCCCCTGTCCAATCCTCATACGGTTTCTCCCCCGTCCAATCATCATACGGCTTCTCCCCCGTCCAATCATCATACGGTTTCTCCCCCGTCCAATCATCATACGGCTTCTCCCCCGTCCAATCATCATACGGCTTCTCCCCCGTCCAATCATCATACGGCTTCTCCGCCGTCCAATCATCATACGGCTTCTCCCCCGTCCAATCATCATACGGTTTCTCCGCCGTCCAATCATCATACGGCTTCTCCCCCGTCCAATCATCATACGGTTTCTCCGCCGTCCAATCATCATACGGTTTCTCCGCCGTCCAATCATCATACGGCTTCTCCCCTGTCCAATCATCATACGGCTTCTCCCCTGTCCAATCATCATACGGCTTCTCCCCTGTCCAATCCTCATACGGTTTCTCCCCCGTCCAATCATCATACGGCTTCTCCCCCGTCCAATCATCATACGGTTTCTCCCCCGTCCAATCATCATACGGCTTCTCCCCCGTCCAATCATCATACGGCTTCTCCCCCGTCCAATCATCATACGGTTTCTCCGCCGTCCAATCATCATACGGCTTCTCCCCCGTCCAATCATCATACGGTTTCTCCGCCGTCCAATCATCATACGGTTTCTCCGCCGTCCAATCATCATACGGTTTCTCCGCCGTCCAATCATCATACGGCTTCTCCCCTGTCCAATCATCATACGGCTTCTCCCCTGTCCAATTCTCATACATTTTGTTTGGAAGCGTGGACGTGGTTGTTAGGTAGTTGTGTACGTCCTTCTCCTGCTCAACCTGAGTCACTTCACGTCCTGTACTCTAGTCACTCCCAGAGCTGCAGTCATGATTCTGTAGCACACCCTGCTTAGTGCTTGTTTGTTGTGAATGCCGCTGGAGAACAAGCGGTGGTGGCGGTTCTTTAATAGAAAGTAACCTCCAGTTTGGGGGGGACACGACCGACTCCTCCATCTTCTCTCTCCATACAATTGTGCGCTGGATTCCCCGGTGTCGTACGTGCGCCGCGTCTCCTTCATTTACCTTTATTTCCTTCGATCTTTTATTCGGTTTTCTCCTTTTGTTGTTACCTTTTCTCCTAATTACTTTATAAGTCGTCATGGAAACACAAGACCCTTTCTGAACTTCTGCTCCCCTGATGTGCCTTTAAATTAATATATCTGAGCTTGATCGCAACGCTCTTTCTGCGCTCCCGTCACCGGTGAGACGTCGCTCTTTTGTCCATTCATTCCTTTGTCTTACACTTTGTAATAACAGAAGCCGATAGTGACACAAAAACCGGGGAACAAAGTGATAAAGTGTCTGTAGAATGAACAGCAACCAGTGTAGGTTGTAGCATCGTCTCCCATTATGTTATACGGGGAACACTTACTAATCCTCCCTGGTTAGAAAAGGGCGCAGTGACTATGCTTTACACTTCAAAATGGATTATACTCCAGAGCTGCACTCACTATTCTGCTGGTGGAGTCACTGTGTACATACATTACATTACTTATCCTGTACTGATCCTGAGTTATATCCTGTATTATACTCCAGAGCTGCACTCACTATTCTGCTGGTGGAATCACTGTGTACATACATTACATTACTTATCCTGTACTGATCCTGAGTTATATCCTGTATTATACTCCAGAGCTGCACTCACTATTCTGCTGGTGGAGTCACTGTGTACATACATTACATTACTTATCCTGTACTGATCCTGAATGATATCCTGTATTATACTCCAGAGCTGCACTCACTATTCTGCTGGTGGAGTCACTGTGCACATACATTACTTATCCTGTACTGATCCTGAGTTACATCCTGTATTATACTCCAGAGCTGCACTCACTATTCTGCTGGGGGAGTCACTGTGTACATACATTACATTACTTATCCTGTACTGATCCTGAGTTATATCCTGTATTATACTCCAGAGCTGCACTCACTATTCTGCTGGTGGAGTCACTGTGTACATACATTACATTACTTATCCTGTACTGATCCAGAGTTACATCCTGTATTATACTCCAGAGCTGCACTCACTATTCTGCTGGTGGAATCACTGTGTACATACATTACATTACTTATCCTGTACTGATCCTGAGTTATATCCTGTATTATACTCCAGAGCTGCACTCACTATTCTGCTGGTGGAGTCACTGTGTACATACATTACATTACTTATCCTGTACTGATCCAGAGTTACATCCTGTATTATACTCCAGAGCTGTACTCACTATTCTGCTGGAGGAGTCACTGTGTACATACATTACATTACTTATCCTGTACTGATCCTGAGTTACATCCTGTATTATACTCCAGAGCTGCACTCACTATTCTGCTGGTGGAGTCACTGTGTACATACATTACTTATCCTGTACTGATCCTGAGTTATATCCTGTATTATACTCCAGAGCTGCACTCACTATTCTGCTGGAGGAGTCACTGTGTACATACATTACATTACTTATCCTGTACTGATCCTGAGTTATATCCTGTATTATACTCCAGAGCTGCACTCACTATTCTGCTCGTGGAGTCACTGTGTATATACACTACCGTTCAAAAGTTTGGGGTCACCCAGACAATTTTGTGTTTTCCATGAAATCTCACACTTATATTTATCAAATGAGTTGCAAAATGACTAGAAAATACAGTTCAGACATTGACAAGGTTAGAAATAATGATTTTCTCCTTCAGACTTTGCTTTGGTCGCTCCATTTGCAGCAATTCCAGCATTGCGGACCTTTGGCATTCTAGCTGTTAATTTGCTGAGGTCATCGGGAGACATTTCCCCCCCCCCCCCATGCTTCCAGAAGCCCCTCCCACAAGTTGGATCGGCTTGATGGGCACTTCTTGCGTACCATACGGTCAAGCTCCTCCCACAACAGCTCTATGGGGTTGAGATCTGGTGACTGTGCCGGCCACTCCATTACAGATAGAATACCGGCTGCCGGCTTCTTCCCTAAATAGTTCTTGCATCATTTGGAGGTGCTTTTGGTCATTGTCCTGTTGTAGGATGAAATTGGCTCCAATCAAGCGCTGTCCACAGGGTATGGCATGGCGTTGTGATAGCCTTCCTTATTCACAATCCCTTTTACCTTGTACAAATCTCCCCCTTTACCCCAGACCATCACATGACCTCCACCATGCTTGACAGATGGCGTCAGGCGCTCTTCCAGCATCTTTTCAGTTGTTCTGCGTCTCACAAATGTTCTTTTGTGTGATCCAAACACCTCAAACTTCCATTCGTCTGTCCATAACACTTCTTTCCAATCTTCCTCGGTCCAATGTCTGAGCTTTTGCCCATATTAATCTTTTCCTTTTATTAGCCAGTCTCAGATATGGCTTTTTCTTTGCCACTCTGCCCTGAAGGCCGGCATCCCGGAGTCGCCTCTTCACTGTAGACGTTGACACTGGCGTTTTGCGGGTACTATTTAATGAAGCTTCCAGTTGAGGACCTGTGAGGCGTCTATTTCTCAAACTAGAGACTCTAATGTACTTGTCTTGTTGCTCAGTTGTGCAGCGGGGCCTCCCACTTCTCTTTCTACTCTGGTTAGAGCCTGTGTGTGCTGTCCTCTGAAGGGAGTAGTACACACCGTTGTAGGAAATCTTCAGTTTCTTGGCAATTTCTCGCATGGAATAGCCTTCATTTCTAAGAACAAGAATAGACTGTCGAGTTTCACATGAAACCTCTCTTTTTCTAGCCATTTTGAGAGTTTAATCGCACCCACAAATGTAATGCTCCAGATTCTCAACTAGCTCAAAGGAAGGTCAGTTTTATAGCTCCTCTAAACAGCAAAACTGTTTACAGCGGTGCTAACATAATTGCACAAGGGTTTTCAAGTGCTTTCTAATCATGCATTAGCCTTCTAACACAGTTAGCAAACACAATGTACCATTAGAACACTGGAGTGACGGTTGCTGGAAATGGGCCTCTATACACCTATGTAGATATTGCATTATAAACCAGACGTTTGCAGCTAGAATAGTCATTTACCACATTAACAATGTATAGAGTGGATTTCTGATTAATTGAATGTTATCTTCATTGAAAAAAACTGTGCTTTTCTTTCAAAAATAAGGAAATTTCTAAGTGACCCTAAACTTTTGAACGGTAGTGTACATTACATTACTTATCCTGTACTGATCCTGAGTTACATCCTGTATTATACTCCAGAGCTGTACTCGCTATTCTGCTGGTGGAGTCACTGTGTACATACATTACTTATCCTGTACTGATCCTGAGTTACATCCTGTATTATACTCCAGAGCTGCACTCACTATTCTGCTGGTGGAGTCACTGTGTACATACATTACATTACATATCCTGTACTGATCCTGAGTTATATCCTGTATTATACTCCAGAGCTGCACTCACTATTCTGCTGGTGGAGTCACTGTGTACATACATTACTTATCCTGTACTGATCCTGAGTTATATCCTGTATCTCTTTATTTTATATAAATTTACAAAACATAAACTGAAAAACAAATACATAACTAATTCCATATAACCAAAAAGTCACAAACCAATTCTTATAAACAAATTTTCTTATATACATCTCTGTATATGAGAAGAGAAAACGATACCAGACCCGGCCACATACACCCCACTCTTATATACTTACATCTACACTTCATCCGAAACTAAACAATAACTAGAATATATACAAACATCATATAAACGTAATCCAAAGTACCAACAGAAAATCCCCCGACCCGCGTCAACCAAGGGCCTAAAGAAACAACATAATAATGATGATAATAATAATAAAACAACAACATAATAATAATAAAATAATAATAATAATAACCCCAAAAATCAAAAATATAATAATACTAATCCCAATTTTTTTTTTTATTTTATATATATATATTTTTTAATCACACTATACACATCCTGACTTTCCCTAACCTTACCCTTCTTACCTAAACTCCACCACCCCAGCCAGCATCTCGCCTCATGTCCTCTCACGTCCGCATAGTCCAGATGCTGGCCCCCACCACCACACCCAACACCCCAACCCAGCCCCCCGCCCCATGTCCTCCCATGTCCGCATAGTCCGGGGCTGGGTCAGGCAAACCCCCCCGACCCCCTCCCAACCTATCTATTAACCCCCTTAAGTCTATCCCTATTCTAACAACATTTCTACATTATAATACAATACACGTCACCAACCTGTCCAAATACCAAACCATATACAAAATACACCGTACCCGAAAGCACCAAGTTCGGTCGCTTGTAAACCTTTTTCCTGCCATTTCAATCCTAAACAAAACAAAAATCTTCCAGTGCTTACCTAGCCCATCACCAGATAGAGAGAAGGGAAAGCCCCCCCCAGCTCCCCCCCAGAGGCCAAGGTACCACGTCCACCGCTGCACCCTCCCTATCGCTTGCCCTATCTCCTTACCCTATTACTAACCCTTTCTTGACCCTATTGAAAGCTGACCCTATGCTGACCCTCACCTTTCCCTTATTCCGAGTCCTATCGCTATATTTTTTATTGGTGCCTCAGCGGAACGCAGACCCCCACCTCCAGTTGAGCACCGGTGACGACTCCCCCTCCCTCATGAAGGCAGACACATTAAGGCACCCAAAAGGAAAAGCCCCTCCAAAGACGAGAGGCTTTGGATGCTCCCAATCTGCCAACCTCCAAAGAATGCACCTTCACCAGGTCACCCATGATATTGCTAACAACCTCATCCACTAGGAGGATTTTCTTCTGGGTAGAAACTAGACATCGTGCATTCCACATAAAGTGCCTGACCACTATACTGACTAGAAACAAGGTGCAATGGTCCCTACCACCGAGGTCTCCGAACACTCCATAGGCCCACCCAGCATAGGAGAGGCTGGTTAGGCCTGGCCAACCAATGGAGGCTCCCACCCTTTTGTATACCTCTGTATTGAAAGGGCAATGAAGCAGGAAATGCTCCATGCTTTCCAGCACTCCGCCACACTCCTCCCGGGGGCAATCCCGATCATCAGAGCTTCTGCACTTTAGATTGTCCCTCACATACAGTCTCCCATGGAAGCAACGCCAAGCCAGATCCCAAAACTTCTGGGGAATCCTCGCTGAATTTAAAAGTTTTAATCCCACCCCGAGGTCACTACTTGGGCAGTCTTTGAGCGCCAGGGGCTTCTGGAAGTGGGTCATCAGGACCCTCTTGTCAAGAAATTTTCTCGACATGGTCCTGATCTCCCACACCTCCAGACCCCACCGGCGAACAATCTTCAGCGCCAGGGTGGCATAAGCCGGGAGATGTCCGTGAGGTGTACGCAGGTCTTTCACTTGCCCTCCTCTCTCCCATTCCTGGAAGAAAGGCCGAAACCACCCCCTGCAGGAGGATATCCACCAAGGAGCCCTCTCTTGCCAGAGGTTTGCCAGGTTGATCTTAACAAAGGTGTTCACTAGGAACACCACCGGGTTAACCATACCTAACCCGCCTAGTGTCCTTGGTAGGTAAGTAACCTCCCTCTTGATTAGGTTGAGCCTGTTCCCCCATAACAGCTGGAAGAACAGGCTATACACCCGAGTCCAGAGAGGTTCTGGCAAGATGCACACACTGCCCAGGTAAAGCAACATGGGCACCAGGTAGGCCTTGGCCAAGTGAACCCTTTCCCTCAGGGTTAAGGACCAACCCTTCCATTGGTCGACCTTCTGGGCAACTAGATTCAGCCTATCCTCCCAGTTCTTCTTGGGGTAATCACCCGGGCCAAATTCGACTCCTAAGATCTTAGCAGACCCCTGAGGCTCTGGAAGGGTGTCCGGGAGATCAAAACCAGGATCTCCTCCTCCCAGCCAGAGACTTTTGCACTTATCCCGGTTGATCTTGGACCCAGATGCCAATGAGTAACGCTCCACTTCCGACATCACCCACTCTGCCTCCCCTCTCGAGGAGACAAAAATGGAGACGTCGTCTGCGTACGCAACCACCCTCTGAGTGGCCTCCGGCCCCTCCAGGCCGGCCCCGACTCCCGCCAATGGCCCACGATCGATCCTTTTAAGAAAAGGATCAATTGCGAACGCATATAGCAAAGGGCTCAAGGGACAACCCTGGCGGACACCAGACCCAACCTCAAAGGGGGTTCCAACCCAACCGTTCACCAGCGCAAAAGTCTCAGCCCCAGTGTATAAGGTCTGTAGCCAATTGACAAACCCCCCCGGTAGGCCGTACCTCAGAAGGACCGACCAGAGGTACTCGTGGTCCACCCGGTCAAAAGCCTTGGCCTGGTCCAAGGACAGGATGTACCCCTCCCACCGACCAGAATTTCCCTGCTCCACTGCCTCTCTGACACTGAGGACAGCACTAAATGTGCTGCGGCCTGGAACAGAGCAATGCTGGACCGGCGAAAGGAGCCGGGATGCAAACTTCACCAGCCGATTAAACAGCACCTTTGCGAGAACCTTTCTGTCCGTATTGAGCAGCGCTATGGGACGCCAATTCTCAATACGGGTCGAGTCTTTACCCTTCGATAAAACGATCAAGGCCGACCTCCTCATTGACATTGGCAAAGTACCCGAGGAAAGGCACTCATTAAACACCTCAGTCAAGAGGGGAACTAGGGTTCCTTTAAAAGTCTTATAAAACTCGGATGTTAAGCCATCCGGCCCTGGCGATTTTTTGAGGGCAAGCCCATCAATCGCCAATCCCACTTCCTCTTCCTTGATCGAATCTATCAAAACACCGAGAGAGGGGTCTACCCCTGGCTCAGGGATGGTTTCAGCCAGGAAAGCCGACATCTCGTCTCGGTTTGGATCTTGCTTCCCCAAGAGGTGCGAGTAGAAGGATCTGACGACCTCCAAGATCCCTGATTTGGATCTCTTCAGAGATCCTGTACTATCAATCAGTCCTGTCACAACCTTACGACTCACTGACATCTTACAGTTCCTGTAGGGGTCGGGCGAGCGGTACCTCCCGAAATCCCTCTCAAGAACTAAAGATGTGTGCCTATCATACTGACACCTCCTGAGCAAAGCTTTCACCACGGAGATCTCCTCCCCACTACCCCCGGTTGAGACCAGATGTTCGAGTTTCCTCCTCAGTTCCTGATATAGGCGGTACCTACTCATGGACCTGAGGCTCGAGAGCCTGCGGAAAAATCCTGCCACCCGGACTTTAAACAACTCCCACCACTCAGACTTAGTACCACTGAGATCCAACAAAGGTACCTGGCTCTGAAGAAAATCCTCAAAGGCCTGTCTTATCTCCGCTTCTTCCAAGAGAGTAGAATTCAGCCTCCATATACCTCTTCCCATCTGGAGGGACTCTGCAATGTTCAAAGAGAAAATAATCATACAGTGATCGGAGAACTCCACCTCAACAACGGACACTGGTGAAGAGATGGCTTCCTCCTTCAAAAAAAACCTGTCTATCCTAGACCTAGAACTACCTCTACGATAGGTGAAACCCGAGTGGCCTGGGGTATGCCTGATGTTGATATCCACCAGGCGAGCATCGCTAACTATATTTTTTAATGCTACACTATCGTAGGTCAATTTTTTATCTCCGGAACCTCCTCTATCTCGGGGTCTCATGACAGTATTGAAGTCCCCTCCAAAGATGACTTGTCGACCTGAAAAAAGGAAAGGCTTAATCCTCATGAAGAGACTTTTACGGTCCCATTTGCTCTGGGGTCCGTATATATTGATTAGTCTTAATTCCTGTCCCCTCATGAGGACATCTAAGATCAAGCACCTCCCCATTTCTAACTCAATCATCCGTCGGCATGTTACCGGTGCGGTGAAAAGGACCGCCACTCCGCTATAGGGCTCAGCCGCAAGAGACCAGTAGGAGGGCCCGCGTCGCCACTCCCTCCTAGATTTAACGACGTCTGCCAAAAGTGACAGCCTGGTCTCCTGCAAAAACAAAATGTCGGCTTCAACTCGGCCAAGAAAATCAAAGGCTGCAAATCTCGCCCTATCTGACTTAATGCTGGCAACGTTAATTGATGCCAGCGTCAACGGAGTGGGTGCCGCCATCATGGATGTTTGAGTTAGACGGCTTTCTTCTTCCCACCCCCCCCTCTATCTGATGAGGACCCCCCTTCTTTGCCTCGCTTCTTGCAAACTGAGGAGTCCATATTCACCACCCTATTCCCATCTTCATCCCCAAGTACCGGGTCAACCTCCCCCTCTGGGGGCAACGGCCCCTGCAGCAGGGGAGGCTCAACGACTCTAGGGTGCCCTACCATGCCCTCCCTCTTAGTATGAGAGGCTGGAATGTCCACGAGAGCATGGTATCGATCAGTAGAGCGCACCAGGGGGGTACAAGATTTACCTTCCTGGGCCAGGGCGGGGCCAGATGTATTTGGCCCTTGGGTTTTGCCCGGTGTCCCTTTTGCTGTAGGCTGAGTCCTCTCTTCCTCTCCCACACTTTCATAGTGGGAGGACTGAGAGTCCTCAGCCCTCTGCTCCCTTTGGATCCTCCTCATCTCCCCATTCAATTCGGCCTCCCCAGGGGCATCAGATTCAGGGGGGGCATCCAGATCCGAATCAGAGGTTGTCCCAGTTTCCTGGAGCGCCCTCCAAATCCTCTCCTTCCTTCGCTTCTCCGCCCTTCTCTGGCGAGAAGGGGGACCCTTCTTTGCATTCTTCCCTTGCCCCTGTGCCCCATCGTCCCTGCCCGCACCCTCACCCACGGAGGCCTCCCTCCTTTCATCCTCCGCAGGTTTGGAACAAGCATTGACAACAGAGCGAGGACACCGACTGAACGGGTGACCTAAGTCACCACACAGGTTGCACCGAATACGGTCACACGATGCGGCTAGATGACCAATCCCCCCACAATGAGCACACTTCTGCACCTTGCAGCCTGCACTCAAATGTGAGGGGTCGCCACACCGGTGACACAACTTCGGCTGCCCCTGGTAGAAGACAAGGATCCGATCTCTTCCCAGGAAAGCAGACGATGGTATGTGGGACACCGTCTGTCCCAGACGCTTTAATTTAACCATGAACGTCCAGGCCCCTGACCAGATGCCAA
This sequence comes from Rhinoderma darwinii, assembly GCF_050947455.1. Taxonomy (NCBI): domain Eukaryota; kingdom Metazoa; phylum Chordata; class Amphibia; order Anura; family Rhinodermatidae; genus Rhinoderma; species Rhinoderma darwinii. The sequence continues at coordinate 1,072,403 of NC_134696.1, forward strand.
ACTCATCCATGTTCTTCCGTGGCATCTCTACTACCTCTCCGTACCTTCCCAACCAGGTCATGATATCAATACAAGAGAGTGACTCATTACGGGTAAGAACGGTCACTCTCTTGGGACCACTTTGGCGAGAAATTGCTTGTGCAGCAAAGTCTCGCCAGCCAGGCTCGTCCTTCATCAGCTCGTAGTTCCCCCAGAAGACCTCAAGGCCCCCTAGGTGAACAAAGCTGATGTCAAACTCGACCGAGCCATGAGGATGTATCAAGGCAAAGATGTCACTCGCCTTGAAGCCCATCCCCAGCAGCAGCTCCACCACCCTCTTTCTGGGAGGGCACGCATCATTGCCACGCCACCGGAGACGGACCACATTCCTCCTGGCTACAGCCTGCCCGGCTGTTGGGAGCGACCACTGATCTCCTCGTTGCTCTCGGAAGGCATTTAGACCATATCTGTTTATCCAGAAAGACAGGTCCTTCTGCACTCCCCCTATGGTTAGGGTTTGCTTTCCCTCTCTTAAAGCGTCCAAGAGACGTTGTTGCAAGTTACCGTCCCCGGACCTTGAGGATGAAGATGGGTGGGCCCGCTGTCCCCCCGCTGCCACACCAGCATAAGACCTGCCGGATGTCACAGCAAGAGGAGCGCCAGGCCCATTGCCCCTGGTTGATACCCCATCCCCACCACCCACCACCTCACCACCTACAGACACAGCACTCAACACCCCATTACCAGCAGACACTCCAGCAACTTTATTTACAGACACCTGCATACCCCCAGCAGTTCCCACATCCACAGCCGCAACTTTTTTATTTAACCCACCAGGTCCCCCTGCAGTCATCCTTCTGGCCAGGCCTGGTCCTATGTTATGTATTTTTCCTGTACATTTTGTGTGGGTAGACACTGCTTCAGTCTCCGCATCATCAGGCACCTTTGCAGGGACGCCACCAGATGTTATAAGCGGTGTCCCCGCTGTGCCCTCCGCCTCATTAACCTCCATCTTTTCTATGTGCGGAACATTTTTGGGAAAGGGGCCACCGCCGCCCCCGACGCCAGCAGCCCCCTTCTCGCCTACACCACTTTTCAGTGATGCGGACGAAGGAGCCACTGATGTCACTGGAGCCGCCTCCGGCGCCGGACCACTCCCCCCTCCCACAGAGGAGTGGCCAACAGAGCCGGAGCCCCCTCTGTGACCGCCCTTGTCCGGAACGTCTGACGGCTTGACACCGACAGACTTCCGGCTTTCAGACACCACATCCGGTTTCTGGTTTACCCGTTCTCCAGACCGCTGACTCGCATCAGAGACCAGTTTCCCGGGCTCGCCATTAACCGGACACGGGGACACACCCCCTGGCGTCACCAGGCCACCAGTACCGCCCCCTTTGCAGGGGTTGACGTCCGGCGCCATTTTGACCACCACGTGTTCTAATGCCGGACCCGTAACACTCTCCCCGCATTCCCGCTCCAGCCCCACTGCAGAGGCTTGAGCTGGGGGTCTTGCGGGACCTGCGCCCTGATCCTGACTTGCATCTGGCTCAGAGCACAGGAAGGATCTTGCTGTATACACCATTTTAAATGAACCTTCAGCAGATTTTTTTTCCTTTGTCTTTTTTTTCTTCTTAAATTTTTTTTTCTTTTGCTTTTCCTCCTCTGCGGGTAACTCCGCACCAAAACAAAATCCCTGGAAGGATACCGGCGACTCCACGTTACGGATCTGTGTAAGTAATCCTGGAGGCCGCTCACTGTCAGTATCAAAACTCTCCTGATTTCTCCCAGCTGTGAGTCCACCCTCCTCCTCCTCACTGCTCCTGGGTGCATCAGAATCTGAGCCTTCTCTGGACTTTGCATTCTCATGCTCCATTTTCTCCCCCACAATTTCCTTTGTTGTGTCTGGGGCTCTGCTGTCTTCCTCCACACTTTCTATTTTTATAGGTGCTGCCATCTCGGCAAACCTCTCTTCATTTTTTAATTTTTCACCAAACACCCCTCCGCCTGCCAAAATCTCCTCACGTCTCTCTTCCACTTCTTTTATTTCCTCCAACAAGGATTTCACATTTAAAAGGTATCGGGACCTCTTACCTCCTGTGGCTTTTGCAGCTCTTCCTCTGGCGACCGCCAAGTCCGCACGGAGCCGTTGCAGCGACTTCCTGAGGTCCCGATACTCCTCCAACCGCATAGCCAGACGGGAGCTGAAGTTCTCCACCGTCTCTCCGGTCCTCAGCTGTCCCCATTCCTCCACACGACCGTCATCCAAATGTCCGGACGGCGCTGGTCCTTCTCCAGATGACAACACCTCGATCACCCTGCCGGACCGCGTCTCCATACCCTTATCCAGGGTTCCAGCGTCAGGGGGAGCCAGGACAGCCTTGCCCCGAGATGATCTCCTCACCCCCGCGACTGTTTGCATATTCCCAGCCAGCTGGGATGACCCTCTACCCCCCGCTGGCATGCTCCGGGAGGTAGAGGTCTGAGGCTCCATCCTAGGATGGAACCCCCCTCAGGGTACTTTCCAAGCCCAGGCAGATGGTATGAGGCCTGGGCAGATAGAATAAGGAAAGTCCCTGGATCCAAGGCCTGCACGGTAGTCTCAGCAGCTCTCTCCACACCTCCTACTCCACCCACTCCAGAGCTGCACTGACTATTCTGCTGGTGCAGTCACTGTGTACATACATTACATTACTTATCCTGTACTGATACTGAGTTATATCCTGTATTATACTCCAGAGCTGCACTCACTATTCTGCTGGTGCAGTCACTGTGTACATACATTACATTACTTATCCTGTACTGATCCTGAGTTATATCCTGTATTATACTCCAGAGCTGCGCTCACTATTCTGCTGGTGGAGTCACTGTGTACATTACATTACTTATCCTGTACTGATCCTGAGTTACATCCTGTATTATACTCCAGAGCTGTACTCACTATTCTGCTGGTGGAGTCACTGTGTACATACATTACATTACTTATCCTGTACTGATCCTGAGTTATAGCCTGTATTCTACTCCAGAGCTGCACTCACTATTCTGCTGGTGGAGTCACTGTGTACATACATTACTTATCCTGTACTGATCCTGAGTTATATCCTTTATTATACTCCAGAGCTGCACTCACTATTCTGCTGGTGGAGTCACTGTGTACATACATTACTTATCCTGTACTGATCGTGAGTTACATCCTGTATTATACTCCAGAGCTGCACTCACTATTCTGCTGGTGGTGTCGCTGTGTACATACATTACATTACTTATCCTGTACTGATCCTGAGTTATATCCTGTATTATACTCCAGAGCTGTACTCACTATTCTGCTGGTGGAGTCACTGTGTACATACATTACATTACTTATCCTGTACTGATCCTGAGTTATATCCTGTATTATACTCCAGAGCTGCACTCACTATTCTGCTGGTGGAGTCACTGTGTACATACATTACATTACTTATCCTGTACTGATCCTGAGTTACTCCAGAGCTGCACTCACTGTTCTGCTGGTGGAGTCACTGTGTACATACATTACTTATCCTGTACTGATCCTGAGTTACATCCTGTATTATACACCAGAGCTGCACTCACTATTCTGCTGGTGGAGTCACTGTGTACATACATTACATTACTTATCCTGTACTGATCCTGAGTTACATCCTGTATTATACTCCAGAGCTGCACTCACTATTCTGCTGGTGGTTGTTTTTGGTAACGCTTGTATACTTACACCTTCTTAGCTGAGCTCTTATAATGCAGGAGGGGGGCAGTTAGTTATAATAGTCATCTTCTGGAGGTGTTTGTGCCATGTTCTGCAGCTTTCGGGTGTCTTCGGTACATTAATACGTGCTGTCGATTTATTTGATGAGCCTCGTGTTTCCTTCAGTCTTTTCTTCGTTTTTTCGTCGCCCAGAAGGGAGGCGCTCGGGATATTCTGCCGCGGATGGAGAATGAGCAGTAATTCACAATCATTTCCTTTCCACATCAGGAAACAATGAACGTGAATCCCTCCGGAGCCTCAATCTGCTGCAGCGGTTCATTGTGAAATTACCACGGCGACAGGAAGGTCAATCCTCCGAACATCAGCGCAATTCCTGCTTCTTATTAATCTTCATCAGTAAAATCATCAGATGACAAATAATCAGATAATTCACAACAGAGAAGATTCATTCGTGTATTAAAGGGGCGACTTTTATTAATCAGGCAGAGCACGAAGTTACGTATCGCAACGACACTCCGGACAACGAGCAAGTGAGACGCCAAGAAGATCAACAGTGTCCAATGTGAACAACAGGTGAATAATGGGGGATCATGGAGGAGGCGATATATCGGGGGGTCGTGTAAGAGGAGATATATCGGGGGGTCGTGTAGGAGGAGATATATCGGGGGTCGTGTAGGAGGAGATATATCGGGGGGTCCTGTAGGAGGAGATATATCGGGGGGTCCTGTAGGAGGAGATATATCGGGGGGTCGTGTAGGAGGAGATATATCGGGGGGGTCGTGTAGGAGGAGATATATCGGGGGGTTGTGTAGGAGGAGATATATCGGGGGGTCCTGTAGGAGGAGATATATCGGGGGGTCGTGTAGGAGGAGATATATCGGGGGGGTCGTGTAGGAGGAGATATATCGGGGGGTTGTGTAGGAGGAGATATATCGGGGGGTCGTGTAGGAGGAGATATATCGGGGGGTCCTGTAGGAGGAGATATATCGGGGGGGTCGTGTAGGAGGAGATATATCGGGGGGGTCGTGTAGGAGGAGATATATCGGGGGGGTCGTGTAGGAGGAGATATATCGGGGGGGTCGTGTAGGAGGAGATATATCGGGGGGTTGTGTAGGAGGAGATATATCGGGGGGGTCGTGTAGGAGGAGATATATCGGGGGGTCCTGTAGGAGGAGATATATCGGGGGGTCGTGTAGGAGGAGATATATCGGGGGGGTCGTGTAGGAGGAGATATATCGGGGGGTCGTGTAGGAGGAGATATATCGGGGGGTCGTGGTGGAGGAGATACTTCGGGGGGTCGTGTAGGAGGAGATATATCGGGGGGTCGTGTAGGAGGAGATGTATCGGGGGGGGGGTCGTGTAGGAGGAGATATATCGGGGGGGTCCTGTAGGAGGAGATATATCGGGGGGTCGTGTAGGAGGAGATGTATCGGGGGGGGGTCGTGTAGGAGGAGATATATCGGGGGGGTCCTGTAGGAGGAGATATATCGGGGGGTCGTGTAGGAGGAGATATATCGGGGGGTTCCTGTAGGAGGAGATATATCGAGGGGTCGTGTAGGAGGAGATATATCGGGGGGTCGTGTAGGAGGAGATATATCGGGGGGGGGGTCGTGTAGGAGGAGATATATCGGGGGGTCGTGTAGGAGGAGATGTATCGGGGGGGGGTCGTGTAGGAGGAGATATATCGGGGGGGTCCTGTAGGAGGAGATATATCGGGGGGTCGTGTAGGAGGAGATATATCGGGGGGGGGTCGTGTAGGAGGAGATATATCGGGGGGGTCCTGTAGGAGGAGATATATCGGGGGGTCGTGTAGGAGGAGATATATCGGGGGGTTCCTGTAGGAGGAGATATATCGGGGGGTCGTGTAGGAGGAGATATATCGGGGGGGTCGTATAGGAGGAGATATATCGGGGGGTCGTGTAGGAGGAGATATATCGGGGGGGGGTCGTGTAGGAGGAGATATATCGGGGGGTCCTGTAGGAGGAGATATATCGGGGGGTCGTGTAGGAGGAGATATATCGGGGGGTTCCTGTAGGAGGAGATATATCGGGGGGTGGTGTAGGAGGAGATATATCGGGGGGGGGTCGTATAGGAGGAGATATATCGGGGGGTCGTGTAGGAGGAGATATATCGGGGGGGTCGTGTAGGAGGAGATATATCGGGGGGTCGTGTAGGAGGAGATATATCGGGGGGGTCGTGTAGGAGGAGATATATCGGGGGGTCGTGTAGGAGGAGATATATCGGGGGGTCGTGTAGGAGGAGATATATCGGGGGGGTCGTGTAGGAGGAGATATATCGGGGGGTCGTGTAGGAGGAGATATATCGGGGGGGTCGTGTAGGAGGAGATATATCGGGGGTCGTGTAGGAGGAGATATATTGGGGTCGTGTAGGAGGAGATATATCGGGGGGGTCCTGTAGGAGGAGACATATGGGGGGGTCGTGTAGGAGGAGATATATCGGGGGGGTCCTGTAGGAGGAGACATATCGGGGGGGGGGTCGTGTAGGAGGAGATATATCGGGGGGTCCTGTAGGAGGAGATATATCGGGGGGGTCCTGTAGGAGGAGATATATCGGGGGGTCGTGTAGGAGGAGATATATCGGGGGGTTCCTGTAGGAGGAGATATATCGGGGGGTCGTGTAGGAGGAGATATATCGGGGGGTTCCTGTAGGAGGAGATATATCGGGGGGTCGTGTAGGAGGAGATATATCGGGGGGGGGTCGTATAGGAGGAGATATATCGGGGGGTCGTGTAGGAGGAGATATATCGGGGGGGTCGTGTAGGAGGAGATATATCGGGGGGTCGTGTAGGAGGAGATATATCGGGGGGGTCGTGTAGGAGGAGATATATCGGGGGTGTCGTGTAGGAGGAGATATATCGGGGGGTCGTGTAGGAGGAGATATATCGGGGGGGTCGTGTAGGAGGAGATATATCGGGGGGTCGTGTAGGAGGAGATATATCGGGGGGGTCGTGTAGGAGGAGATATATCGGGGGTCGTGTAGGAGGAGATATATCGGGGGGTCGTGTAGGAGGAGATATATCGGGGGGTTCCTGTAGGAGGAGATATATCGGGGGGTCGTGTAGGAGGAGATATATCGGGGGGGGGTCGTATAGGAGGAGATATATCGGGGGGTCGTGTAGGAGGAGATATATCGGGGGGGTCGTGTAGGAGGAGATATATCGGGGGGTCGTGTAGGAGGAGATATATCGGGGGGGTCGTGTAGGAGGAGATATATCGGGGGTGTCGTGTAGGAGGAGATATATCGGGGGGTTGTGTAGGAGGAGATATATCGGGGGGGTCGTGTAGGAGGAGATATATCGGGGGGTCGTGTAGGAGGAGATATATCGGGGGGTCGTGTAGGAGGAGATATATCGGGGGTCGTGTAGGAGGAGATATATCGGGGGGTCCTGTAGGAGGAGATATATCGGGGGGTCCTGTAGGAGGAGATATATCGGGGGGTCGTGTAGGAGGAGATATATCGGGGGGGTCGTGTAGGAGGAGATATATCGGGGGGTTGTGTAGGAGGAGATATATCGGGGGGTCCTGTAGGAGGAGATATATCGGGGGGTCGTGTAGGAGGAGATATATCGGGGGGGTCGTGTAGGAGGAGATATATCGGGGGGTTGTGTAGGAGGAGATATATCGGGGGGTCGTGTAGGAGGAGATATATCGGGGGGTCCTGTAGGAGGAGATATATCGGGGGGGTCGTGTAGGAGGAGATATATCGGGGGGGTCGTGTAGGAGGAGATATATCGGGGGGGGTCGTGTAGGAGGAGATATATCGGGGGGGTCGTGTAGGAGGAGATATATCGGGGGGTTGTGTAGGAGGAGATATATCGGGGGGGTCGTGTAGGAGGAGATATATCGGGGGGTCCTGTAGGAGGAGATATATCGGGGGGTCGTGTAGGAGGAGATATATCGGGGGGGTCGTGTAGGAGGAGATATATCGGGGGGTCGTGTAGGAGGAGATATATCGGGGGGTCGTGGTGGAGGAGATACTTCGGGGGGTCGTGTAGGAGGAGATATATCGGGGGGTCGTGTAGGAGGAGATGTATCGGGGGGGGGGGTCGTGTAGGAGGAGATATATCGGGGGGGTCCTGTAGGAGGAGATATATCGGGGGGTCGTGTAGGAGGAGATGTATCGGGGGGGGGTCGTGTAGGAGGAGATATATCGGGGGGGTCCTGTAGGAGGAGATATATCGGGGGGTCGTGTAGGAGGAGATATATCGGGGGGTTCCTGTAGGAGGAGATATATCGAGGGGTCGTGTAGGAGGAGATATATCGGGGGGTCGTGTAGGAGGAGATATATCGGGGGGGGGGTCGTGTAGGAGGAGATATATCGGGGGGTCGTGTAGGAGGAGATGTATCGGGGGGGGTCGTGTAGGAGGAGATATATCGGGGGGGTCCTGTAGGAGGAGATATATCGGGGGGTCGTGTAGGAGGAGATATATCGGGGGGGGGTCGTGTAGGAGGAGATATATCGGGGGGGTCCTGTAGGAGGAGATATATCGGGGGGTCGTGTAGGAGGAGATATATCGGGGGGTTCCTGTAGGAGGAGATATATCGGGGGGTCGTGTAGGAGGAGATATATCGGGGGGGTCGTATAGGAGGAGATATATCGGGGGGTCGTGTAGGAGGAGATATATCGGGGGGGGGGGGTCGTGTAGGAGGAGATATATCGGGGGGTCCTGTAGGAGGAGATATATCGGGGGGTCGTGTAGGAGGAGATATATCGGGGGGTTCCTGTAGGAGGAGATATATCGGGGGGTGGTGTAGGAGGAGATATATCGGGGGGGGTCGTATAGGAGGAGATATATCGGGGGGTCGTGTAGGAGGAGATATATCGGGGGGGTCGTGTAGGAGGAGATATATCGGGGGGTCGTGTAGGAGGAGATATATCGGGGGGGTCGTGTAGGAGGAGATATATCGGGGGGTCGTGTAGGAGGAGATATATCGGGGGGTCGTGTAGGAGGAGATATATCGGGGGGGTCGTGTAGGAGGAGATATATCGGGGGGTCGTGTAGGAGGAGATATATCGGGGGGGTCGTGTAGGAGGAGATATATCGGGGGTCGTGTAGGAGGAGATATATTGGGGTCGTGTAGGAGGAGATATATCGGGGGGGTCCTGTAGGAGGAGACATATGGGGGGGTCGTGTAGGAGGAGATATATCGGGGGGGTCCTGTAGGAGGAGACATATCGGGGGGGGGGGTCGTGTAGGAGGAGATATATCGGGGGGTCCTGTAGGAGGAGATATATCGGGGGGGTCCTGTAGGAGGAGATATATCGGGGGGTCGTGTAGGAGGAGATATATCGGGGGGTTCCTGTAGGAGGAGATATATCGGGGGGTCGTGTAGGAGGAGATATATCGGGGGGTTCCTGTAGGAGGAGATATATCGGGGGGTCGTGTAGGAGGAGATATATCGGGGGGGGGTCGTATAGGAGGAGATATATCGGGGGGTCGTGTAGGAGGAGATATATCGGGGGGGTCGTGTAGGAGGAGATATATCGGGGGGTCGTGTAGGAGGAGATATATCGGGGGGGTCGTGTAGGAGGAGATATATCGGGGGGTCGTGTAGGAGGAGATATATCGGGGGGGTCGTGTAGGAGGAGATATATCGGGGGTCGTGTAGGAGGAGATATATCGGGGGGTCGTGTAGGAGGAGATATATCGGGGGGTTCCTGTAGGAGGAGATATATCGGGGGGTCGTGTAGGAGGAGATATATCGGGGGGGGGTCGTATAGGAGGAGATATATCGGGGGGTCGTGTAGGAGGAGATATATCGGGGGGGTCGTGTAGGAGGAGATATATCGGGGGGTCGTGTAGGAGGAGATATATCGGGGGGGTCGTGTAGGAGGAGATATATCGGGGGTGTCGTGTAGGAGGAGATATATCGGGGGGTTGTGTAGGAGGAGATATATCGGGGGGGTCGTGTAGGAGGAGATATATCGGGGGGTCGTGTAGGAGGAGATATATCGGGGGGGTCGTGTAGGAGGAGATATATCGGGGGTCGTGTAGGAGGAGATATATTGGGGTCGTGTAGGAGGAGATATATCGGGGGGGTCCTGTAGGAGGAGACATATCGGGGGGGGGTCATGTAGGAGGAGATATATCGGGGGGGTCCTGTAGGAGGAGACATATCGGGGGGGGGGGGTCGTGTAGGAGGAGATATATCGGGGGGGTCGTGTAGGAGGAGATATATCGGGGGGTCCTGTAGGAGGAGACATATCGGGGGGGGGGGTCGTGTAGGAGGAGATATATCGGGGGGGTCCTGTAGGAGGAGATATATCGGGGGGGTCCTGTAGGAGGAGATATATCGGGGGGGTCGTGTAGGAGGAGATATATCGGGGGGTCGTGTAGGAGGAGATATATCGGGGGGTCCTGTAGGTGGAGACATATCGGGGGGGGGTCGTGTAGGAGGAGATATATCGGGGGGGTCGTGTAGGAGGAGATATATCGGGGGGTCGTGTAGGAGGAGATATATCGGGGGGGTCGTGTAGGAGGAGATATATCGGGGGGTCGTGTAGGAGGAGATATATCGGGGGGTCGTGTAGGAGGAGATATATCGGGGGGGTCGTGTAGGAGGAGATATATCGGGGGGTCGTGTAGGAGGAGATATATCGGGGGGTCGTGTAGGAGGAGATATATCGGGGGGGTCGTGTAGGAGGAGATATATCGGGGGGTCGTGTAGGAGGAGATATATCGGGGGGTCGTGTAGGAGGAGATATATCGGGGGGGTCGTGTAGGAGGAGATATATCGGGGGGGTCGTGTAGGAGGAGATATATCGGGGGGGTCGTGTAGGAGGAGATATATCGGGGGGTCGTGTAGGAGGAGATATATCGGGGGGTCGTGTAGGAGGAGATATATCGGGGGGTCGTGTAGGAGGAGATATATCGGGGGGTTCCTGTAGGAGGAGATATATCGGGGGGGGTCGTGTAGGAGGAGATATATCGGGGGGGTCGTATAGGAGGAGATATATCGGGGGGTCGTGTAGGAGGAGATATATCGGGGGGGTCGTGTAGGAGGAGATATATCGGGGGGTCGTGTAGGAGGAGATATATCGGGGGGGTCGTGTAGGAGGAGATATATCGGGGGGTCGTGTAGGAGGAGATATATCGGGGGGGTCGTGTAGGAGGAGATATATCGGGGGGTCGTGTAGGAGGAGATATATCGGGGGGTCGTGTAGGAGGAGATATATCGGGGGGGTCGTGTAGGAGGAGATATATCGGGGGGTCGTGTAGGAGGAGATATATCGGGGGGTCGTGTAGGAGGAGATATATCGGGGGTCGTGTAGGAGGAGATATATTGGGGTCGTGTAGGAGGAGATATATCGGGGGGGTCCTGTAGGAGGAGACATATCGGGGGGGGGGGGTCGTGTAGGAGGAGATATATCGGGGGGGTCGTGTAGGAGGAGATATATCGGGGGGTCCTGTAGGAGGAGACATATCGGGGGGGGGGGTCGTGTAGGAGGAGATATATCGGGGGGGTCCTGTAGGAGGAGATATATCGGGGGGGTCCTGTAGGAGGAGATATATCGGGGGGGTCGTGTAGGAGGAGATATATCGGGGGGTCGTGTAGGAGGAGATATATCGGGGGGTCCTGTAGGAGGAGACATATCGGGGGGGGGGGGTCGTGTAGGAGGAGATACATTGGGAGGAATTATGGGCACTTGCCATACGTCCTCGTGCGCCGCCATGATAGAGACTGTTTATAGATGTGGTCACCAAGTTTTGCTTCCACCAGGCCAGTTTTCCCTGCTCTTCATTCCTGATTTGCCCCATGACTATGAATCCCTGGCCCCCGGACGGTGACGTCCTCTATAAGGATAAGGCCACACGGTGCGTCGTTGACGCGGTTTTGTTGCATTTTTTCCGCACAGTTTATGATGTTCTCCCCGTGTGCTGCGGCTGACATTTAACCTCTTATTGTATGTGCGGTGAGGGTCACAGCTCGCGCCAATCACTCCCATCCGTGCCCATAGCTGCCCTGACGCCTGGGGTGAGGGGGGCGGCAACATCAGACAACAAGGGATGGGGGTCCAAGAGTCTGACTACCCCCCACAAGGAGCAGGGGGGTTGAACCACTACAAGGAGGGGCCCAGTTTTGAATTGTTCCTATTGGGCCCCCAGATTCTTCTCATAATTACTTAAACTAAAAGACGCCAATTTTCATTTAATAGAACGTTGAATCGTGACATAAACGCGGAGTCCGTTTTCATGCCTTATCTTGTATTGGTCTGGAGTTCACGTTTTATACTCCAATCACACCCGGAGCTGCACTCTGCATTCTTCTGATTTCCGGTTACCATCGAGCAATGCATTGTGGGAGCTTAGGTGACAGCCGCACCGTTTCTGCAGCCAGTTTTTGTGTGACATGCAGCAGAATTGTGAATGCAGATCTGAAGGTGATTGGAGTATAAGACGGAGCGGTTATTCTGCAGCGGTTTATTACACGTCCCGCCACGACATGACACACGGGTGAGGAGGACGTCATTATTGGCGCTCAGTCGGCGGCAGATCAGCACATTTTCTGCAGAAATGGTTAATTTCCCGATCTCTCGCCCGTCACCCTGATAAGCACAGCTGCGGAATCCGACAACGCTGCCTCTGCCCAATCCTGCGCTGGCCGGGAAATAACCAACTGCCCAAGTTGTATGTTAATTGCAGGCTCATTTGCATTTAAATGAGGGTTATTCTCTAATTACAGCGCAGCGTGTGGCACATGAGATGTGAGGGCGCCCGCTCTTTATTCCACTGCAACCTAAATACACAGCAACAGAGCCCTGCAATGAACCCGCTAATCCTCGCTACAGGGGGCGCCGAGCGGGCGCAGGGGTGAGGAAGATGATAATTACAATGATGATGAAGATGATAATAAGAATGATGATTTATGATGATAATTGATAATGATGATGATGATGATGATGATTGATGATGATGTTGATGATGATGATGATAATTGATGATGATGATGATGATGATGATAATATGATTGATGATGATGATGATGAAGATGATGATATTGATGGTGATGATTGATGAAGATGATGATATTGATGGTGATGATTGATGAAGATGATGATATTGATGGTGATGATTGATGATGATGATGATGATATGTTGATGATGATGATTGATAATGACGATTGATGATGATGATGATGATATTATGATGATGATTATGATGGTGGTGATGAAATTGATGATGATGATGAAGATGATGAGGATGATGATGATATTATGATATATATAAACAATATGGCCGTCATTGGATTGCCCGGACTCCTCCCTGAAAGATCTGCCCCGGTATAAACAATATGGCCGTCATAGGGTTCCCCGGACTCCTGCCTGACACATCTGCCCCGGTATAAAAAATATGGCCATCATAGAGTTCCCCGGACTCCTGCCTGACACATCTGCCCCGGCATAAAAAATATGGCCGTCATAGGGTTCCCCGGACTCCTGCCTGACACATCTGGCCTGGTATGAAGAATATGGCCGTCATAGGGTTCCCCGGACTCCTGCCTGACAACTCTGCCCCGGTATAAACAATATGGCCATCATAGGGTTCCCCGGACTCCTGCCTGACAACTCTGCCCCGGTATAAACAATATGGCCGTCATAGGGTTCCCCGGACTCCTGCCTGACACATCTGCCCCGGTATAAACAATATGGTCGTCATAGGGTTCCCCGGACTCCTACCTGACACATCTGCCCCGGTATAAACAATATGGCCGTCATTGGATTCCCCGGACTCCTCCCTGACAGATCTGCCCTGGTATAAACAATATGGCCATCATAGGGTTCCCCAGACTCCTACCTTAGACATCTGCCCCGGTATAAACAATATGGCTGTCATAGAGTTCCCTGGACTCCTGCCTGACACATCTGCCCCGGTATAAACAATATGGCCGTCATAGGATTCCCCGGACTCCTGCCTGACACATCTGCCCTGGTATAAACAATATGGCCGTCATAGGGTTCCCCGGACTCCTGCCTCACACATCTGCCCCGGTATAAACAATATGGCCCGTCATAGGGTTCCCCGGACTCCTGCCTGACACATCTGCCCTGGTATAAACAATATGGCCGTCATAGGGTTCCCCGGACTCCTGCCTGACACATCTGCCCCGGTATTAACAATATGGGCGCCATGATGTATATAGCGGAGATGGCTGACTCCCTGTGTGGACTGTAGTGTCAGCCAGAAGAGGACTGGTCAGGGACTTATATTTACGGGGGACACGTGTGGACTCCGTGGCGGTCGTGTCTGTGGATCATCCTCACACCGCGCTGCAACCTTCCTATAAACGGCGCCTCGTTATTCCACGTCATTTACTAACACTCGTGTTTTATTACTAATCCTGATCAGTCAATATCCAGGGCAGCGGCGAGGAACCGTGGTCAGCACTGGGGGCCGAGGTTTATATCTCACCGGGGGCCACATCTACATGGAGCCTGTGTGTTCTGTCAGGGATGATGAGAGTGATACATGATGTGAAACACTGAGATTAGATTGTCAGCTCCTTGTTGGGAGGATGACTGTAGGACAGGTGAATACAATCTATTGTTCTCTGTTATCAGACACGTCAGGCTGGGGGAGGATGACTGTAGGACAGGTGACTACAATCTATTGTTCTCTGTTATCACACATGTCAGGCTGGGAGAGGATGACTGTAGGACAGGTGAATATAATCTATTGTTCTCTGTTATCAGACATGTCAGGCTGGGGGAGGATGACTGTAGGACAGGTGAATACAATCTATTGTTCTCTGTTATCAGACATGTCAGGCTGGGGGGGGATGACTGTAGGACAGGTGAATACAATCTATTGTTCTCTGCTATCAGACATGTCAGGCTGGGGGGGGATGACTAGGACAGGTGAATACAATCTATTGTTCTCTGTTATCAGACAGGTCAGGCTGGGGGAGGATGACTGTAGGACAGGTGAATACAATCTATTGTTCTCTGCTATCAGACATCTCAGGCTGGGGGGGAGGATGACTAGGACAGGTGAATACAATCTATTGTTCTCTGTTATCAGACAGGTCAGGCTGGGGGAGGATGACTGTAGGACAGGTGAATACAATCTATTGTTCTCTGTTATCAGACATGTCAGGCTGGGAGAGGATGACTGTAGGACAGGTGACTACAATCTATTGTTCTCTGTTATCAGACATGTCAGGCTGGGGGAGGATGACTGTAGGACAGGTGAATACAATCTATTGTTCTCTGTTATCAGACATGTCAGGCTGGGAGAGGATGACTGTAGGACAGGTGAATACAAGCTATTGTTCTCTGTTATCAGACATGTCAGGCTGGGGAGGATGACTGTAGGACATGTGAATACAATCTATTGTTCTCTGTTATCAGACATGTCAGGCTGGGAGAGGATGACTGTAGGACAGGTGAATACAATCTATTGTTCTCTGTTATCAGACATGTCAGGCTGGGGGAGGATGACTGTAGGACAGGTGAATACAATCTATTGTTCTCTGTTATCAGACATGTCAGGCTGGGAGAGGATGACTGTAGGACAGGAGAATACAATCTATTGTTCTCTGTTATCAGACATGTCAGGCTGGGGGAGGATGACTGTAGGACAGGTGAATACAATCTATTGTTCTCTGTTATCAGACATGTCAGGCCGGGAGAGGATGACTGTAGGACAGGTGAATACAATCTATTGTTCTCTGTTATCAGACATGTCAGGCTGGGAGAGGATGACTGTAGGACAGGTGAATACAATCTATTGTTCTCTGTTATCAGACATGTCAGGCTGGGGGGAGGATGACTGTAGGACAGGTGAATACAATCTATTGTTCTCTGTTATCACACATGTCAGGCTGGGGGAGGATGACTGTAGGACAGGTGACTACAATCTATTGTTCTCTGTTATCAGACATGTCAAGCTGGGGGAGGATGACTGTAGGACAGGTGAATACAATCTATTGTTCTCTGGTATCAGACATGTCAGGCTGGGAGAGGATGACTGTAGGACAGGTGAATACAATCTATTGTTCTCTGTTATCAGACATGTCAGACTGGGGGAAGGATGACTGTAGGACAGGAGAATACAATCTATTGTTCTCTGTTATCAGACATGTCAGGCTGGGAGAGGATGACTGTAGGACAGGTGAATATAATCTATTGTTCTCTGTTATCAGACATGTCAGGCTGGGGGAGGATGACTGTAGGACAGGTGAATACAATCTATTGTTCTCTGTTATCAGACATGTCAGGCTGGGGGGGGATGACTGTAGGACAGGTGAATACAATCTATTGTTCTCTGCTATCAGACATGTCAGGCTGGGGGGGGATGACTAGGACAGGTGAATACAATCTATTGTTCTCTGTTATCAGACAGGTCAGGCTGGGGGAGGATGACTGTAGGACAGGTGAATACAATCTATTGTTCTCTGCTATCAGACATCTCAGGCTGGGGGGGAGGATGACTAGGACAGGTGAATACAATCTATTGTTCTCTGTTATCAGACAGGTCAGGCTGGGGGAGGATGACTGTAGGACAGGTGAATACAATCTATTGTTCTCTGTTATCAGACATGTCAGGCTGGGAGAGGATGACTGTAGGACAGGTGACTACAATCTATTGTTCTCTGTTATCAGACATGTCAGGCTGGGGGAGGATGACTGTAGGACAGGTGAATACAATCTATTGTTCTCTGTTATCAGACATGTCAGGCTGGGAGAGGATGACTGTAGGACAGGTGAATACAAGCTATTGTTCTCTGTTATCAGACATGTCAGGCTGGGGAGGATGACTGTAGGACATGTGAATACAATCTATTGTTCTCTGTTATCAGACATGTCAGGCTGGGAGAGGATGACTGTAGGACAGGTGAATACAATCTATTGTTCTCTGTTATCAGACATGTCAGGCTGGGGGAGGATGACTGTAGGACAGGTGAATACAATCTATTGTTCTCTGTTATCAGACATGTCAGGCTGGGAGAGGATGACTGTAGGACAGGAGAATACAATCTATTGTTCTCTGTTATCAGACATGTCAGGCTGGGGGAGGATGACTGTAGGACAGGTGAATACAATCTATTGTTCTCTGTTATCAGACATGTCAGGCCGGGAGAGGATGACTGTAGGACAGGTGAATACAATCTATTGTTCTCTGTTATCAGACATGTCAGGCTGGGGAGGGGATGACTGTAGGACAGGTGAATACAATCTATTATTCTCTGTTATCAGACATGTCAGGCTGGGGGAGGATGACTGTAGGACAGGTGAATACAATCTATTGTTCTCTGTTATCAGACATGTCAGGCTGGGGGGAGGATGACTGTAGGACAGGTGAATACAATCTATTGTTCTCTGTTATCACACATGTCAGGCTGGGGGAGGATGACTGTAGGACAGGTGACTACAATCTATTGTTCTCTGTTATCAGACATGTCAAGCTGGGGGAGGATGACTGTAGGACAGGTGAATACAATCTATTGTTCTCTGGTATCAGACATGTCAGGCTGGGAGAGGATGACTGTAGGACAGGTGAATACAATCTATTGTTCTCTGTTATCAGACATGTCAGACTGGGGGGAGGATGACTGTAGGACAGGAGAATACAATCTATTGTTCTCTGTTATCAGACATGTCAGGCTGGGGGGAGGATGACTGTAGGACAGGTGAATACAATCTATTGTTCTCTGTTATCAGACATGTCAGGCTGGGGGAGGATGACTGTAGGACAGGTGAATACAATCTATTATTCTCTGTTATCAGACATGTCAGGCTGGAGGAGGATGACTGTAGGACAAGTGAATACAATCTATTGTTCTCTGTTATCAGACATGTCAGGCTGGGGAGAGGATGACTGTAGGAGAGGTGAATACAATCTATTATTCTCTGTTATCAGACATGTCAGGCTGGGGGAGGATGACTGTAGGACAGGAGAATACAATCTATTGTTCTCTGTTATCAGACATGTCAGGCTGGGGGAGGATGACTGTAGGACAGGTGAATACAATCTATTGTTCTCTGTTATCAGACATGTCAGGCTGGGGGAGGATGACTGTAGGACAGGTGAATACAATCTATTGTTCTCTGGTATCAGACATGTCAGGCTGGGGGAGGGTGACTGTAGGACAGGTGAATACAATCTATTGTTCTCTGTTATCAGACATGTCAGGCTGGGGGGAGGATGACTGTAGGACAGGTGAATACAATCTATTGTTCTCTGTTATCAGCCATCTCTAGTACTGAGAACCTCCAGAGATATTTACATCCCTACTTGTGACTGATATCAGCCGACCCTGTGATTACGCTGCTGACCTGTTATAAACATTGGATCGGGAGTTACTGGCCCTTTAAGGACATATCTGTTTACAGTCACATATTTTTTGGATGACTTTGGTGACAATATTTGTTTGCCATTAAAAATAGTGATGACATGAGCGGACGTGGCTGGAGTGCTGGAGGGAGAGGTCAGTTATACAAGATTTGAAGCGTTAAATGAGATTAGAAAACATGGCTGCTTTCTTCCAGGAACAGCGCCCCTCTTGTCCATGGTTGTGTCTGGTATTGCAGCCTCATCCCATTCATGTGAATAGCAGATTCCTGGATGGATTGCGGCGGGTCATCATGGTGTGTGCGCGGTATCGCCTGCCGTGTGCTGATCCGTTCTCGCTGCAGACTCCTGTCACTCATTATCAATGAACATTATTCACATCCATGCCCACGAAGCGAACGCTCTGGCGGGAACAGACCGCGAAAAACATAAACAGGGAGAATCGGAAAATCTCAACAAACACAAGAAATGTAAATGAACATCGAGCGTGAAGCCGCCGGGCACGAGACTCCACGCAGAGAAGACGGCACGATCGGCCGTGAAATGTGCACAGATTGGTTTCCACAGCTGCGGGGCGAACATGGCGCAGGTCGCGGGGTTAATACGGTGTAAATAGCGACTGATTGACAAAGAGATGGAGGCTCCGCACTGCTCCACCCCCAGACTATAAGTGGCCGGCGTTATAACTGCACGACCAGACGGGAGGACGCAGCCAAAATGGCGAAATCAAGGTGAATGACGGCGATGTGTAAACCCCTGGACGTCGTCCTCTGCTGCGCAATATCCTGCAGCTGAAGACGCACATGAGGGGGGCCCACCGCACAACGTTTACAGATCATCGCCATGTAACGCGGAGCGTCTCCAGAAATCCTCCACTGATCGAGTTACATCCAGAGCTGCAGTCACAATGCTGCGTTACATCATGTCTTATACTCCAGTCACATCCAGAGCTGCAGTCACAATGCTGCGTTACATCATGTCTTGTACTCCAGTTACATCCAGAGCTGCAGTCACAATGCTGTTGTTACATCATGTCTTATACTCCAGTGACATCCAGAGCTGCAGTCACAATGCTGCGTTACATCATGTCTTATACTCCAGTTACATCCAGAGCTGCAGTCACAATGCTGCTGTCACATCATGTCTTATACTCCAGTCACATCCAGAGCTGCAGTCACAATGCTGCGTTACATCATGTCTTATACTCCAGTCACATCCAGAGCTGCAGTCACAATGCTGCGTTACATCATGTCTTGTACTCCAGTGACATCCAGAGCTGCAGTCACAATGCTGCGTTACATCATGTCTTGTACTCCAGTTACATCCAGAGCTGCAGTCACAATGCTGCTGTCACATCATGTCTTATACTCCAGTCACATCCAGAGCTGCAGTCACAATGCTGCTGTTACATCATGTCTTATACTCCAGTCACATCCAGAGCTGCAGTCACAATGCTGCTGTTACATCATGTCTTATACTCCAGTCACATCCAGAGCTGCAGTCACAATGCTGCTGTCACATCATGTCTTATACTCCAGTCACATCCAGAGCTGCAGTCACAATGCTGCTGTCACATCATGTCTTATACTCCAGTCACATCCAGAGCTGCAGTCACAATGCTGCGTTACATCATGTCTTATACTCCAGTCACATCCAGAGCTGCAGTCACAATGCTGCGTTACATCATGTCTTGTACTCCAGTTACATCCAGAGCTGCAGTCACAATGCTGTTGTTACATCATGTCTTATACTCCAGTAACATCCAGAGCTGCAGTCACATTCAGCTGTTTTCCTGTTACCAGGGCGAAGTGTATTATGAAATCCGATCACGTGTACACCGAGTGAAGCTTCTAGGTTATATGACTATGGAATTAATGGACATAAACTGCAGCAATGAGCGCAGCTCTGGAGGTAACTAGATTATGGCTGGACTCACACGTCGTTTTTTGCGCCACTGTCAGGACTGGATCCAAATAGAAGGTAAAGTATATAGAAGGACGGATACTCCCTCCTGTGGGGCTCAAAAAGCTGCAGCAAATTCTGACAGTAATAAGGCTCAGTTCACATGTAGCGGAAAATCTGCAGCAAAATAAAGTAGCAGCGAAGTGGATGAGAGAGAAGAAACCTCCACACGCTGCGTAAATACCGAGCGGGGAAAACGTTGAGAGATTGACCTGCGGTGCGGAGTTTTGTTCATCGTATTTGTGGAATCGCTGCGTTTCCGTTGCAGATTTTCCTATTGAATTCAATGAGAAGGTAAAACCCGCAACAAATAGCAGATGTTATACTTACCCAGAACTCTCTGCTTCTACGTCCAGCCCCGCCTCCTGGGGTGACCTCTTATCCCATGTGACTGCTGCAGCCAATCACCGGTCAGTCACTGGAAGGTCATCCCAAGAGGCTGCAGGACGGCGGGCGGACGCGTCGCCATTTTTACGTAAGTATGAACATTTTTTTTTCTGTGCAGTTTTCCACAGCGGACTTTGGGTCCACAATTTGGTGCGGTTTTTCGGCCGGAACTTCCTGCGGTGCACAGGGCGGATACGCTGTGTGCGCCCCGTGTGAATGTAGCCTAAAGGTGCGACATGCCGCGACGGTAGTAAATGGCGCCGAGGTGATACGGTGATAGGAACACGAGCCAGAGACGTCTTCCCCACATACAGTAATGACATACATCCCCGCAGTGTATCAATCTATGCTACTCCACCAGTACTCTGCGGGACATAATCCACCATTGTATAGACATGGAGATGATGAAGCAGAGCTGTGACGGCGCCGACGCTCGATGTATATGAAGTGCGCTCATTAGTGATTGACAATAATCTCTTCTGATCAGATTCCTGGGGTTTCACTTTCTGCTCCGGAGACTTCAGGCCGATGACGAGTGATCAGATGACGCCACACGGAATAGTGGCCGTTATCCGATGATCAGGGGGACGCCATCATGTGACGGATACGAAGGTCACATGGAGAAGGCGTTTGGTGTTCATGAAGCAGCGGCCGATCACTAATCACTTATTAGATTGCGGCGTCTATCGTCCTCCGGTTTCCACGACGCAGAAGGAAACGTTCTTACCGCGGTAATTGTTTTTCTTTCCATTCCACGTAGAAAATCATCTACAGATTATTGCACAGTCTGGAATCTGCGGCTCGTCAATATTCCTTCCAGAATGTGGGTTTAGCTTTCCATCTGTCCAGTCCGGCCCACATCGAGGTCACATGATATAATCACGTGACTGCAGCTCTAGTACCAATCTGCACCTCCAGCGGCCGTGCGACTACCAAATGTGACATCACGTGGACGAGCTAAACCTGCAGCCATGTGCCTGAGAGACTGCACGCTGTGAGAGGGGAGGAGGGGGATGCATCGTCTCCCTACGCCTGTGAGACTGCACGCTGTGAGAGGGGAGGAGGGGTATGCGTCATCTCTCTAACTCTGTGAGACTGCTCGCTGTGGGAGGGGAGGAGGGTGATGCATCGTCTCCCCACGCCTGTGAGGCTGCACGCTGTGAGAGGGGAGGAGGGGGATGCGTCATCTCTCTAACTCTGTGAGACTGCACGCTGTGAGAGGGGAGGAGGGGGATGCATCGTCTCCCTACGCCTGTGAGACTGCACGCTGTGAGAGGGGAGGAGGGGGATGCATCATTTCTCTAACTCTGTGAGACTGCTCGCTGTGGGAGGGGAGGAGGGGGATGCATCATCTCTCTAACTCTGTGAGACTGCTCGCTGTGGGAGGGGAGGAGGGGGATGCATCGTCTCCCTACGCCTGTGAGGCTGCACGCTGTGAGAGGGGAGGAGGGGTATGCGTCATCTCTCTAACTCTGTGAGACTGCTCGCTGTGGGAGGGGAGGAGGGTGATGCATCGTCTCCCTACGACTGTGAGGCTGCACGCTGTGAGAGGGGAGGAGGGGGATGCCATCATCTCTCTAACTCTGTGAGACTGCACGCTGTGGGAGGGGAGGAGGGGGATGCATCGTCTCCCTACGCCTGTGAGACTGCACGCTGTGAGAGGGGAGGAGGGGGATGCATCATTTCTCTAACTCTGTGAGACTGCTTGCTGTGGGAGGGGAGGAGGGGGATGCATCGTCTCCCTACGCCTGTGAGGCTGCACGCTGTGAGGGGAGGAGGGGGATGCATTGTCTCTCTATGCCTGTGAGACTGCTCGCTGTGGGAGGGGAATACATCTTCTCTCTATGCCTGTGAGACTGCACGATGTGAGAGGGGAGGAGGGGGATGCATAGTCTCTCTACGCCTGTGAGACTGCACGCTGTGAGAGGGGAGGAGGGGGATGCATTGTCTCTCTACGCCTGTGAGGCTGCACGCTGTGAGGGGGGAGGAGGGGATTCAGTTGCGGATTCTTTTTTCTCTGGCCTAAATGCTGTAAGAGGAGGGGGATGCAGCTGCAGCTTTCCTTTGTGTTTGTGAGACTGCCTGCTCTGAGAAGGGACTTTGGCACACAAAACAGTTGTGGCATTACAACAGGAAGAGTCCGCCCGCACACGAGGAAGAGTCCGCCCGCTCATCAGGAAGAGTCCGCCCGCTCATCAGGAAGAGTCCGCCCGCTCAGCAGACATAAGAATAAGAACCCAAATCTGCAGGTTACGCAGAACATTGCTTGCTTCTCCATATCCAAAGCTGCAGGAGGAGGATGGGGGTTGTAGTGACAGGTGCTCATCAGTTTTCTGCTAATAGGGTAACTCTCTAATGCATCGGGGACGCCCTTTAACTCTTTCAGGCCGTGCGGTGGATTCCCCTGTATAATCAGCTGCTCCTCACATCATAATAACGTCATAATTCTGTGGATTCTTCTCGCTCGGCTGCCAGCAGCGCCCCCGCCAGGACCACCCCTCCCCCGAACCAAGACCCCATCCGCTAATAGAAATTGTTTCCTTTGGGTCAATGAGATTGTTCGAAAACGAGGAGGAAAAAGGCAAATCAGCGTAAAATATTCATAAGAAGAAAGATGTTTTATTGATCAGCCGCCTGCAGAGCGTCGCACCTCCCAATCTGTCGCTCTCCCTGGAAATAATTTACTCTGGAATGAGGAAGCAGAACCGTAATCCTGCGACACAGCAAATTATTTCCTGCCGGTCGGAGAGCAGAAATGTGCGGGGTCCCAGGGGAGCGGAGCACGAGACGCCCCAGTATATATATATATATCCTGTGTACAAGGGCAGGGTGTGCCGGGGGCGCCACCAAATAACCTCACACTACTGAGCATCATTGTATGTGGAGGAGCAGGGCCCAGCAGCACAGAGTATTTCAGGAGAGCTGATTTTACCATCTCTAATTCTGGTCATTATTCTCCGTCTGAGATCTGGGATGGAGTCGATGTCTTGGGCTCTTCCTCTCGGATATTTTCACGCTTCTTCCCGTTCTCGTTGCCGACGCCTCCTTATATTCGCGCTCCAGTCATTGGTCCGGACGGATTACAACAAACAGAAGTCTGGGAACCAAAGCGCAATAAATCTGTAATTACCTCCTCGCTGATAACACAATTATACGTGATCGTCGATTGTTTCAGAATTGTTTCCATTTTAGGTTCGTGACGAACTGTGAAGAGCCGATAAGTGATCTAAAAAAGGATCGGAATTATTAAAGGGCCGGCGCGCTGACAAGGAGGAGGAGATGTAGCGCCATCCTCTGGAGGCTGCGGGGATTACAGCGCTGTTGCTGCGGGTCATGTAGATGGATTGTCGGCTGAGCTGAGATTTCATTCTCTTTAGTTTGTATTTTTTTTTTTCAAGTCTCAGTTTTGCGCTCAGTTCTTTATTGAATAAATCTCATTTTAATAACTGAGACGCTCATGTGTTACCTCCTCCGTCATCCAGGTCCTCAACCTCTGATATCATCCTCATCACTATCATCCTCATCATCATCACTATCATCCTCATCATCATCATCACTATCATCCTCATCATCATTACTATCATCCTCATCATCATCACTATCATCCTCATCATCCTCACTATCATCCTCATCATCATCATTACTATCATCGTCATTACTATCATCCTCATCATCGTCATTACTATCATCCTCATCATCGTCACTATCATCCTCATCATCATCACTATCATCCTCATCATCGTCATTACTATCATCCTCATCATCGTCACTATCATCCTCATCATCATTACTATCATCCTCATCATCATCGTCACTATCATCCTCATCATCATTACTATCATCCTCATCATCATCGTCACTATCATCCTCATCATCATCACTATCATCCTCATCATCATCATTACTATCATCCTCATCATCATCATTACTATCATCCTCATCATCGTCATTACTATCATCCTCATCATCGTCACTATCATCCTCATCATCATTACTATCATCCTCATCATCATCGTCACTATCATCCTCATCATCATTACTATCATCCTCATCATTACTATCACCCTCATCATCGTTACTATCATCCTCATCATCATTAATATCATCATCGTCACTATCATCATCATTACTATCATCCTCATCGTCATTACTATCGTCATCATCGTCACTATCATCCTCATCATCATTACTATCATCCTCATCATCATTACTATCATCCTCATCATCATTACTATCATCCTCATCATCATTACTATCATCCTCATCATCATCACTATCATCCTCATCATCATTACTATCATCCTCATCATCATCATTACTATCATCCTCATCATCATTACTATCATCCTCATCATCATTACTATCATCCTCATCATCATCACTATCATCCTCATCATCATTACTATCATCCTCATCATCATCACTATCATCCTCATCATCATTACTATCATCCTCATCATCATCATCACTATCATCCTCATCATCATTACTATCATCCTCATCATCATCATCACTATCATCCTCATCATCGTCACTATCATCCTCATCATCATTACTATCATCCTCATCATCGTCACTATCATCCTCATCATCGTCATTACTATCATCCTCATCATCGTCATTACTATCATCCTCATCATCGTTACTATCATCCTCATCATCGTCATTACTATCATCCTCATCATCATCATTACTATCATCCTCATCATCATCATTACTATCATCCTCATCATCGTTACTATCATCCTCATCATCATTAATATCATCATCGTCACTATCATCATCATTACTATCATCCTCATCATCATTACTATCATCCTCATCATCATTACTATCATCCTCATCATCGTCATTACTATCGTCATCATCGTCACTATCATCCTCATCATCATTACTATCATCCTCATCATCATTACTATCATCCTCATCATCATTACTATCATCCTCATCATCATCACTATCATCCTTATCATCGTTACTATCATCCTCATCATCATTACTATCATCCTCATCATCATTACTATCATCCTCATCATCATCACTATCATCCTTATCATCGTCACTATCATCCTCATCATCATTACTATCATCCTCATCATCGTCACTATCATCCTCATCATCATTACTATCATCCTCATCATCATTACTATCATCCTCATCATCATTACTATCATCCTCATCATCATCACTATCATCCTCATCATCATTACTATCATCCTCATCATCATTACTATCATCCTCATCATCATTACTATCATCCTCATCATCATCATCACTATCATCCTCACTATCATCCTCATCATCATTAATATCATCATCGTCACTATCATCCTCATCATCATTACTATCATCCTCATCATCGTCACTATCATCCTCATCATCATTACTATCATCCTCATCATCATTACTATCATCCTCATCATCGTTACTATCATCCTCATCATCATTAATATCATCATCGTCACTATCATCCTCATCATCATTACTATCATCCTCATCATCGTCACTATCATCCTCATCATCATTACTATCATCCTCATCATCATTACTATCATCCTCATCATCGTTACTATCATCCTCATCATCATTACTATCATCCTCATCATCATTACTATCATCCTCATCATCGTTACTATCATCCTCATCATCATCATCATTACTATCATCCTCATCATCATTACTATCATCCTCATCATCATCATCACTATCATCCTCACTATCATCCTCATCATCATCATCGTTACTATCATCCTCATCATCATTAATATCATCATCGTCACTATCATCCTCATCATCATTACTATCATCCTCATCATCGTCACTATCATCCTCATCATCATTACTATCATCCTCATCATCATTACTATCATCCTCATCATCGTTACTATCATCCTCATCATCATTACTATCATCCTCATCATCGTTACTATCATCCTCATCATCATCATCATTACTATCATCCTCATCATCATTACTATCGTCATCATCGTCACTATCATCCTCATCATCATTACTATCATCCTCATCATCATTACTATCATCCTCATCATCATTACTATCATCCTCATCATCATTACTATCATCCTCATCATCATTACTATCATCCTCATCATCATTACTATCATCCTCATCATCATTACTATCATCCTCATCATCATCACTATCATCCTCATCATCATCACTATCATCCTCATCATCATCACTATCATCCTCATCATCATTACTATCATCCTCATCATCATTACTATCATCCTCATCATCGTCACTATCATCCTCATCATCATTACTATCATCCTCATCATCATTACTATCATCCTCATCATCGTTACTATCATCCTCATCATCATCATCATTACTATCATCCTCATCATCATTACTATCGTCATCATCGTCACTATCATCCTTATCATCGTTACTATCATCCTCATCGTCATTACTATCATCATCATTACTATCATCCTCATCATCATCATTACTATCATCCTCATCATCATCATTACTATCATCCTCATCATCGTCATTACTATCATCATCATTACTATCATCCTCATCATCATCATTACTATCATCCTCATCATCATCATTACTATCATCCTCATCATCATTACTATCATCTTCATCATCATCATTACTATCATCCTCATCATCATTACTATCGTCATCATCGTCACTATCATCCTCATCATCATTACTATCATCCTCATCATCATTACTATCATCCTCATCATCATTACTATCATCCTCATCATCGTCACTATCATCCTCATCATCATTACTATCATCCTCATCATCATTACTATCATCCTCATCATCATTACTATCATCCTCATCATCATCACTATCATCCTCATCATCATTACTATCATCCTCATCATCATTACTATCATCCTCATCATCATTACTATCATCCTCATCATCATCATCACTATCATCCTCACTATCATCCTCATCATCATCATCGTTACTATCATCCTCATCATCATTAATATCATCATCGTCACTATCATCCTCATCATCATTACTATCATCCTCATCATCGTCACTATCATCCTCATCATCATTACTATCATCCTCATCATCATTACTATCATCCTCATCATCGTTACTATCATCCTCATCATCATCATCATTACTATCATCCTCATCATCATTACTATCGTCATCATCGTCACTATCATCCTCATCATCATTACTATCATCCTCATCATCATTACTATCATCCTCATCATCATTACTATCATCCTCATCATCATTACTATCATCCTCATCATCATTACTATCATCCTCATCATCATTACTATCATCCTCATCAT
The DNA here is from genome assembly GCF_050947455.1 of Rhinoderma darwinii. Lineage (NCBI taxonomy): Eukaryota > Metazoa > Chordata > Amphibia > Anura > Rhinodermatidae > Rhinoderma > Rhinoderma darwinii. The sequence continues at coordinate 1,100,077 of NC_134696.1, forward strand.
CATTACTATCATCCTCATCATCATCACTATCATCCTCATCATCATCACTATCATCCTCATCATCATCACTATCATCCTCATCATCATTACTATCATCCTCATCATCATTACTATCATCCTCATCATCATTACTATCATCCTCATCATCGTCACTATCATCCTCATCATCATTACTATCATCCTCATCATCATTACTATCATCCTCATCATCGTTACTATCATCCTCATCATCATTACTATCATCCTCATCATCATTACTATCGTCATCATCGTCACTATCATCCTCATCATCATTACTATCATCCTCATCATCGTTACTATCATCCTCATCATCATCATTACTATCATCCTCATCATCATCATTACTATCATCCTCATCATCATTACTATCATCTTCATCATCATCATTACTATCATCCTCATCATCATTACTATCGTCATCATCGTCACTATCATCCTCATCATCATTACTATCATCCTCATCATCATTACTATCATCCTCATCATCGTCATTACTATCATCCTCATCATCATCGTCACTATCATCCTCATCATCATTACTATCATCTTCATCATCATCATTACTATCATCCTCATCATCATTACTATCGTCATCATCGTCACTATCATCCTCATCATCATTACTATCATCCTCATCATCATTACTATCATCCTCATCATCGTCATTACTATCATCATCATTACTATCATCCTCATCATCATCGTTACTATCATCCTCATCATCGTCATTACTATCATCCTCATCATCATCATTACTATCATCCTCATCATCATCATTACTATCATCCTCATCATCATCATTACTATCATCCTCATCATCATTACTATCATCCTCATCATCGTCATTACTATCATCATCATTACTATCATCCTCATCATCATCATTACTATCATCCTCATCATCATCATTACTATCATCCTCATCATCATTACTATCATCCTCATCATCGTCATTACTATCATCATCATTACTATCATCCTCATCATCATCATTACTATCATCCTCATCATCATCATTACTATCATCATCATTACTATCATCCTCATCATCATCATTACTATCATCCTCATCATCATCGTTACTATCATCATCATTACTATCATCCTCATCATCATCATTACTATCATCCTCATCATCATCATTACTATCATCCTCATCATCATCATTACTATCATCCTCATCATCATCATTACTATCATCATCATCACTATCATCCTCATCATCATCGTTACTATCATCCTCACCATCGTCATTACTATCATCATCATTACTATCACCCTCATCATCATCATTACTATCATCCTCATCATCATTACTATCATCCTCATCATCATCATTACTATCACCCTCATCATCATCACTATCATCCTCATCATCATCATTACTATCACCCTCATCATCATCATTACTATCATCCTCGAAACCAAAGAATGGGTATGTAGAAGGCAAAAACCAATAAGTCATGGAATAGCTGTGTGAATATCCAAAATATATTTTATTTGATTAGAACTCAGTATGCGATGCAGAGGTTAAAAACAGCATAGAGAATGCCCTATACAAGTCAATGGGAAGGGGAGACAGACCACCATGATAAGTGGCAAACAAAGTAGTAACTCCCACTCGCTCACCTAAACCCCCAGAGCAGACGTTCCAATGCCAAAGATAAAGGAACAAGGACAAAAATGTTTCATCAAAATCAGCATGAGATCAGCATGTCCTGTGTGAGAACCGTCTTAGGGGAGCGGGAGGAAGAGAAAGAGCCCCACGTGTATCGCCAACAAGTGGCTTCCTCGGGGTTAAAGCATCTTATTAAGTCTTTACTGAGTCGCTTATAAGCCACAGACCTCCCGGGCACAGTTTGCCAGTCTCTAGACCCTTCAGTCTCTCCAGAAGTAGGCACAATGCTATCAGATCTGCCAGCCCCCTTTTCCCTTAGAACAGTCTTACCAGGTAATCCTGTAGTTCTCCGCTGTGGGGCTAGGGTGCGCTGTGGCAGATTCATCAGCTCCTCGGCTGCTGTGTCCCTCTCCACCATCTCTACTAGCTGGTCAGCATTTTTGGGATCCCCATGGCTTACCCACTTGCGTAAGGCAACAGGCAGGGACCTTAAATATTGATCCATCACCACCCGTTCCACCATCTGTGGACCTGTCAGGATCTCCGGCTGCAACCACTTCTTGGTAAGGTGGATGAGGTCGTGCATTTGAGAGCGAGGAGGTTTGTCCATTTGGTAGGCCCAGTTGGGCACACGCTGTGCGCGGACGGAAACTGTAACTCCCAGTCTGGTTAAAATGTCCTTTTTCAGCTTGTCATAGTTTATAACATCCTGGTTATCCCAGTCACAGTATGCCTTCTGCGGTTCCCCTGAAAGGAACGGCGCCACAAGTCCCGCCCACTGTTCCTTTGGCCAACCCTCTCGTTCAGCGGTTCTTTCAAAGGTTGTTAAGTGGCTTCCACGTCATCTGCTGCCGTCATCTTTTGCAAAAAATGGCTAGCTCTTATTGCTGTAGAACTGGCACCTGCTACACCTGGAACCATTTCAACCACACTGGTTAGTTGCTGCTCAACACCTTTTAAAGCATCCCGGTCTTTTCTTTGTTCTGCTTGTGTAGCCTCCAGTTGGGCAGTCAGTCTGCGGTTTGTTTCATCCACAGCCATCTGGTAGCCTTCTGTTGTGCTCTGGTAGCCTCCTGTTGTGTTGCCACAGCACGCAGCATCGCTTTAACCATCTCCTCCATCTTCTCAGGTGCAGAGTATCAGTCTTTGGAAAAATGCAATATATAAGGGACTCTGGCCCTTTAAGGTGGTTTTTTTCCCCCCAGTGCCCGCATTCTCCACCAATTGTAAGGTAATTAGTTAGCGGGACAGTCATCTCCTGGGGTAGACGGGCACTCGGTATCAAACTCGCCAGTAAATTTCAGTCCGCACAGCAGGGATGTGGTACTACCGTCCTCAGACAGTTTTATTTACAGATTGTACATGAATAAAAAAAGAAAACAAATAAAAGAAAACTCTCTGCCTTTCCGGCACTAACTATACAATCAGGTATCCTAACTAACACAGTGCAGGCCTAATGCCTGGCACCATAAACCATGCAGACCAGACAACCTGTTATGAATGCAGTCGGTTTGCTCTCACAAGCTCCTCCCCCCAGGCTGAGAGAGAGTGGGACTGAACTGCAGCCTTTTTAAAGGGCTATCACACCTGACCCCTGATTAATAGCTAGACAGCCCAAGACCAGGACTGTGAGGATGGGGTGGGGACCCACCCGTCTCTCCCCACTCCAACAACCAGGCCCTTTTCCAGGTTTTAGATAAACCTATTGCAGAGGGAGAACCACATTCTCTGCTGAATTTAGTCCCTGGTTGTTTTTAGATAGCAGAAGACAGAAATCTTGGGGAAATATAGACCCCCATCCACAGCCTGTCCACATGGTCTGTCACATTATATATATATACACACGCACTCAAATACACATATTATATATATATATATATTTACACACACATACACTATATATGCACATGTACACACCACAAACACACACAAATATGCACATTACATGCACACATTATACACATATAAAGTACACATTGTAAACACACATGCACTTACTTTTTATGTAGGATATTTGTGAAGGGCGTTCAGCAGGTTGATGGGGTGAGATTCTTCACTCAGCACTTCTCCTGCTTACAGCCTGACATAGGGCCGCCGACAGTCTCCCCTCCCCCTCCCCAACACAGAGCCGCCGACAGTCTACCCTCCCTCCCGTCCCATCTGGTAACAGCAGCAGGAGGAGAGATTGTGTGAAGAGTAGGGAAGGGGGGCTGGAGGGGGAGATTTTAAAGTAGCACAGGGAGTTTTAGTAATAGCAGCACAGACCACGGCTGCTATTACAGTTGGACAGCAGTTCTTAGCTGCCCCTTAGAAATGCTGCGCCCTGCCGCCTGAGACACTGATCGTTTGGGCGGCCAGTAAGCGGCCCACTGTTCACCTGCCCATCTGGCATTTGCCAGAACTGCCAGATGGTCAGTCCGACCCTGCCGCCAAGTATAGCGCCTATTTATTAGTGACCGACAAGTTTATGTACCAAATATTGTAACCGTAGCGTCCGGGATTTCTTCTATTCTCTCTGATAATTTGCACTGATTATGTGGGTTATACAACGATGATGGGGGTCCCTGTATATAACCCCATCATCCCTGTATATAACCCCCATCATCCCTGTATATAACCCCATCATCCCTGTATATAACTCCCATCATCCCTGTATATAACCCTATCATCCCTGTATATAACCCCATCATTCCTGTATATAACCTCTATCATCCCTTTATATAACCCTATAATCCCTGTATATAACTCCCATCATCCCTGTATATAACACCATCATTCCTGTATATAACCTCTATCATCCCTTTATATAACCCTATAATCCCTGTATATAACCCCCATCATCCCTGTATATAACACCATCATCCCTGTATATAACCCCCATCATCCCTGTATATAACCCCATCATCCCTGTATATAACTCCCATCATCCCTGTATATAACCCTATAATCCCTGTATATAACCCCATCATTCCTGTATATAACCCCCATCATCCCTGTATATAACCCCATAATCCCTGTATATAACCTCTATCATCCTTGTATATAACCTCTATCATCCCTTTATATAACCCCCATCATCCCTGTATATAACCCCCATCATCCCTGTTTATAACCCCCATCATCCCAGGGATGACGGGGTTATATACAAGGATTATAGGGTTATATACAGGGATTATGGGGTTATATACAGGGATGACGGGGTTATATACAAGGATGATAGAGGTTATATACAGGGATTATGGGGTTATATACAGGGATGATGGGGGTTATATACAGGAATTATGGGGTTATATACAGGGATGATGGAAGTTATATACAGGGATGATAGGGTATATACAGGGATGATGGGAGTTATATACAGGGATTATAGGGTTATATACAGGGATGATAGAGGTTATATACAGGGATGATAGAGGTTATAGCCAGGGATGATGGGGGTTATATACAGGAATTATAGTGTTATATACAGGGATGATGGGGGTTATATACAGGGATGATGGGGTTATATACAGGGATGATGGGGGTTATATACAGGAATTATGGGGTTATATACAGGGATGATGGGGTTATATACAGGGATGATGGGAGTTATATACAGGGATGATGGGGTTATATACAGGGATGACGGGGTTATATACAAGGATGATAGAGGTTATATACAGGGATTATGGGGTTATATACAGGGATGATGGGGGTTATATACAGGAATTATGGGGTTATATACAGGGATGATGGAAGTTATATACAGGGATGATGGGAGTTATATACAGGGATTATAGGGTTATATACAGGGATGATAGAGGTTATATACAGGGATGATGGGGGTTATATACAGGAATTATGGGGTTATATACAGGGATGATGGGGGTTATATACAGGGATGATGGGGTTATATACAGGGATGATGGGGGTTATATACAGGAATTATGGGGTTATATACAGGGATGATGGGGTTATATACAGGGATGATGGGGGTACATCAGGTTTATCACTAACTCTTAATTTTGTAATGTGTCCAGAAAGATCTTGGTCCGTGATTTTTAGCTCCATTGTCCTGAAGTGGGGATTGGCCGCCCTCATCGTGACCGTGCTCTGAGCTCATGTTAGGGATTCCCTGGACTCTTCGTGTTATTGTCCGCGCTGCGATGTCATGGGAGGGTCAGATAAGGATTCCCCTGATATGTTGTACGTTGCGGATCAGAGGGAGAGGAGAATGACGTGGATTTCTATATAGGACGACGTTATATTCCCTGTGACCCCCCCCCCCCCCCGGGTGCTGCGTACTACTGCAGTTATAGAAACCGGCCGGATAACGCGCCGCTAATTGTGGCTGATGGTGATTACTCGTCGCTCGTGCTACAGATGGAGACGAGTGTTTAGGATTCCGGAGCTGCGCACCCGGTGACAGAATTGATAGCACAATGTTAGGACGTCGACGCTCTGGAAGTGCTGCAAAGATTTCTCTTCTTCCTAAATGCTCCGTGTTCTGCACGACACCCCCTCCCCTCCCCCCGGACGCAGATTCTGTACATTATTGTACACTAGATAATGTAGAGGTCCCGGCCGAGGATCCCACTAAATCTGACGGGATCCCCTGACCATGTATTGTCTCCCCATGGGGGAATCCTGGATCTGATAGATTATCACCCATCCAATCCTAGCACTTCCCTGAGATAAATGGAGCCACAGGTGTCGGTCTGCCGCTTCTCCCAACACTGAGGCAAGTGGCGACGTTCCCTGAGGCGGAATACGAACCCCATGGAGAGAGGACAAGGCTGTGAGGAACCAAACATCAACCCAGGGAGATGAGGGGGAGGCCGTCAGGGGTGCGGGGGTAATATCTGCTGTACGGCCCCTCACCACTATGAAGGCCGCTAAGTAATGGGGTGTCTGCTGCTTCTGAGATCGGGGTTGTGGGGAGGCCGACCCCATGTTCCTCCAGCCCCAGGAATTATCATCTGGGAGTCACGGGGAACTGTTGAGATTCCCATATTTAAAGCTCCACAGCAGAATTTTATTCTCCATAGAAAAATCTCCATATAATGGAGAGTTCCATCCTGCCTGCAGCTCTGGATGTGGCTAGAGTATAAGATATAATGTAACAGCAGAATTGTGACTTCAGCTCTGGAGGTGACCGAAGTATGAGACTTGATGTAACAGTAGAATTGTGACTGCAGCACTAGATGTGACTAGAGTATAACACACAATGAAATGACAGAATTGTGACTACAGCTCTGGATCTCACTGGAGTGTAATAAAAACTGTAAAAGCAGAATTATAACCTCAGCTCTGGATGTGACTAGAATATAACATGTGATGTAATAGCAGGAGAGTGACTGCAGCTCTGGATGTGACTAGAATATAACATGTGATGTAATAGCAGGAGAGTGACTGCAGCTCTGGATGTGACTAGAATATAAGACATGATGTAACAGCAGAAGAGTGACTGCAGCTCTGGATGTGACTGGAGTATAAGACACGATGTAACAGCAGAATAATAACCTCAGCTTTGGCTGTGACCGGAGTATAAGACGGATCAGTACATAGTACAGGGGGAGCTGCGCTTACTGGTTGCACTTGTGGGGTAAATCTTCTCTACATTGACATTTGGTTGTTCTTCAGAGATTATTGATCTTCCTTCTGGTGGATTGTGATTGAAGAGCTCGTCACGTAGAAGTCCAGACCCTCAGCACATGACCCGAGCGGACGTCACTAAAGGCCGCTCCACCTAAGGCCGGGTTCACACGAGCATATTCGGTCCGTAATGGACGGAACATATTTCGGCCGCAAGTCCCGGACCAAACACAGTGCAGGGAGCCGGGCTCCTAGTATCATAGTTATCTACGACGCTAGGAGTCCCTGCCTCTCCGTGGAACTACTGTCCCGTACTGTAATCATGATTACAGGGACAGTTGTCCTGCAGAGAGGCAGGGACTCCTAGCGTCGTACATAACTATGATGCCCGGCTCCCTGCAGTGTGTTCGGTCCGGGACTTGCGGCCGAAATATGTTCCGTCCATTACGGACCGAACATGCTCGTGTGAACCCGGCCTAATACTGATTGTGTAATATATGCCTGTAATCTCATTCTCCACCATCATGGAGGGAGGGGGCGCTCTCATCCATCAGCAGCAGAACACATGACCACTGGGGGAGCCCTCACACACGTCACTGCAGCGAGGCGGGGGCGGGGTGCTAGATACAATGTTTCTTGTGGGATAAAGACATCGGTAACAATTTATACTGATAATGGATTGCTCCCCCTCCCCCGCAAGGTCCTCGGGTGCGATCCCGCAGCAACGTCCCTGATGTTTTCCGTTTTTAATTATGATCGGAGCCGAGAGTTATTACGAGAAACAATGAAAACGTTTTATGTGAATAACTGATCCAATTCATCACCGTTCAGTCATTTTATCGCCGTTCTCCTCATCGCCGCCGCCGCCGCCGTGATAACAGCCGCAGTTCATAAACTCCCTGAGATACTTAAATATATGAAGATAACCCGATGAGATGAGGAAGTAAAAGCTGCGACGTAACCAACTCTGCATCCCGCAAAATCTGCGCCATTCACACCGCCATCAAACACGCCGGAGCTGGGGCGGCAGGAGGGGACGGTAAAGCGCCAGTGCAGTTGTGTGTAAATCAGTGTATAATACAAAGTTCTGCTAATGTCTAATGCAATTGGTGATTCTATTTCTTAGTGTTTTCAAGATCCCTGCTTGCTGTCATTGAATGAAATCAATCAGGCTGTCTGTTTTTTTGTACATGTAATACTGATATTAATGAATGTCCAGTAATACACAAAGACAGAAAAGTCCCGCGGAGCGGACCCCGCACCCCCAGATTATTACCTTTGCCGCCGTCACACTGGTGACCCCAATGAGGAGCAACAATGAGTGGGATTCATCAAAGCTCTCAAATAAGCTCCACCCCACAGACTCCTTCATAGATGGACACTATGGATGCTATGAGCCGACCCTCCCTCTAGAACACACAAGTGGAGATGACTCCGGAGTCTATATCTCTTTATGATGATGGCTGCCCATCCTAGAAGCTACAGCTCTGGATGTGACTAGAGTATAAGACTATAATTGTGATGGTTTCAGGATTAGGAGAAATATGGAGGGGACAGGATGAGACGCGTGTGGACATGGTGGTCAGATCCAGCCGCAGCTGTTGATTTTTGGACTCCTCGTAATATGTGCTCTGGCGTCCGGTTGCCGGAAGCCGCATCACTGCCTCCATTTATTTCTCCTCAGGCTCCATTAGACGAGGGCTAGCAGCGGTTTATTTGTCTGAACGATCACTGGATGATTTTCCGCAGCTCTGTCACACATTCAGAGCTGCTGTAAAATACGAGATCTGTCAGCCCCTCAATGACACATTTGAAGCGCCACTGACCCGAAGATTATACCGGCAGCGTTATCAGAGGAGCGGCTGATATCAGTCCCACGCATAGATGTAAATGTCTCCGGAGGTTCTCGGCACTGAAGATGTCTGATAACAGAGAACAATAGATTGTATTCCCCTGTCCTACAGTCATCCTCTCCCCAGCCTGACATGTCTGATAACAGAGAACAATAGATTGTAATCACCTGTCCTACAGTCATCCTCCCCCAGCCTGACATGTCTGATAACAGAGAACAATAGATTGTAGTCACCTGTCCTACAGTCACCCCCCCCAGCCTGCCATGTCTGAGAACAGAGAAAAATAGATTGTATTCACCTGTCCTACAGTCATCCTCTCTCAGCCTGACATGTCTGATAACAGAGAACAATAGATTGTATTCACCTGTCCTACAGTCATCCTCCCCCAGCCTGACATGTCTGATAACAGAGAACAATAGATTGTATTCACCTGTCCTACAGTCATCCTCCCCCAGCCTGACATGTCTGATAACAGAGAACAATAGATTGTAGTCACCTGTCCTACAGTCATCCTCCCCCAGCCTGACATGTCTGATAACAGAGAACAATAGATTGTAGTTACCTGTCCTACAGTCATCCTCCCCCAGCCTGACATGTCTGATAACAGAGAACAATAGATTGTATTCACCTGTCCTACAGTCATCCTCCCCCAGCCTGACATGTCTGATAACAGAGAACAATAGATTGTATTCACCTGTCCTACAGTCATCCTCCCCCAGCCTGACATGTCTGATAACAGAGAACAATAGATTGTAGTCACCTGTCCTACAGTCATCCTCCCCCCCAGCCTGACATGTCTGATAACAGAGAATAATAGATTGTATTCACCTGTCCTACAGTCATCCTCCCCCAGCCTGACATGTCTGATAACAGAGAACAATAGATTGTAGTCACCTGTCCTACAGTCATCCTCCCCCCAGCCTGACATGTCTGATAACAGAGAACAATAGATTGTAGTCACCTGTCCTACAGTCATCCTCCCCCCCAGCCTGACATGTCTGAGAACAGAGAAAAATAGATTGTATTCACCTGTCCTACAGTCATCCTCCCCCCAGCCTGCCATGTCTGAGAACAGAGAAAAATAGATTGTATTCACCTGTCCTACAGTCATCCTCTCCCCCAGCCTGACATGTCTGATAACAGAGAACAATAGATTATATTCACCTGTCCTACAGTCATCCTCCCCCCAGCCTGCCATGTCTGAGAACAGAGAAAAATAGATTGTATTCACCTGTCCTACAGTCATCCTCTCTCAGCCTGACATGTCTGATAACAGAGAACAATAGATTGTAGTTACCTGTCCTACAGTCATCCTCCCCCCAGCCTGACATGTCTGATAACAGAGAACAATAGATTGTATTCACCTGTCCTACAGTCATCCTTCCCCAGCCTGACATGTCTGATAACAGAGAACAATAGATTGTAGTCACCTGTCCTACAGTCATCCTCCCCCAGCCTGACATGGCTGATAACAGAGAACAATAGATTGTAGTTACCTGTCCTACAGTCATCCTCCCCCCAGCCTGACATGTCTGATAACAGAGAAAAATAGATTGTATTCACCTGTCCTACAGTCATCCTCTCCAGCCTGACATGTCTGATAACAGAGAATAATAGATTATATTCACCTGTCCTACAGTCATCCTCCCCCCAGCCTGACATGTCTGATAACATAGAAAAATAGATTGTATTCACCTGTCCTACAGTCATCCTCTCCCAGCCTGGCATGTCTGATAACAGAGAACAATAGATTGTATTCACCTGTCCTAGTCATCCTCTCTCAGCCTGACATGTCTGATAACAGAGAACAATAGATTGTATTCACCTGACCTACAGTCATCCTCCCCCAGCCTGACATGTCTGATAACAGAGAACAATAGATTGTAGTCACCTGTCCTACAGTTATCCTCCCCCCAGCCTGACATGTCTGATAACAGAGAACAATAGATTGTAGTTACCTGTCCTACAGTCATCCTCCCCCCAGCCTGACATGTCTGATAACAGAGAACAATAGATTGTATTCACCTGACCTACAGTCATCCCCCCCCAGCCTGCCATGTCTGATAACAGAGAAAAATAGATTGTATTCACCTGTCCTACAGTCATCCTCCCCCAGCCTGACATGTCTGATAACAGAGAACAATAGATTGTAGTCACCTGTCCTACAGTTATCCTCCCCCCAGCCTGACATGTCTGATAACAGAGAACAATAGATTGTAGTTACCTGTCCTACAGTCATCCTCCCCCCAGCCTGACATGTCTGATAACAGAGAACAATAGATTGTAGTCACCTGTCCTACAGTCATCCTCCCCCAGCCTGACATGTCTGATAACAGAGAACAATAGATTGTAGTCACCTGTCCTACAGTCATCCTCCCCCAGCCTGACATGTCTGATAACAGAGAACAATAGATTGTAGTCACATGTCCTACAGTTATCCTCCCCCCAGCCTGACATGTCTGATAACAGAGAATAGATTGTAGTTACCTGTCCTACAGTCATCCTCCCCCCAGCCTGACATGTCTGATAACAGAGAACAATAGATTGTATTCACCTGTCCTACAGTCATTCTCCCCCAGCCTGACATGTCTGATAACAGAGAACAATAGATTGTATTCACCTGTCCTACAGTCATCCTCTCCCAGCCTGACATGTCTGATAACAGAGAACAATAGATTGTATTCACCTGTCCTACAGTCATCCTCTCCCAGCCTGACATGTCTGATAACAGAGAACAATAGATTGTATTCACCTGACCTACAGTCATCCTCCCCCAGCCAGACATGTCTGATAACAGAGAACAATAGATTGTAGTCACCTGTCCTACAGTTATCCTCCCCCCAGCCTGACATGTCTGATAACAGAGAATAGATTGTAGTTACCTGTCCTACAGTCATCCTCCCCCCAGCCTGACATGTCTGATAACAGAGAACAATAGATTGTATTCACCTGTCCTACAGTCATCCTCCCCCAGCCTGACATGTCTGATAACAGAGAACAATAGATTGTATTCACCTGTCCTACAGTCATCCTCTCCCAGCCTGACATGTCTGATAACAGAGAACAATAGATTGTATTCACCTGTCCTACAGTCATCGTCTCCCCAGCCTGACATGTCTGATAACAGAGAACAATAGATTGTATTCACCTGTCCTACAGTCATCGTCTCCCCAGCCTGACATGTCTGATAACAGAGAACAATAGATTGTATTCACCTGTCCTACAGTCATCCCCCCCAGCCTGACATGTCTGATAACAGAGAACAATAGATTGTATTCACCTGTCCTACAGTCATCCTCCCCCAGCCTGACATGTCTGATAACAGAGAACAATAGATTGTATTCACCTGTCCTACAGTCATCCTCCCCCAGCCTGACATGTCTGATAACAGAGAACAATAGATTGTATTCTCCTGTCCTACAGTCATCCTCCCCCAGCCTGACAAGTCTGATAACAGGGAACAATAGATTGTATTCACCTGTCCTACAGTCATCCTTCCCCAGCCTGACATGTCTGATAACAGAGAACAATAGATTGTATTCACCTGTCCTACAGTCATCCTCCCCCCAGCCTGACATGTCTGATAACAGAGAACAATAGATTGTATTCACCTGTCCTACAGTCATCCTCTCCCCAGCCTGACATGTCTGATAACAGAGAACAATAGATTGTATTCACCTGTCCTACAGTCATCCCCTCCAGCCTGACATGTCTGATAACAGAGAACAATAGATTGTATTCACCTGTCCTACAGTCATCCTCTCCCCCCCCCAGCCTGACATGTCTGATAACAGAGAACAATAGATTGTATTCACCTGCCCTACAGTCATCCTCTCCCAGCCTGACATGTCTGATAACAGAGAACAATAGAATGTATTCACCTGTCCTACAGTCATCCTCTCTCCCAGCCTGACATGTCTGATAACAGAGAATAGATTGTATTCACCTGTCCTACAGTCATCCTCCTCCAGCCTGACATGTCTGCTAACAGGGAACAATAGATTGTATTCACCTGTCCTACAGTCATCCTCTCCCAGCCTGACATGTCTGATAACAGAGAACAATAGATTGTATTCACCTGTCCTACAGTCATCCTCTCCCAGCCTGACATGTCTGATAATAGAGAACAATAGATTGTATTCACCTGTCCTACAGTCATCCTCCCAACAAAGAGCTGACAATCTAATCTCAGTGTTTCACATCATGTATCACTCTCATCATCCTTGACAGAACACACAGGCTCCATGTAGATGTGGCCCCCGGTGGGATATATACCTCGGCCCCCAGTGCTGACCACGGTTCCTCGCCGCTGCCCTGGATATTGACTGATCAGGATTAGTAATAAAACACGAGTGTTAGTAAATGACGTGGAATAACGAGGCGCCGTTTATAGGAAGGTGGCAGCGCGGTGTGAGGATGATCCACAGACACGACCGCCACGGAGTCCACACGTGTCCCCCGTAAATATAAGTCCCTGACCAGTCCTCTTCTGGCTGACACTACAGTCCACACAGGGAGTCAGCCATCTCCGCTATATACATCATGGCGCCCATATTGTTAATACCGGGGCAGATGTGTCAGGCAGGAGTCCGGGGAACCCTATGACGGCCATATTCTTTATACCGGGGCAGATGTGTCAGGCAGGAGTCCGGGGAACCCTATGACGGCCATATTGGGGGTCACCATCCTTCGCCGTAACTGAAATATCTAAGAAACAGCTGAAAAGAATTCTTAGGAAATTAACAAAAGACGACGACTCCGGGACTGAGATTTACTGGAGAATTCTTCATTTTAGGGGAAATGTGGGGAGAACCATCAAGTCCATTGTACAACCAGCAGGGGGCGCCACGTGTCTCCTGGCAGAGCCGCAGCTCCTGTATGTCACGAGAGAAGACGATATTCTCCTGAGGTCTAGTTCTATAGCGATGTCCACACCGCAGGACACCAGAGCAGTCACCACCGGACTACAAGACCCAGGCCCCTTCTCTGAGAGGAAATTAATCATCATCATCACCACCATCATCATCAATATCATCATCATCATCATCACCATCATCATCATCACCAGCATCATATCATGATCATCACCATCATCATCATCATCATCATCATCAAATACAGACTTTTCACCATCATCTCATCCTCTATGATCTCCGTGCACTGCGGCATAGTGTGTGGGTGTCAGGGTGTCTGTGTGCCCCCTGCGCCCGCTCGGCGCCCCCTGTAGCGAGGATTAGCGGGTTCCTTGCAGGGCTCTGTTGCTGTGTATTTAGGTTGCAGTGGAATAAAGAGCGGGCGCCCTCACATCTCATGTGCCACACGCTGCGCTGTAATTAGAGAATAACCCTCATTTGTGACCCTCACATATAACATTGTGCCTTGTCTGCCTCCTGCTGGATCCGCTCGCCCTTCTATCGGGGGTATGACCTGTTTCTGTGATTTGAAGTAAATTTGATCCCATTATCTGTGATCGCACCCGGCCTGGAATGGCTGACAACAAGGAGCAATAGATTGTATTCACTGACATATGGCGGAGATATGGATAGTGGGGTCACGTCTTCCCCAGGAGGATGCAGAATTATTCTACTATCGGCTGAACTCTTTCCCTCGTTGCAGCTTTCATCCTCCAGCTCCGCAGATCCCATGTGACGGGTTTATTATAATGGGATGTGATGACTGAGAGATCTCCGTAAAGTGACATTAATTCAGAGGCACGGAGTCTGGGAAACGTGGAGGAGGCAGCGCAAAGCGGCAATAACCGGAGACTCAGGTGCGGGAATATAAAGACGATGGAAATCACGCGCAACCAGGAAAAGAAAAGAAAAAACACGTCCAATCACTCACTTCATAGACCTCCGAGTCTGATCACTGGCTGAAAAACCGACATGGCAGAACTCCACTGATAGGGACTGTTTCCAATAACAACCTGCAGAATAGCGAGTGCAGCTCTGGAGTATAATACTGGATATAACTCAGGATCAGTACAGGATAAGTAATGTAATGTATGTACACAGTGACTCCACCAGCAGAATAGTGAGTGCAGCTCTGGAGTAGAATACAGGATGTAACACAGGATCAGTACAGGATAAGTAATGTAATGTATGCACACAGTGACTCCACCAGCAGAATAGAGAGTACAGCTCTGGAGTATAATACAGGATATAACTCAGGATCAGTACAGGATAAGTAATGTAATGTATGTACACAGTGACTCCACCAGCAGAATAGTGAGTGCAGCTCTGGAGTATAATACAGGATGTAACTCAGGATCAGTACAGGATAAGTAATGTAATGTATGTACATAGTGACTCCACCAGCAGAATAGTGAGTGCAGCTCTGGAGTATAATACAGGATGTAACTCAGGATCAGTACAGGATAAGTAATGTAATGTATGTACACAGTGACTCCACCAGCAGAATAGTGAGTGCAGCTCTGGGAGTATAATAGAGGATGTAACTCAGGATCAGTAATGTATGTACACAGTGACTCCACCAGCAGAATAGTGAGTGCAGCTCTGGAGTATAATACAGGATGTAACTCAGGATCAGTACAGAATAAGTAATGTAATGTATGTACATCAGGGGTCTCAAACTCGGCCGGGTAAGTGGGCCGCATATAGAAAAAATGGGAAGTTGACGGGCCGCATTACTTTCAAATTTGATACAATACTAAATTATTGTTAATCAATTAGTTATTTGAACTACTATAACACTATATTACTATAATACTACATTACTATAATAATACCGCTAGGTTTAAAATTTGAGATATTTCTCCACGTGCTTATTTCAACAATCCAGCTTTCCAGTTTAAGTGTCGCTAAATGCAGTCCGGCGGCTCAGTTAGCACACATGTCAAGATTGGGCAGCCCCTTTGGATGCTGCCGCAGTGCCCTCTGTGGATGCTGCCGCAGTGCCCTCTGTGGATAATGCAACACACCCCTAGATAAGTCCACAGTGCCCTCTGTAGATAAGGCCACAGTGCCCTCTGTAGATAAGGCCACAGTGCCCTCTGTAGATAAGGCCACAGTGCCCTCTGTAGATAAGGCCACAGTGCCCTCTGTAGATAATGCAACACACCCCTAGATAATGCCAGTGTCCTCTTAAGATACTGTCACACACCCACTTGTAGATAACGCCACAGTGCCCTCTGTAGAGGCTGCCACAGTGCCCTCTGTAGAGGCTGCCACAGTGCCCTCTGTAGAGGCTGCCACAGTGCCCTCTGTAGAGGCTGCCCCAGTGCCCTCTGTAGAGGCTGCCCCAGTGCCCTCTGTAGAGGCTGCCCCAGTGCCCTCTGTAGAGGCTGCCCCAGTGCCCTCTGTAGAGGCTGCCCCAGTGATGTCAGGGGCTTGCCCAGAGCTGGAGTCCCAGGCAGAGTGCTAGTAGGCTCTTCCTGGGACTCCAGCTGTGCTCCTGACATCACTGGGACTCCTGCTCTGGGGAAGCCCCTGACATCATTGTCGATGTATGGACAGCGATGTCAGAAGCTTCCCCAGAGTCCCGGAGCAGAGCCGATAATAGCGCTCTGCCCGGGACTCCGCTCTGGGGAAGACCCTGACACACTGTCCATATATGGGCAGCGATGTCAGGGAATTCCACAGAGTCCCGGATTAGAGCCGACACCAGCGCTCTGCTCGGGACTCCGGCTCTGGGGAAGCCCCAGACATCGCTGTTCATATTTGGACAGCGATGTCAGGGAATTCCACAGAGTCCCGGAGCAGAGCTGACACCAGCGCTCTGCTCGGGACTCCGGCTCTGGGGAAGCCCCAGACATCGCTGTTCATATGTGGACAGCGATGTCAGGGAATTCCACAGAGTCCAGGAGCAGAGCCGACACCAGCGCTCTGCTCGGGACTCAGGCTCTGGGGAAGCCCCAGACATCGCTGTTCATATGTGGACAGCGATGTCAGGGAATTCCACAGAGTCCAGGAGCAGAGCCGACACCAGCGCTCTGCTCCGCTCTGGGCAAGACCCTGACACACTGTCCATATATGGGCAGCGATGTCAGGGAATTCCACAGAGTCCCGGATTAGAGCCGACACCAGCGCTCTGCTCGGGACTCCGGCTCTGGGGAAGCCCCAGACATCGCTGTTCATATGTGGACAGCGATGTCAGGGAATTCCACAGAGTCCCGGAGCAGAGCTGACACCAGCGCTCTGCTCGGGACTCCGGCTCTGGGGAAGCCCCAGACATCGCTGTTCATATGTGGACAGCGATGTCAGGGAATTCCACAGAGTCCCGGAGCAGAGCCGACACCAGCGCTCTTCTCGGGACTCCGGCTCTGGGGAAGACCCAGACATCGCTGTTCATATGTGGACAGCGATGTCAGGGAATTCCACAGAGTCTCGGAGCATAGCCGACACCAGCGCTCTGCTCGGGACTCCGGCTCTGGGGAAGCCCCAGACATCGCTGTTCATATGTGAACAGCGATGTCAGGGAATTCCATAGTCTCGGAGCAGAGCCGATGCTAGCGGCTCTGGCCCGCGGGCCGCGTGCTTGAGACCCCTGATGTACACAGTGACTCCACCAGCAGAATAGTGAGTGCAGCTCTGGAGTATAATACGGGATATAACTCAGGATCAGTACAGGATAAGTAATGTATGTATACAGTGACTCCACCAGCAGAATAGTGAGTGCAGCTCTGGAGTATAATACAGGCTGTAACTCAGGATCAGTACAGGATAAGTAATGTAATGTATGTACACAGTGACTCCACCAGCAGAATAGTGAGTGCAGCTCTGGAGTATAATACGGGATATAACTCAGGATAAGTACAGGATAAGTAATGTAATGTCTGTACACAGTGACTCCACCAGCAGAATAGTGAGTACAGCTCTGTAGTATAATACAGGATGTAACTCAGGATCAGTACAGGATAAGTAATGTATGTACACAGTGACTCCACCAGCAGAATAGTGAGTGCAGCTCTGGAGTATACTACAGGATGTAACTCTGGATCAGTAATGTAATGTATGTACACAGTGACTCCACCAGCAGAATAGTGAGTGCAGCTCTGGAGTATAATACAGGATGTAACTCAGGATCAGTACAGGATAAGTAATGTAATGTATGTACACAGTGACTCCACCAGCAGAATAGTGAGTGCAGCTCTGGTGTATAATACAGGATGTAACTCAGGATCAGTACAGGATAAGTAATGTAATGTATGTACACAGTGACTCCACCAGCAGAACAGTGAGTGCAGCTCTGGAGTAACTCAGGATCAGTACAGGATAAGTAATGTAATGTATGTACACAGTGACTCCACCAGCAGAATAGTGAGTGCAGCTCTGGAGTGGGTGGAGTAGGACGTGTGGAGAGAGCTGCTGAGACTACCGTGCAGGCCTTGGATCCAGGGACTTTCCTTATCCTATCTGCCCAGGCCTCATACCATCTGCCTGGGCTTGGAAAGTACCCTGAGGGGGGTTCCATCCTAGGATGGAGCCTCAGACCTCTACCTCCCGGAGCATGCCAGCGGGGGGGTAGAGGGTCATCCCAGCTGGCTGGGAATATGAAAACAGTCGCGGGGGTGAGGAGATCATCTCGGGGCAAGGCTGTCCTGGCTCCCCCTGAGGCTGGAGACGCGGTCCGGCATGGTGATCGAGGTGTTGTCGTCTGGAGAAGGACCAGCACCGTCCGGACATTTGGATGACGGTCGTGTGGAGGAATGGGGACAGCTGAGGACCGGAGAGACGGTGGAGAACTTCAGCTCCCGTCTGGCTATGCGGTTGGAGGAGTATCGGGACCTCAGGAAGTCGCTGCAACGGCTCCGTGCGGACTTGGCGGTCGCCAGAGGAAGGGCTGCAAAATGCACAGGAGGTAAGAGGTCCCGATACCGTTTAAATGTGAAATCCTTGTTGGAGGAAATAAAAGAAGTGGAAGAGAGACGTGAGGAGATTTTGGCAGGCGGAGGGGTGTTTGGAGAAAAGTTAAAAAACGAAGAGAGGTTTGCCGAGATGGCAGCACCTATAAAAATAGAAAGTGTGGAGGAAGACAGCAGAGCCCCAGACACAGCAAAGGAAAATGTGGTGGAGACAATGGAGCATGAAAATGTAAAGTCCAGAGAAGGCACAGATTCTGATGCACCCAGGAGCAGTGAGGAGGAGGAGGGTGGACTCACAGCTGGGAGAAATCAGGAGAGTTTTGATACTGACAGTGAGCGGCCTCCAGGATTACTTACACAGATCCGTAACGTGGAGTCGCCGGTATCCTTCCAGGGATTTTTTTTCGGTGCGGAGTTACCCGCAGAGGAGGAAAAGCAAAAGAAAAAAAAATTTAAGAAGAAAAAAAAGGAAAAGGAAAAAAAATCTGCTAAAGGTTCATTTAAACTTGTGTATACAGCAAGATCCTTCCTGTGCTCTGAGCCAGATGAAAGTCAGGATCAGGGCACAGGTCCCGCAAGACCCCCAGCTCAAGCCTCTGCAGTGGGGCTGGAGCGGGAATGCGGGGAGAGTGTTACGGGTCCGGCATTAGAACACGTGGTGGTCAAAATGGCGCCGGACGCCAACCCCTGCAAAGGGGGCGGTACTGGTGGCCTGGTGATGCCAGGGGGTGTGTTCCCGTGTCCGGTGAATGGCGAGCCCGGGAAACTGGTCTTTGATGCGAGTCAGGGGTCGGGAGAACGGGTAAACCAGAAACCGGATGTGGTGTCTGAAAGCCGGAAGTCTGTCTGTGTCGCAGTAAAACCGTCAGACGTTCCGGACAAGGGCGGTCACAGAGGGGGCTCCGGCTCTGTTGGCCACTCCTCTGTGGGAGGGGGGAGTGGTCCGGCGCCGGAGGCGGCTCCAGTGACGTCAGTGGCTCCTTCGTCCGCATCGCTGAAAAGTGGTGTAGGCGAGAAGGGGGCTGCTGGCGTCGGGGGCGACGGTGGCCCCTTTCCCAAAAATGTTCAGCACTCAGAACAGATGGAGGTTAATGAGGCGGAGGGCACAGCAGGGACACCGCTTATAACATCTGGTGGCGTCCCTGCAAAGGTGCCTGATGATGCGGAGACTGAAGCAGTGTCTACCCACACAAAATGTACAGAAAAAATACATAACATAGAACCAGGCCTGGCCAGAAGGATGACTGCAGGGGGACCTGGTGGGTTAAATGAAAAAGTTGCGGCTGTGGATGTGGAAACTGCTGGGGGTATGCAGGTGTCTGTAAATAAAGTTGCTGGAGTGTCTGCTGGTAATGGGGTGTTGAGTGCTGTGTCTGTGGGTGGTGGGGATGGGGTATCAACCAGGGGCAATGGGCCTGGCGCTCCTCTTGCTGTGACATCCGGCAGGTCTTATGCTGGTGTGGCAGCGGGGGGACAGCGGGCCCACCCATCTTCATCCTCAAGGTCCGGGGACGGTAACTTGCAACAACGTCTCTTGGACGCTTTAAGAGAGGGAAAGCAAACCCTAACCATAGGGGGAGTGCAGAAGGACCTGTCTTTCTGGATAGACAGATATGGTCTAAATGCCTTCCGAGAGCAACGAGGAGATCAGTGGTCGCTCCCAACAGCCGGGCAGGCTGTAGCCAGGAGGAATGTGGTCCGTCTCCGGTGGCGTGGCAATGATGCGTGCCCTCCCAGAAAGAGGGTGGTGGAGCTGCTGCTGGGGATGGGCTTCAAGGCGAGTGACATCTTTGCCTTGATACATCCTCATGGCTCGGTCGAGTTTGACATCAGCTTTGTTCACCTAGGGGGCCTTGAGGTCTTCTGGGGGAACTACGAGCTGGTGAAGGACGAGCCTGGCTGGCGAGACTTTGCTGCACAAGCAATTTCTCGCCAAAGTGGTCCCAAGAGAGTGACCGTTCTTACCCGTAACGAGTCACTCTCTTGTATTGATATCATGACCTGGTTGGGAAGGTACGGAGAGGTAGTAGAGATGCCACGGAAGAACATGGATGAGTTTGGCATCTGGTCAGGGGCCTGGACGTTCATGGTTAAACTAAAGCATCTGGGACAGACGGTGTCCCACATACCATCGTCTGCTTTCCTGGGAAGAGATCGGATCCTTGTCTTCTACCAGGGGCAGCCGAAGTTGTGTCACCGGTGTGGCGACCCCTCACATTTGAGTGCAGGCTGCAAGGTGCAGAAGTGTGCTCATTGTGGGGGGATTGGTCATCTAGCCGCATCGTGTGACCGTATTCGCTGCAACCTGTGTGGTGACTTAGGTCACCCGTTCAGTCAGTGTCCTCGCTCTGTTGTCAATGCTTGTTCCAAACCTGCAGAGGATGAGAGGAGGGAGGCCTCCGTGGGTGAGGGTGCGGGCAGGGATGATGGGGCACAGGGGCAAGGGAAGAATGCAAAGAAGGGTCCCCCAGAGGGGGAGGTTGACCCAGAACTTGGGGATGAAGATGGGAATAGGGTGGTGAATATGGACTCCTCAGTTTGCAAGAAGCGAGGCAAAGAAGGGGGGTCCTCATCAGATAGAGGGGGGGGGGGTGGGAAGAAGAAAGCCGTCTAACTCAAACATCCATGATGGCAGCACCCACTCCGTTGACGCTGGCATCAATTAACGTTGCCAGCATTAAGTCAGATAGGGCGAGATTTGCAGCCTTTGATTTTCTTGGCCGAGTTGAAGCCGACATTTTGTTTTTGCAGGAGACCAGGCTGTCACTTTTGGCAGACGTCGTTAAATCTAGGAGGGAGTGGCGACGCGGGCCCTCCTACTGGTCTCTTGCGGCTGAGCCCTATAGCGGAGTGGCGGTCCTTTTCACCGCACCGGTAACATCCCGACGGATGATTGAGTTAGAAATTGGGAGGTGCTTGATCTTAGATGTCCTCATGAGGGGACAGGAATTAAGACTAATCAATATATACGGACCCCAGAGCAAATGGGACCGTAAAAGTCTCTTCATGAGGATTAAGCCTTTCCTTTTTTCAGGTCGACAAGTTATCTTTGGAGGGGACTTCAATACTGTCGTGAGGCCCCGAGATAGAGGAGGTTCCGGAGATAAAAAATTGACCTATGATAGTGTAGCATTAAAAAATATAGTTAGCGATGCTCGCCTGGTGGATATCCACATCAGGCATACCCCAGGCCACTCGGGTTTCACCTATCGTAGAGGTAGTTGTAGGTCTAGGATAGACAGGTTTTTTTTGAAGGAGGAAGCCATCTCTTCACCAGTGTCCGTTGTTGAGGTGGAGTTCTCCGATCACTGTATGATTTATTTTCTCTTTGAACATTGCAGAGTCCCTCCAGATGGGAAGAGGTATATGGAGGCTGAATTCTACTCTCTTGGAAGAAGCGGAGATAAGACAGGCCTTTGAGGATTTTCTTCAGAGCCAGGTACCTTTGTTGGATCTCAGTGGTACTAAGTCTGAGTGGTGGGAGTTGTTTAAAGTCCGGGTGGCAGGATTTTTCCGCAGGCTCTCGAGCCTCAGGTCCATGAGTAGGTACCGCCTATATCAGGAACTGAGGAGGAAACTCGAACATCTGGTCTCAACCGGGGGTAGTGGGGAGGAGATCTCCGTGGTGAAAGCTTTGCTCAGGAGGTGTCAGTATGATAGGCACACATCTTTAGTTCTTGAGAGGGATTTCGGGAAGTACCGCTCGCCCGACCCCTACAGGAACTGTAAGATGTCAGTGAGTCGTAAGGTTGTGACAGGACTGATTGATAGTACAGGATCTCTGAAGAGATCCAAATCAGGGATCTTGGAGGTCGTCAGATGCTTCTACTCGCACCTCTTGGGGAAGCAAGATCCAAACCGAGACGAGATGTCGGCTTTCCTGGCTGAAACCATCCCTGAGCCAGGGGTAGACCCCTCTCTCGGTGTTTTGATAGACTCGATCAAGGAAGAGGAAGTGGGATTGGCGATTGATGGGCTTGCCCTCAAAAAATCGCCAGGGCCGGATGGCTTAACATCCGAGTTTTATAAGACTTTTAAAGGAACCCTAGTTCCCCTCTTGACTGAGGTGTTTAATGAGTGCCTTTCCCCTTGTACTTTGCCAATGTCAATGAGGAGGTCGGCCTTGATCGTTTTATTGAAGGGTAAAGACTCGACCCGTATTGAGAATTGGCGTCCCATAGCGCTGCTCAATACGGACAGAAAGGTTCTCGCAAAGGTGCTGTTTAATCGGCTGGTGAAGTTTGCATCCCGGCTCCTTTTGCCCGTCCAGCATTGCTCTGTTCCAGGCCGCAGCACATTTAGTGCTGTCCTCAGTGTCAGAGAGGCAGTGGAGCAGGGAAATTCTGGTCGGTGGGAGGGGTACATCCTGTCCTTGGACCAGGCCAAGGCTTTTGACCGGGTGGACCACGAGTACCTCTGGTCGGTCCTTCTGAGGTACGGCCTACCGGGGGGGTACTGTAAAGGATCTGCCAGGCACAGCTTCGGGGTTAACTCCCAGAACTAATCAGTCAGCACCTGAGAATACATCCCTGAGACTGACTCCTGCTTCCACCATTCAGGCTGGCAGGCTTAGGAGTGGGAGAGCCTATCGTAACCTGGCCAGACTCAGCTAGCTCCCGCCCTCGGTCTATTTTAGCCTGCACTTCCTGTCCCTCGGTGCTTGTGATTCTTTCCTTGTGGTTTCCTGGCCCAGCTACAGCTCCTGCTATTTTTGATCCTGCTCCATACAGACCCTGGCTTACCGACTACTCTTCTGCTTTTCGTTTTGTACCTCGCACACTCCTGGCTTGACTCGGCTCGTTCACCACTCTGGTTGCTCACGGTGTTGCCGTGGGCAACGGCCCCTTTTCCTTGCTTGTGTTCCTTTGTATGTTTGTCGTGTTTGTCGTGCACTTACTGAGCGCAGGGACCGCCGCCCAGTTGTACCCCGTCGCCTAGGGCGGGTCGTTGCAAGTAGGCAGGGTCAGAGTGGCGGGTAGATTAGGGCTCACTTGTCCGTCTCCCTACCCCCTGCCATTACATACGGCCTACCGGGGGGGTTTGTCAATTGGCTACAGACCTTATACACTGGGGCTGAGACTTTTGCGCTGGTGAACGGTTGGGTTGGAACCCCCTTTGAGGTTGGGTCTGGTGTCCGCCAGGGTTGTCAGTTGAGCCCTTTGCTATATGCGTTCGCAATTGATCCTTTTCTTAAAAGGATCGATCGTGGGCCATTGGCGGGAGTCGGGGCCGGCCTGGAGGGGCCGGAGGCCACTCAGAGGGTTGTTGCGTACGCAGACGACGTCTCCCTTTTTGTCTCCTCGAGAGGGGAGGCAGAGTGGGTGATGTCGGAAGTAGAGCGTTACTCATTGGCATCTGGGTCCAAGATCAACCGGGATAAGTGCAAAAGTCTCTGGCTGGGAGGAGGAGATCCTGGTTTTGATCTCCCGGACACCCTTCCAGAGCCTCAGGGGTCTGCTAAGATCTTAGGAGTCGAATTTGGCCCGGGTGATTACCCCAAGAAGAACTGGGAGGATAGGCTGAATCTAGTTGCCCAGAAGGTCGACCAATGGAAGGGTTGGTCCTTAACCCTGAGGGAAAGGGTTCACTTGGCCAAGGCCTACCTGGTGCCCATGTTGCTTTACCTGGGCAGTGTGTGCATCTTGCCAGAACCTCTCTGGACTCGGGTCTATAGCCTGTTCTTCCAGCTGTTATGGGGGAACAGGCTCAACCTAATCAAGAGGGAGGTTACTTACCTACCAAGGACACTAGGCGGGTTAGGTATGGTTAACCCGGTGGTGTTCCTAGTGAACACCTTTGTTAAGATCAACCTGGCAATCCTCTGGCAAGAGAGGGCTCCTTGGTGGATATCCTCCTGCAGGGGGTGGTTTCGGCCTTTCTTCCAGGAATGGGAGAGAGGAGGGCAAGTGAAAGACCTGCGTACACCTCACGGACATCTCCCGGCTTATGCCACCCTGGTGCTGAAGATTGTTCGCCGGTGGGGTCTGGAGGTGTGGGAGATCAGGACCATGTCGAGAAAATTTCTTGACAGGAGGGTCCTGATGACCCACTTCCAGAAGCCCCTGGCGCTCAAAGACTGCCCAAGTAGTGACCTCGGGGTGGGATTAAAACTTTTAAATTCAGCGAGGATTCCCCAGAAGTTTTGGGATCTGGCTTGGCGTTGCTTCCATGGGAGACTGTATGTGAGGGGCAATCTAAAGTGCAGAAGCTCTGATGATCGGGATTGCCCCCGGGAGGAGTGCGGCGGAGTGCTGGAAAGCATGGAGCATTTCCTGCTTCATTGCCCTTTCAATACAGAGGTATACAAAAGGGTGGGAGCCTCCATTGGTTGGCCAGGCCTAACCAGCCTCTCCTATGCTGGGTGGGCCTATGGAGTGTTCAGAGACCTCGGTGGTAGGGACCATTGCACCTTGTTTCTAGTCAGTATAGTGGTCAGGCACTTTATGTGGAATGCACGATGTCTAGTTTCTACCCAGAAGAAAATCCTCCTAGTGGATGAGGTTGTTAGCAATATCATGGGTGACCTGGTGAAGGTGCATTCTTTGGAGGTCGGCAGATTGGGAGCATCCAAAGCCTCTCGTCTTTGGAGGGGCTTTTCCTTTTGGGTGCCTTAATGTGTCTGCTTTCATGAGGGAGGGGGGGGTCGTCACCGGTGCTCAACTGGAGGTGGGGGTCTGCGTTCCGCTGAGGCACCAATAAAAAATATAGCGATAGGGCTCGGAATAAGGGAAAGGTGAGGGTCAGCATAGGGTCAGCTTTCAATAGGGTCAAGAAAGGGCTAGTAATAGGGTAAGGAGATAGGGCAAGCGATAGGGAGGGTGCAGCGGTGGACGTGGTACCTTGGCCTCTGGGGGGGTGCTGGGGGGGGCTTTCCCTACTCTCTATCTGGTGATGGGCTAGGTAAGCACTGGAAGAATTTTATTTATTTTTTTGTTTAGGATTGAAATGGCAGGAAAAAGGTTTACAAGCGACCGAACTTGGTGCTTTCGGGTACGGTGTATTTTGTATATGGTTTGGTATTTGGACAAGTTGGTGACGTGTATTGTATTATAATGTAGAAATGTTGTTAGAATAGGGATAGACTTAAGGGGGTTAATAGATAGGTTGGGAGGGGGTCGGGGGGGGGGGGGTTTGCCTGACCCAGCCCCGGACTATGCGGACATGGGAGGACATGGGGCAGGGGGCTGGGGTGTTGGGTGTGGTGGTTGGGGCCAGCATCTGGACTATGCGGACGTGAGAGGACATGAGGCGAGATGCTGGCTGGGGTGGTGGAGTTTAGGTAAGAAGGGTAAGGTTAAGGAAAGTCAGGATGTGTATAGTGTGTTTAAAAAAAAAAAAAAAAAAAATATTATAAAAATAAAAAATTAGAAAAAAAAATAAAAAATAAAAAAATTAATTGGGATTAGTATTATTATATTTTGGATTTTTTGGGTTATTATTATTATTATTTTATTATTATTATGTTGTTGTTTTATTATTATTATCATCATTATTATGTTGTTTCTTTAGGCCCTTGATTGACGCGGGTCGGGGGATTTTCTGTTGGTACTTTGGATTACGTTTATATGATGTTTGTATATATTCTAGTTATTGTTTAGCTTCGGATGAAGTGTAGATGTAAGTATATAAGAGTGGGGTGTATGTGGCCGGGTCTGGTATGGTTTTCTCTTCTCATATACAGAGATGTATATAAGAAAATTTGTTTATAAGAATTTGGTTGTGACTTTTTGGTTATATGGAATTAGTTATGTATTTGTTTTTCAGTTTATGTTTTGTAAATTTATATAAAATAAAGAGATACAGGATATAACTCAGGATCAGTACAGGATAAGTAATGTAATGTATGTACACAGTGACTCCACCAGCAGAATAGTCAGTGCAGCTCTGGAGTGGGTGGAGTAGGACGTGTGGAGAGAGCTGCTGAGACTACCGTGCAGGCCTTGGATCCAGGGACTTTCCTTATCCTATCTGCCCAGGCCTCATACCATCTGCCTGGGCTTGGAAAGTACCCTGAGGGGGGTTCCATCCTAGGATGGAGCCTCAGACCTCTACCTCCCGGAGCATGCCAGCGGGGGGGTAGAGGGTCATCCCAGCTGGCTGGGAATATGCAAACAGTCGCGGGGGTGAGGAGATCATCTCGGGGCAAGGCTGTCCTGGCTCCCCCTGACGCTGGAACCCTGGATAAGGGTATGGAGACGCGGTCCGGCAGGGTGATCGAGGTGTTGTCATCTGGAGAAGGACCAGCGCCGTCCGGACATTTGGATGACGGTCGTGTGGAGGAATGGGGACAGCTGAGGACCGGAGAGACGGTGGAGAACTTCAGCTCCCGTCTGGCTATGCGGTTGGAGGAGTATCGGGACCTCAGGAAGTCGCTGCAACGGCTCCGTGCGGACTTGGCGGTCGCCAGAGGAAGAGCTGCAAAAGCCTCAGGAGGTAAGAGGTCCCGATACCTTTTAAATGTGAAATCCTTGTTGGAGGAAATAAAAGAAGTGGAAGAGAGACGTGAGGAGATTTTGGCAGGCGGAGGGGTGTTTGGTGAAAAATTAAAAAATGAAGAGAGGTTTGCCGAGATGGCAGAACCTATAAAAATAGAAAGTGTGGAGGAAGACAGCAGAGCCCCAGGCACAGCAAAGGAAATTGTGGGGGAGAAAATGGAGCATGAGAATGCAAAGTCCAGAGAAGGCTCAGATTCTGAGGCACCCAGGAGCAGTGAGGAGGAGGAGGGTGGACTCACAGCTGGGAGAAATCAGGAGAGTTTTGATACTGACAGTGAGCGGCCTCCAGGATTACTTACACAGATCCGTAACGTGGAGTCGCCGGTATCCTTCCAGGGATTTTGTTTCGGTGCAGAGTTACCCGCAGAGGAGGAAAAGCAAAAGAAAAAAAAATTTAAGAAGAAAAAAAAGACAAAGGAAAAAAAATCTGCTGAAGGTTCATTTAAAATGGTGTACACAGCAAGATCCTTCCTGTGCTCTGAGCCAGATGAAAGTCAGGATCAGGGCGCAGGTCCCGCAAGACCCCCAGCTCAAGCCTCTGCAGTGGGGCTGGAGCGGGAATGCGGGGAGAGTGTTACGGGTCCGGCATTAGAACACGTGGTGGTCAAAATGGCGCCGGACGCCAACCCCTGCAAAGGGGGCGGTACTGGTGGCCTGGTGACGCCAGGGGGTGTGTCCCCGTGTCCGGTTAATGGCGAGCCCGGGAAACTGGTCTCTGATGCGAGTCAGCGGTCTGGAGAACGGGTAAACCAGAAACCGGATGTGGTGTCTGAAAGCCAGAAGTCTGTCGGTGTCGCAGTAAAGCCGTCAGACGTTCCGGACAAGGGCGGTCACAGAGGGGGCTCCGGCTCTGTTGGCCACTCCTCTGTGGGAGGGGGGAGTGGTCCGGCGCCGGAGGCGGCTCCAGTGACATCAGTGGCTCCTTCGTCCGCATCACTGAAAAGTGGTGTAGGCGAGAAGGGGGCTGCTGGCGTCGGGGGCGGCGGTGGCCCCTTTCCCAAAAATGTTCCGCACATAGAAAAGATGGAGGTTAATGAGGCGGAGGGCACAGCGGGGACACCGCTTATAACATCTGGTGGCGTCCCTGCAAAGGTGCTTGATGATGCGGAGACTGAAGCAGTGTCTACCCACACAAAATGTACAGCAAAAATACAGAACATAGAACCAGGCCTGGCCAGAAGGATGACTGCAGGGGGACCTGGTGGGTTAAATAAAAAAGTTGCGGCTGTGGATGTGGGAACTGCTGGGGGTATGCAGGTGTCTGCAAATAAAGTTGCTGGAGTGTCTGCTGGTAATGGGGTGTTGAGTGCTGTGTCTGTAGGTGGTGAGGTGGTGGGTGGTGGGGATGGGGTATCAACCAGGGGCAATGGGCCTGGCGCTCCTCTTGCTGTGACATCCGGCAGGTCTTATGCTGGTGTGGCAGCGGGGGGACAGCGGGCCCACCCATCTTCATCCTCAAGGTCCGGGGACGGTAACTTGCAACAACGTCTCTTGGACGCTTTAAGAGAGGGAAAGCAAACCCTAACCATAGGGGGAGTGCAGAAGGACCTGTCTTTCTGGATAGACAGATATGGTCTAAATGCCTTCCGAGAGCAACGAGGAGATCAGTGGTCGCTCCCAACAGCCGGGCAGGCTGTAGCCAGGAGGAATGTGGTCCGTCTCCGGTGGCGTGGCAATGATGCGTGCCCTCCCAGAAAGAGGGTGGTGGAGCTGCTGCTGGGGATGGGCTTCAAGGCGAGTGACATCTTTGCCTTGATACATCCTCATGGCTCGGTCGAGTTTGACATCAGCTTTGTTCACCTAGGGGGCCTTGAGGTCTTCTGGGGGAACTACGAGCTGGTGAAGGACGAGCCTGGCTGGCGAGACTTTGCTGCACAAGCAATTTCTCGCCAAAGTGGTCCCAAGAGAGTGACCGTTCTTACCCGTAATGAGTCACTCTCTTGTATTGATATCATGACCTGGTTGGGAAGGTACGGAGAGGTAGTAGAGATGCCACGGAAGAACATGGATGAGTTTGGCATCTGGTCAGGGGCCTGGACGTTCATGGTTAAATTAAAGCGTCTGGGACAGACGGTGTCCCACATACCATCGTCTGCTTTCCTGGGAAGAGATCGGATCCTTGTCTTCTACCAGGGGCAGCCGAAGTTGTGTCACCGGTGTGGCGACCCCTCACATTTGAGTGCAGGCTGCAAGGTGCAGAAGTGTGCTCATTGTGGGGGGATTGGTCATCTAGCCGCATCGTGTGACCGTATTCGGTGCAACCTGTGTGGTGACTTAGGTCACCCGTTCAGTCGGTGTCCTCGCTCTGTTGTCAATGCTTGTTCCAAACCTGCGGAGGATGAAAGGAGGGAGGCCTCCGTGGGTGAGGGTGCGGGCAGGGACGATGGGGCACAGGGGCAAGGGAAGAATGCAAAGAAGGGTCCCCCTTCTCGCCAGAGAAGGGCGGAGAAGCGAAGGAAGGAGAGGATTTGGAGGGCGCTCCAGGAAACTGGGACAACCTCTGATTCGGATCTGGATGCCCCCCCTGAATCTGATGCCCCTGGGGAGGCCGAATTGAATGGGGAGATGAGGAGGATCCAAAGGGAGCAGAGGGCTGAGGACTCTCAGTCCTCCCACTATGAAAGTGTGGGAGAGGAAGAGAGGACTCAGCCTACAGCAAAAGGGACACCGGACAAAACCCAAGGGCCAAATACATCTGGCCCCGCCCTGGCCCAGGAAGGTAAATCCTGTACCCCCCTGGTGCGCTCTACTGATCGATACCATGCTCTCGTGGACATTCCAGCCTCTCATACTAAGAGGGAGGGCATGGTAGGGCACCCTAGAGTCGTTGAGCCTCCCCTGCTGCAGGGGCCGTTGCCCCCAGAGGGGGAGGTTGACCCGGTACTTGGGGATGAAGATGGGAATAGGGTGGTGAATATGGACTCCTCAGTTTGCAAGAAGCGAGGCAAAGAAGGGGGGTCCTCATCAGATAGAGGGGGGGGTGGGAAGAAGAAAGCCGTCTAACTCAAACATCCATGATGGCGGCACCCACTCCGTTGACGCTGGCATCAATTAACGTTGCCAGCATTAAGTCAGATAGGGCGAGATTTGCAGCCTTTGATTTTCTTGGCCGAGTTGAAGCCGACATTTTGTTTTTGCAGGAGACCAGGCTGTCACTTTTGGCAGACGTCGTTAAATCTAGGAGGGAGTGGCGACGCGGGCCCTCCTACTGGTCTCTTGCGGCTGAGCCCTATAGCGGAGTGGCGGTCCTTTTCACCGCACCGGTAACATGCCGACGGATGATTGAGTTAGAAATGGGGAGGTGCTTGATCTTAGATGTCCTCATGAGGGGACAGGAATTAAGACTAATCAATATATACGGACCCCAGAGCAAATGGGACCGTAAAAGTCTCTTCATGAGGATTAAGCCTTTCCTTTTTTCAGGTCGACAAGTCATCTTTGGAGGGGACTTCAATACTGTCATGAGACCCCGAGATAGAGGAGGTTCCGGAGATAAAAAATTGACCTACGATAGTGTAGCATTAAAAAATATAGTTAGCGATGCTCGCCTGGTGGATATCCACATCAGGCATACCCCAGGCCACTCGGGTTTCACCTATCGTAGAGGTAGTTGTAGGTCTAGGATAGACAGGTTTTTTTTTGAAGGAGGAAGCCATCTCTTCACCAGTGTCCGTTGTTGAGGTGGAGTTCTCCGATCACTGTATGATTATTTTCTCTTTGAACATTGCAGAGTCCCTCCAGATGGGAAGAGGTATATGGAGGCTGAATTCTACTCTCTTGGAAGAAGCGGAGATAAGACAGGCCTTTGAGGATTTTCTTCAGAGCCAGGTACCTTTGTTGGATCTCAGTGGTACTAAGTCCGGGTGGCAGGATTTTTCCGCAGGCTCTCGAGCCTCAGGTCCATGAGTAGGTACCGCCTATATCAGGAACTGAGGAGGAAACTCGAACATCTGGTCTCAACCAGGGGTAGTGGGGAGGAGATCTCCGTGGTGAAAGCTTTGCTCAGGAGGTGTCAGTATGATAGGCACACATCTTTAGTTCTTGAGAGGGATTTCGGGAGGTACCGCTCGCCCGACCCCTACAGGAACTGTAAGATGTCAGTGAGTCGTAAGGTTGTGACAGGACTGATTGATAGTACAGGATCTCTGAAGAGATCCAAATCAGGGATCTTGGAGGTCGTCAGATCCTTCTACTCGCACCTCTTGGGGAAGCAAGATCCAAACCGAGACGAGATGTCGGCTTTCCTGGCTGAAACCATCCCTGAGCCAGGGGTAGACCCCTCTCTCGGTGTTTTGATAGATTCGATCAAGGAAGAGGAAGTGGGATTGGCGATTGATGGGCTTGCCCTCAAAAAATCGCCAGGGCCGGATGGCTTAACATCCGAGTTTTATAAGACTTTTAAAGGAACCCTAGTTCCCCTCTTGACTGAGGTGTTTAATGAGTGCCTTTCCTCGGGTACTTTGCCAATGTCAATGAGGAGGTCGGCCTTGATCGTTTTATCGAAGGGTAAAGACTCGACCCGTATTGAGAATTGGCGTCCCATAGCGCTGCTCAATACGGACAGAAAGGTTCTCGCAAAGGTGCTGTTTAATCGGCTGGTGAAGTTTGCATCCCGGCTCCTTTCGCCGGTCCAGCATTGCTCTGTTCCAGGCCGCAGCACATTTAGTGCTGTCCTCAGTGTCAGAGAGGCAGTGGAGCAGGGAAATTCTGGTCGGTGGGAGGGGTACATCCTGTCCTTGGACCAGGCCAAGGCTTTTGACCGGGTGGACCACGAGTACCTCTGGTCGGTCCTTCTGAGGTACGGCCTACCGGGGGGGTTTGTCAATTGGCTACAGACCTTATACACTGGGGCTGAGACTTTTGCGCTGGTGAACGGTTGGGTTGGAACCCCCTTTGAGGTTGGGTCTGGTGTCCGCCAGGGTTGTCCCTTGAGCCCTTTGCTATATGCGTTCGCAATTGATCCTTTTCTTAAAAGGATCGATCGTGGGCCATTGGCGGGAGTCGGGGCCGGCCTGGAGGGGCCGGAGGCCACTCAGAGGGTGGTTGCGTACGCAGACGACGTCTCCATTTTTGTCTCCTCGAGAGGGGAGGCAGAGTGGGTGATGTCGGAAGTGGAGCGTTACTCATTGGCATCTGGGTCCAAGATCAACCGGGATAAGTGCAAAAGTCTCTGGCTGGGAGGAGGAGATCCTGGTTTTGATCTCCCGGACACCCTTCCAGAGCCTCAGGGGTCTGCTAAGATCTTAGGAGTCGAATTTGGCCCGGGTGATTACCCCAAGAAGAACTGGGAGGATAGGCTGAATCTAGTTGCCCAGAAGGTCGACCAATGGAAGGGTTGGTCCTTAACCCTGAGGGAAAGGGTTCACTTGGCCAAGGCCTACCTGGTGCCCATGTTGCTTTACCTGGGCAGTGTGTGCATCTTGCCAGAACCTCTCTGGACTCGGGTCTATAGCCTGTTCTTCCAGCTGTTATGGGGGAACAGGCTCAACCTAATCAAGAGGGAGGTTACTTACCTACCAAGGACACTAGGCGGGTTAGGTATGGTTAACCCGGTGGTGTTCCTAGTGAACACCTTTGTTAAGATCAACCTGGCAAACCTCTGGCAAGAGAGGGCTCCTTGGTGGATATCCTCCTGCAGGGGGTGGTTTCGGCCTTTCTTCCAGGAATGGGAGAGAGGAGGGCAAGTGAAAGACCTGCGTACACCTCACGGACATCTCCCGGCTTATGCCACCCTGGCGCTGAAGATTGTTCGCCGGTGGGGTCTGGAGGTGTGGGAGATCAGGACAATGTCGAGAAAATTTCTTGACAGGAGGGTCCTGATGACCCACTTCCAGAAGCCCCTGGCGCTCAAAGACTGCCCAAGTAGTGACCTCGGGGTGGGATTAAAACTTTTAAATTCAGCGAGGATTCCCCAGAAGTTTTGGGATCTGGCTTGGCGTTGCTTCCATGGGAGACTGTATGTGAGGGACAATCTAAAGTGCAGAAGCTCTGATGATCGGGATTGCCCCCGGGAGGAGTGTGGCGGAGTGCTGGAAAGCATGGAGCATTTCCTGCTTCATTGCCCTTTCAATACAGAGGTATACAAAAGGGTGGGAGCCTCCATTGGTTGGCCAGGCCTAACCAGCCTCTCCTATGCTGGGTGGGCCTATGGAGTGTTCGGAGACCTCGGTGGTAGGGACCATTGCACCTTGTTTCTAGTCAGTATAGTGGTCAGGCACTTTATGTGGAATGCACGATGTCTAGTTTCTACCCAGAAGAAAATCCTCCTAGTGGATGAGGTTGTTAGCAATATCATGGGTGACCTGGTGAAGGTGCATTCTTTGGAGGTTGGCAGATTGGGAGCATCCAAAGCCTCTCGTCTTTGGAGGGGCTTTTCCTTTTGGGTGCCTTAATGTGTCTGCCTTCATGAGGGAGGGGGAGTCGTCACCGGTGCTCAACTGGAGGTGGGGGTCTGCGTTCCGCTGAGGCACCAATAAAAAATATAGCGATAGGACTCGGAATAAGGGAAAGGTGAGGGTCAGCATAGGGTCAGCTTTCAATAGGGTCAAGAAAGGGTTAGTAATAGGGTAAGGAGATAGGGCAAGCGATAGGGAGGGTGCAGCGGTGGACGTGGTACCTTGGCCTCTGGGGGGGGGCTTTCCCTTCTCTCTATCTGGTGATGGGCTAGGTAAGCACTGGAAGATTTTTGTTTTGTTTAGGATTGAAATGGCAGGAAAAAGGTTTACAAGCGACCGAACTTGGTGCTTTCGGGTACGGTGTATTTTGTATATGGTTTGGTATTTGGACAGGTTGGTGACGTGTATTGTATTATAATGTAGAAATGTTGTTAGAATAGGGATAGACTTAAGGGGGTTAATAGATAGGTTGGGAGGGGGTCGGGGGGGGGGGGGTTTGCCTGACCCAGCCCCGGACTATGCGGACATGGGAGGACATGGGGCGGGGGGCTGGGCTGGGGTGTTGGGTGTGGTGGTGGGGGCCAGCATCTGGACTATGCGGACGTGAGAGGACATGAGGCGAGATGCTGGCTGGGGTGGTGGAGTTTAGGTAAGAAGGGTAAGGTTAGGGAAAGTCAGGATGTGTATAGTGTGATTAAAAAATATATATATAAATATATAAAAAAAAAAAAAAAAAAAAAAAATTGGGATTAGTATTATTGTATTTGGGATTTTTGGGGTTATTATTATTATTATTTTATTATTATTATGTTGTTGTTTTATTATTATTATCATCATTATTATGTTGTTTCTTTAGGCCCTCGGTTGACGCGGGTCGGGGGATTTTCTGTTGGTACTTTGGATTACGTTTATATGATGTTTGTATATATTCTAGTTATTGTTTAGTTTCGGATGAAGTGTAGATGTAAGTATATAAGAGTGGGGTGTATGTGGCCGGGTCTGGTATCGTTTTCTCTTCTCATATACAGAAATGTATATAAGAAAATTTGTTTATAAGAATTGGGTTGTGACTTTTTGGTTATATGGAATTAGTTATGTATTTGTTTTTCAGTTTATGTTTTGTAAATTTATATAAAATAAAGAGATACAGGATATAACTCAGGATCAGTACAGGATAAGTAATGTAATGTATGTACACGGTGACTCCACCAACAGAATAGTGAGTACAGCTCTGGAGTATAATACAGGATGTAACTCAGGATCAGTACAGGATTAGTAATGTAATGTATGTACACAGTGACTCCACCAGCAGAATAGTGAGTGCAGCTCTAGAGTATAATACAGGATGTATCTCAGGATCAGTACAGGATAAGTAATGTAATGTATGTACACAGTGATTCCACCAGCAGAATAGTGAGTGCAGCTCTGGAGTATAATACAGGATGTAACTCAGGATCAGTACAGGAGAAGTAATGTATGTACACAGTGACTCCACCAGCAGAATAGTGAGTGCAGCTCTGGAGTATAATACAGGATGTAACTCAGGATCAGTACAGGATAAGTAATGTAATGTATGTACACAGTGACTCCCCCAGCAGAATAGTGAGTGCAGCTCTGGAGTATAATACAGGATGTAACTCAGGATCAGTACAGGATAAGTAATGTAATGTATGTACACAGTGACTCCACCAGCAGAATAGTGAGTGCAGCTCTGGAGTATAATACAGGATGTAACTCAGGATCGGTAGAGGATCAGTAATGTAATGTATGTACACAGTGACTCCACCAGCAGAATAGTGAGTGCAGCTCTGGAGTATAATACAGGATATAACTCAGGGTCAGTACAGGATCAGTAATGTTATGTATGTACACAGTGACTCCACCAGCAGAATAGTGAGTGCAGCTCTGGAGTATAATACAGGATGTAACTCAGGATCAGTACAGGATAAGTAATGTAATGTATGTACACAGTGACTCCACCAGCAGAATAGTGAGTACAGCTCTGGAGTATAATACAGGATGTAACTCAGGATTAGTACAGGATAAGTAATGTAATGTATGTACACAGTGACTCCACCAGCAGAATAGTGAGTGGAGCTCTGGAGTATAATACAGGATAAGTAATGTATATACACAGTGACTGCTGCTTAGCTGAATTATTTCGGTATGTGACATGGTGACCAGGACATTAGTGACACATTCAGTAACATGAAATAATAGTAGAGTCGTGCGGCCGGGACTTGTCATGTTTACAGTACATTCTCTATCTTTCTTTTTGACCTCTTCCCAGTAAACAGCAGCGCGCTGCGGCAGCTTCTCCTGAGGACACTTGTCCCGGCCGTCTTCATTAGAGGATTTGCGTTATTTACGATCGTCTGTTTCTTGTTTCTATTCAAACGTTTTATTCCAAAGGAAAAAGCTGCAGGTTTAATTATAGTGACATGAAACGAGACGCGGCCCAGGATCTCAGCACGAGAAGGAAAGAGCGGTGGAGAACGGGCCGAGTCATCAGGAGCGCTCACATCAGTCCCGTACGGGCGGTGGAGAACGGGCCGAGTCATCAGGAGCGCTCACATCAGTCCCGTACGGGCGGTGGAGAACGGGCCGAGTCATCAGGAGCGCTCACATCAGTCCCGTACGGGCGGTGGAGAACGGGCCGAGTCATCAGGAGCGCTCACATCAGTCCCGTACGGGCGGTGGAGAACGGGCCGAGTCATCAGGAGCGCTCACATCAGTCCCGTACGGGCGGTGGAGAACGGGCCGGGTCATCAGGAGCGCTCACATCAGTCCCGTACGGGCGGTGGAGAACGGGCCGGGTCGTCAGGAGCGCTCACATCAGTCCCGTACGGGCGGTGGAGAACGGGCCACAGTTTAATAAAAGGACATTTCTTCCACCACATTAGGAACATTTCATAAATGGTATTTCCAGGAGGCGCAGATGGAGTGTTGTGTGTCCGTCCTGCGGCCTCCTCCTCCCTAATGAATCTCCGCCATCCCCATAACACTCACATTTACTGCACCGCCCATCTGGATATCCCGGAGGTGCAGGGGGCATTGTACTGCGGCCCCTCGCTGACATTTGTAGACAGCGGATTAGAATCTGGTAATTGTTAGGACCGGTGGGGGGGGGGGCATTTTACAGCGGCGGCGGCCAATCATCGGGAAAACAGGGCAAGAAGCTGCAGACACTCGTCCATCGGCTGATTGGATCGTTTTAAAAGGCAAAAATATTATCTATGTCGGCAGCGCATCTTGGTGTATAAACCGGGAGACGCGGTGCCGACATGATGATAATGTATGGGGACGAGCGATCACAGCAACGAGCGATCAGCCCTATACTAGATCCTTGTGACAGGAGCAAATGAGCACCGATCAACAAGATGTCTCTGGTAAGGTATCTACAGAGCGCGGACAATGAGACACCTGGTAAGGCATCTACAGAGCGCAATGAGACACCTGGTAACAAATCTATAGAGCGCGGACAATGAGACACCTGGTAACGTATCTACAGAGCGCGAACAATGAGACAAAGTATAAGGCTGGGTTCACACGAGCACATTAACGTCCGTAATGGACGGACGTATTTCGGCCGGAAGTCCCGGACCGAACACAGTGCAGGGAGCCGGGCTCCTAGCATCATAGTTATGTACGACGCTAGGAGTCCCTGCCTCTCCGTGGAACTACTGTCCCGTACTGTAATCATGATTACAGGGACAGTTGTCCTGCAGCGAGGCAGGGACTCCTAGCGTCGTACATAACTATGATGCTAGGAGCCCGGCTCCCTGCACTGAGTTCGGTCCGGGATTAGCGACCGAAATCCGTCCGTCCATTACGGACGTTAATGTGCTCGTGTGAACCCAGCCTTAGGAACGTGCTCATTTGATGTTGCTTTACGTCAGCGCCTCGCACCTCCTGTAAAGTAAAAATATTTACATTGGATGCTGACGGGTAACCGGTGAGGAGCCTCATACCCTCCTCCTCCCGGAGACGCTGCGGATGGCGAGTTACATTTTGATTTCCTGACTCTTCTCTTTTTACGGCGCTCTGAATTTTCCAATTATTTGATGACATTTAAACAAAGTCTCTGAGCGGAGTGATAAAT
Organism: Rhinoderma darwinii; assembly: GCF_050947455.1. NCBI lineage: Eukaryota > Metazoa > Chordata > Amphibia > Anura > Rhinodermatidae > Rhinoderma > Rhinoderma darwinii. Next base: position 1,137,958 of record NC_134696.1, read on the forward strand.
CCTGCGGCACGGAACGTCCCAGACAACTACTTTCAGGTATCACCCCAGACACCCTGGGTCTCCGTGCAGGTATCTAAACAGGTCCTAACCCCAGAACAGCGGCTGCCGCCATAGTGTGGTCTATGGAATGTGGCTGTCCGGTCGTCAGTCTTTATAAATCACCGTTTCTGGCCACACGGGTGATGGTTGCGGGTGTTGGCGAGGGCCCTGTTCTGTCGGCTGGTCCGGTCTGGGGTCGTTATCACGTGGATCTTGTGCTCCACCTGTAATATGGGAGTCCAGGATGATCTACGTTCATGTTGTGCTGCTCGCGGGCGCGTTGCGAGCTGCTTACATTACAGCCTCTCATTAGACGTGAATTATTAGGAGAACATTCGCAGCTACGAACAAAGAGACGAGAATAGACGACTAAAAATATCGCAGCGCGACAGTGAGACAATGGGAGCGGACAGGTAATCCCGGAGTCACCGCGGCATGAATGGAAGCTTTGTCCCTTAAGATAAAGAAAGATTTCGCTGGTGGAGTGTCACTCGGTGCGGCTGCTGAGGGTGAACATTTACCAATAATACTTTGCTTTGGGTTGCGACGCTCGTGACGTGTTTGTTCGGACGTCTCCGGATGTCCCCCCCGCATACAGTTATAGACCGGTCACAAGCTCCGCCCCAATCCGGACAACTCTGGCGCGTGCTGCGCAGCATCTACGTCCTAGGCCCCATGTACACGACTGTGCCTGTAATTACGGGCAGCGATTGCGGGCATGGCCGGCTGACGGACGGCCACATTTTCGGCCCGTGCTCCCATACTTTGTATAAAGAAAAATCCAGGACATGACTTTAGCGGGACACGGCCCGGCCGGCGTCTGTGGACAAGAGAAGTGAATGGCTCCATAATTACGGACGATCTTTTTACTCTTATTTCCTGCAGTGATTTGCTGATAAATTCGATGGTCTTGCTTTCCTGAGCGGAGCGACGAGTCGGAGGCTTTTGTGGCCGATATTCCTGACACACAATTGTTACAATGTAGCGCGGAGTCGTGCCGGTAATTTCTTCTCAGAGCTTCGCATCATCTCTTCGCCTCATTTTTGTCACCTTCATTCTCGCCGACGCACGGTCGATACTGGAATTTAACTTACACTTTAAGACCCCGTGCGCGCGACCGTAGTTTTCATCCGTAATTACGGACCCATTCATTTCTATGGGCTACGGACCCCTTTCCGTATTTTTACAGATGGGTCTCCGTGCCGTAGAAATGACAGAACATGTCCTTTTTTTTATCGTAATTACGGCACGGACTCTCCATAAAAGTCTATGGGCGATTCCGTTATTATCCGTAGCCGTCCGAAATTATAGAAGCATTGCTATGCGACGGCAGGGGATTACCCTAGATTCCTCCGTTTCTTTTTTTACGCACAGTATTTACGGATGGTTGAAGTCTAGGGTGGTGTGCGGGGGGATAACTCGCTGACTTTATTTGGCGTCACCTCTGCTAAGTCGACGCTTCTGTTCTCTGGTGTTTCCATGGTGAGATCTCTGGGATACGGTCTGATGAAGGAGCCGGTACGGCACCGAAACGCGTTGCTTTTATGATCACAATTAAAACCCTTTATTTGCACAACCTGAACGTTTCTTTTGGATATTCATCACTCGGAACCACTCAAAGGATTTTCACGTGTAGGGACCGGCGTCGCACCGAGGCTTCGTTCTTTTTAGGTATCGCTTCCCAGGAATAGACCTAAACTACTTTGTTCCCATGGAGAGTTCCTGACATTCTGCTGCATACAATGACGTGGCCCTATATAATATAGGGTCGTTCTTCGGGTCCATTTTGATGACATCACTATCATTGCCCCTCCCCATATAGCACCGCTGATCTCTTATGTTCTCATGGGGGCAGGATCTGGGGGGTACCTGCTACTTCTACACCCCCTTAACTTCATGACTGAGAGACTGCAGGTCCACATTTTTAGGTCCAGTCAACTAGATAAGCGGCGCCAGGACCAATCCGTGTCCGAAGACTAGAGCAAAACAAGGCAGGAAAAGAGAGAGTTGAATCCATTTACCCCGAGCAGCCGAAGAGGAAAATCTATGAGTTCGGCCTCCTTGTAATAAAACTTTTTGTAAACTTTGTAACTCCTGAAGATATCTATACCTTGCCCCGGGGGAATAAAGAGGCGGGGGCAAGATAAATCCCAAATAGAGAAGTACGTGTGTACACAGTATATACAGAGACATATGATGTACATGTAGAGCGTAGCATACAACGTATATAGTCTCCTATATGTACAGTGTATACAGACCTATGATGTACTGTGTGGTATAGTGTACGTAGTCTCCTATAGGTACAGTGTATATAGAACCATGATGTACTGTGTGGTATACAGTATATATAGTCTCCTATAGGTACAGTGTATACAGACCTATGATGTAGTGTGGTATAGAGTATATATAGTCTCCTATAGGTACAGTGTATATAGAACTATGATGTACTGTGTGGTATACAGTGTACGTAGTCTCCTATAAGTAAAGTATATATAGACCTACGATGCAGTGTGTGGCGCACGTCTGACATCACACATACAGTCTATAGGGGAGGTCATCGTGCTTTATGTAGTTGATGACTCTTAATGCTGCAGAACTTTTCTTCTCCGTCTCATCAGTGCGCGGCCCCGGGGGACGGATAATATTTATCACTGTTACGATGGAGTCTAAATATGGCTGCAGTGAAAACCTGCGATCTGTCACTGTATGAGATGTAAAAACGTTACCTAACTGACACCACCGCTGATACCACCGCTACCACCTCTGATACCACCACCAGATACAACCACCACTGACACCACCACCAGATACAACCACCACTGATACCACCACCAGATACAACCACCACTGACACCACCACCAGATACAACCACCACTGACACCACCACCAGATACAACCACCACTGATACCACCACCAGATACAACCACCACTGACACCACCGCTGATACCACCACCAGATACAACCACCACTGACACCACCACCAGATACAACCACCACTGACACCACCGCTGATACCACCACCAGATACAACCACCACTGATACCACCACCAGAAACAACCACCACTGACACCACCACTGATACCACCAGCAGATACAACCACCACTGATACCACCACCAGATACAACCACCACTGACACCACCGCTGATACCACCACCAGATACAACCACCACTGATACCACCACCAGATACAACCACCACTGACACCACCACTGATACCACCACCAGATACAACCACCACTGACACCACCACCAGATACAACCACCACTGACACCACCACCAGATACAACCACCACTGACACCACCACCAGATACAACCACCACTGACACCACCACCAGATACAACCACCACTGACACCACCACCAGATACAACCACCACTGATACCACCACCAGATACAACCACCACTGACACCACCACCAGATACAACCACCACTGACACCACCACCAGATACAACCACCACTGACACCACCGCTGATACCACCACCAGATACAACCACCACTGACACCACCACCAGATACAACCACCGACACCACCGCTGATACAACCACCACTGACACCACCACCAGATACAACCACCACCAGATACAACCACCACTGATACCACCACCAGATACAACCACCACTGACACCACCGCTGATACCACCACCAGATACAACCACCACTGATACCACCACCAGATACAACCACAACTGATACCACCACCAGATACAACCACCACTGACACCACCACCAGATACAACCACCGATACCACCACCAGATACAACCACCACCAGATACAACCACCGACACCACCGCTGATACAACCACCACTGACACCACCACCAGATACAACCACCACTGACACCACCACCAGATACAACCACCACTGATACCACCACCAGATACAACCACCACTGACACCACCACCAGATACAACCACCACTGACACCACCACCAGATACAACCACCACCAGATACAACCACCACTGACACCACCACCAGATACAACCACCACTGACACCACCACCAGATACAACCACCGACACCACCGCTGATACAACCACCACTGACACCACCACCTGATACAACCACCACTGACACCACCACCAGATACAACCACCACTGACACCACCGCCAGATACAACCACCACTGACACCACCACCAGATACAACCACCACTGACACCACCACCAGATACAACCACCACTGACACCACCACCAGATACAACCACCACTGACACCACCACCAGATACAACCACCACTGACACCACCACCAGATACAACCACCACTGACACCACCGCTGATACCACCACCAGATACAACCACCACTGATACCACCACCAGAAACAACCACCACTGACACCACCACTGATACCACCACCAGATACAACCACCACTGATACCACCACCAGATACAACCACCACTGACACCACCACCAGATACAACCACCACTGACACCACCGCTGATACCACCACCAGATACAACCACCGCTGATACCACCACCAGATACAACCACCACTGATACCACCACCAGATACAACCACCAGATACAACCACCACTGACACCACCACCAGATACAACCACCACTGACACCACCACCAGATACAACCACCACTGACACCACCACCAGATACAACCACCACTGACACCACCACCAGATACAACCACCACTGACACCACCACCAGATACAACCACCACTGATACCACCACCAGATACAACCACCACTGACACCACCACCAGATACAACCACCACTGACACCACCACCAGATACAACCACCACTGACACCACCACCAGATACAACCACCACTGACACCACCACCAGATACAACCACCACTGACACCACCACCAGATACAACCACCACTGACACCACCACCAGATACAACCACCACTGACACCACCGCTGATACCACCACCAGATACAACCACCACTGACACCACCACCAGATACAACCACCGACACCACCGCTGATACAACCACCACTGACACCACCACCAGATACAACCACCACCAGATACAACCACCACTGATACCACCACCAGATACAACCACCACTGACACCACCGCTGATACCACCACCAGATACAACCACCACTGATACCACCACCAGATACAACCACAACTGATACCACCACCAGATACAACCACCACTGACACCACCACCAGATACAACCACCACTGACACCACCACCAGATACAACCACCACTGACACCACCACCAGATACAACCACCACTGACACCACCACCAGATACAACCACCACTGACACAACCACCAGATACAACCACCACCAGATACAACCACCACTGACACCACCACCAGATACAACCACCGACACCACCGCTGATACAACCACCACTGACACCACCACCAGATACAACCACCACCAGATACAACCACCACATACAACCACCACTGACACCACCACTGATACAACCACCAGATACAACCACCACCAGATAGAACCACCACTGATACCACCACCACTGATACCACCACCACTGACACAACCACCACTGACACCACCACCAGATACAACCACCGACACCACCGCTGATACAACCACCACTGACACCACCACCAGATACAACCAGCGACACCACCGCTGATACCACCACCAGATACAACCACCACTGACACCACAACCAGATGCTACCACCGCTGATACCACCACCAGATACAACCACCACTGACACCACCACCAGATACAACCACCGTAACCACCGTTGATACCACCACCAGATACAACCACCACTGACACCACCACCAGATACAACCACCACCACCAGATACAACCACCACTGACACCACCACTGACACATCCGCTGATACCACCACCAGATACAACCACCGCTGATACCACCACCAGATACAACCACCACTGATACCACCACCACTGACACCACCGCTGATACCACCACCACTGACACCACCTCTGATACCACCACCAGATGCAACCACCACCGCTACCACCTCTGATACCACCACCAGATACAACCACCACTGACACCACCGCTACCACCTCCACAAACACTGCATTCAGTTACATCATGTCATACTCCTGTCACATCCAGAGCTGCATCCACAGTTACATCTCGTCTCGTACTCCTGTCACAACCAGAGCTGCATCCACAGTTACATCTCGTCTCGTACTCCTGTCACATCCAGAGCTGCATAAAGTTACATCTGGTCTCGTACACCTGTCACATCCAGAGCTGCATACACAGTTACATCATGTCATAGGCCTGTCACATCCAGAGCTGCATCTTGTCTTGTACTCCTGAGCTGCAGTCACGGTTCATTTGTCACAGTTGTTACGTCGGCTGGACTGCGGATTATCTCATTTTTCTAAATGTCGGATTTGAGTAAACGGAGGAGGTGATTACAGCCGCGTGTTCACTAACGTGCAGGTGACTCGGGAGCGGACAGGCGCGCGCCGGACGCGGGTGACTCGGGAGCGGACAGGCACGCGGTGGACGCGGGTGACTCGGGAGAGGACAGGCGCGCGGTGGACGCGGGTGACTCGGGAGAGGACAGGCGCGCGGTGGACGCTGGTGACTCGGGAGAGGACAGGCGCGCGGTGGACGCTGGTGACTCGGGAGAGGACAGGCGCGCGGTGGACGCGGGTGACTCGGGAGAGGACAGGCGCGAGGTGGACGCGGGTGACTCGGGAGAGGACAGGCGCGAGGTGGGCGCGGGTGACTTGGGAGAGGACAGGCGCGAGGTGGACGTGGGTGACTCGGGAGAGGACAGGCGCGAGGTGGACGCGGGTGACTCGGGAGAGGACAGGCGCGCGGTGGACGCGGGTGACTCGGGAGAGGACAGGCGCGCGGTGGACGCGGGTGACTCGGGAGAGGACAGGCGCGCGGCGGATGCGGGTGACTCGGGAGCGGACAGGCGCGCGGCGGACGCAGGTGACTCGGGAGAGGACAGGTGCGCGGCGGACACAGGTGACTCGGGAGCGGACAGGTGCGCGGCGGACGCAGGTAACGCCAACTAGGAGATTCGTTACAGCAGCTGCAAATAAAAGCTGCCGCCCCGGTACCTGGTGAGATGTGGGAAGCTCCGCGCTCCTCCGCGCTCCCCCTATATAGACCACGTCCTCCAGGACCGCGCTGTACGGCGGCCACGCAGCGCTCACCAGGGAGAGGACGACTCTGATCTCAGCAGCGGAATAGACCGGAGCGTTCCTCGTGGGCGGAGTTCCACCTTAACCTGGGTTATAAATCCGGCGTGGAGAGTTCGTCAGTGACCACCAATACCGGCCACGAAGGAGCGGGAACATCTCCTAATAAAACGGCGTCCGGCCGATCCCGCACAATCCTCATCACAGATAAAACCGGAGAGCGGCGAATCAATCGCAAGAAATAATCGTCATTAGCGGCACCGAGGATTAAACCGCCGCTCATCATTAAGACGTTTTGTAATCCGGCATCTGATGGTCTGGATCGATGCCGGATTATCAGAGAAAAGATACAACCCGCAGCACTCCGACTCTCATCATCCGCCGCTCACGAGTCTCAGGATTGTCCATTGCCGGATTATCAGCATTTCTGAACCATCGGATGTTTCTCCACCGGAGACGACCCCCGCGAATGATCAGTCATTTGTACAGATGAGCTTCGTCCTCGGGGGGCACAGACTTTTGCGCGGCGCCCGCAGGTGTTATGATGAGGACACTTTATATTGTTTCTATAGCGATGAAGCTGCGGAGCGGCAAAAAACTCCGACCTCACAGCGCAAATCCTGCCGGTGGAGCTGTCGGCATTCACTGCACCTCTGATCCTCCGGAGTCATGAATAGAACGCCAGAATTACAGTGAAGACTGACACAGAGAAGGAGCAGGAAGGGAATAGAGGAAGTGCCGGGACATACAGATTTACATGCCAGTCAGGGCCGGTATAAAGCCGGGGGACAACCACTATCAGCAGCGTCTGGCCCGGACAGCGGCGGAATCACCTGACAGCAGGACGGAATGAGGAGGATAAAGCTGCGGCCGTATAATGGACAATTACCGCCTATAATAGGACGGCGCCGGTTCCGGGGAGCCGCGCCGGAGTCTGACACGGTGTCAGGAGACGCAGCACAAACACGGAGGAATCGCAGCGGGAGGTTCGTCTCATAAATAAACAGAACACAAGACGTCTCATTAGGCGCCAAATCCGGAATGGCGGAACATGATGATGTTTTCTGCAGGTCGGGAGATTCTCCAGTCACGTATAAAATGACTTCTCCGGGAGGTGGCGGCGGTCCCAGTCCCAGCAGCCCCTGCGCGGTGTCAGACTTCGCCTTGATGGGATTCTCATTTGTGGCTCCAGAGAAGCAGAACACGATAAAGAGACGGAGACAGGCGAAGGCTCCTCGCTCAGGTGTCGCCCCCTGGAGGCCACGGTGGTAACTGACAGGTGAAGCCACAGGACGCTGCAATACTTGAGGCCTTTGTTCACACGGAGTTTAATTTTGAGCCCTTTTGCCGCGTTTTTTTATCACAGCCATTGAGCGCCGCGGGCAAAAAACGCCACGACATACGCTTTCTCTGCCTCCCATTGATGTCAGAGGCGTAAACGCCCGAAGATCGGGCATGTCGCTTCTTTTTCCCGCGAGACGGTTTTTCGGCTCACGGGAAAAAATGTCTCCGCCTCTGAGATCAATGGAGGTATTTTTAGCCGTTTATTGTCGCGATTTCCGTGTCAAAAAAACTCTGTGTGAACAGGGCCTTATTTACACAAGCGTGGCGCATCTCGGACGTGACGCCACAAAAGTCGCTCTTCAGCTGCAAAATTATCATTGATTTTCTGGATTCGACATTTATTTTATTTTGTGATGTCAGTAACAGGGGGCGGAGCTGTGACAACCTCTCAGTAACAGGGGGCGGGGCTGTGACAACCTCTCACACATGATATACAGGCTGGTTGTCAGTAGTAATAGATGAATAGCTGTGACTGTATATAAGATGTGTGGATCTCATGTCTGATCACAATGTAATTATATTATATATCAGTGATGTCAGTAACAGGGGGCGGAGCTGTGACAACCTCTCACACATGATATACAGGCTGGTTGTCAGTAGTAATAGATGAATAGCTGTGACTGTATATAAGATGTGTGGATCTCATGTCTGATCACAGTGTAATTATATTATATATCAGTGATGTCAGTAACAGGGGGCGGGGCTGTGACAACCTCTCACACATGATATACAGGCTGGTTGTCAGTAGTAATAGATGAATAGCTGTTACTGTATATAAGATGTGTGGATCTCATGTCTGATCACAGTGTAATTATATTATATATCAGTGATGTCAGTAACAGGGGGCGGGGCTGTGACAACCTCTCACACATGATATACAGGCTGGTTGTCAGTAGTAATAGATGAATAGCTGTTACTGTATATAAGATGTGTGGATCTCATGTCTGATCACAATGTAATTATATTATATATCAGTGATGTCAGTAACAGGGGGCGTGGCTGTGACAACCTCTCACACAGGATATACAGGCTGGTTGTCAGTAGTAATAGATGAATAGCTGTTACTGTATATAAGATGTGTGGATCTCATGTCTGATCACATGTAATTATATTATATATCAGTGATGTCAGTAACAGGGGGCGGGGCTGTGACAACCTCTCACACATGATATACAGGGGGCGGGGTCAGTATGATATTACATCAGTAGATTATCAGAGATCAGGTAACACAGTGATTGGAGGATTTTGGGGCGATCTCTGTAGCGTTTTCCAGTGATGGCGGTTTGCGGACGCTCGGATATCGCCGTCTCCGCTCGCTATGGTGAAAGCTGCACTGAGTGTAATGGGCAGAATAATAATAATTTGGGTTTTTGGTCGCCGGCCAGGAAATCATTTGTCACCTAAAATATATAAGATATTTAAGACTTTAATTTGGAGCTCGTTTGCAGAAGTCGCGGCTCCTGAGACGATCGTCTTAATCCGTCACAGCGTTAAACGGCTTTAATCTCCGAAGATTCCAAATAATTGTTTTAATTGCGGGTTTTAAATAAAACTTTACGCCCAGTGGTCCCGCTCCCCGCGCAGCAAACACGTCGCCCATCCCCCGTCATGGCGCCGGCGCAGTCTCGGTCTTAGCACTTCCTTGCACATATTGTGGCGTGAATGTCTCTGCCGCGTGCCGACCCCCCCCCCCCCCCATATCTCCGATATTCTGTGTCCAGTTTACAAACATATAAAAATAGATACAAACCGGACATGAAGGCGTGACGCGTTATTTCTCCGGTGTCGTTACTTTCCGCACCGGACTCATATTCCGGATACATTGTATCATTATCCTGGAGAAGCCGCTGACCATTTATATATCGCTAAGACCTCGTGCACACGTCCAGCAGCGTTTTCAGGGATCCGTGTGTCCGTGATTGGGTCCGTGTGTCCGTGATTGGGTCCGTGTTTCCGTGATTGGATCCGTGTGTCCGTGATTGGGTCCGTGTGTCCGTGATTGGATCCGTGTGTCCGTGATTGGGTCCGTGATTGGATCCATGTGTCCGTGATTGGATCCGTGTGTCTGTGATTGGGCCCGTGTGTCCGTGATTGGATCCGTGTGTCCGTGATTGGATCCGTGTGTCCGTGATTGGATCCGTGTGTCCGTGATTGGGTCCGTGTGTCCGTGATTGGGTCCGTGTGTCCGTGATTGGGTCCGTGTGTTCGTGATTGGATCCCTGTGTCCGTGATTGGATCCGTGTGTCCGTGATTGGGTCCGTGTGTCCGTGATTGGGTCCGTGTGTCCGTGATTGGATCCGTGTGTCCGTGATTGGATCCGTGTGTCCGTGATTGGGTCCGTGTGTCCGTGATTGGGTCCGTGTGTCCGTGATTGGATCCGTGTGTCCGTGATTGGGTCCGTGTGTCCGTGATTGGATCCGTGTGTCCGTGATTGGATCCGTGTGTCCGTGATTGGGTCCGTGTGTCCGTGATTGGATCCGTGTGTCCGTGATTGGATCCGTGTGTCCGTGATTGGGTCCGTGTGTCCGTGATTGGGTCCGTGTGTCCGTGATTGGGTCCGTGTGTTCGTGATTGGATCCCTGTGTCCGTGATTGGGTCCGTGTGTCCGTGATTGGGTCCGTGTGTCCGTGATTGGATCCGTGTGTCCGTGATTGGATCAGTGTGTCCGTGATTGGGTCCGTGTGTCCGTGATTGGATCCGTGTGTCCGTGATTGGATCCGTGTGTCCGTGATTGGGTCCGTGTGTCCGTGATTGGGTCCGTGTGTCCGTGATTGGGTCCGTGTGTCCGTGATTGGGTCCGTGTGTCCGTGATTGGATCCGTGTGTCCGTGATTGGATCCGTGTGTCCCTGATTGGGTCCGTGTGTCCGCGATTGGGTCCGTGTGTCCGCGATTGGGTCCGTGTGTTCGCGATTGGGTCCCTGTGTCCGCGATTGGGTCCGTGTGTCCGCGATTGGATCCGTGTGTCCGCGATTGGATCCGTGTGTCCGCGATTGGGTCCGTGTGTCCGTGATTGGGTCCGTGTGTCCGTGATTGGGTCCGTGTGTCCGTGATTGGATCCCTGTGTCCGTGATTGGATCCGTGTGTCCGTGATTGGGTCCGTGTGTCCGTGATTGGATCCGTGTGTCCGTGATTGGATCCGTGTGTCCGTGATTGGGTCCGTGTGTCCGTGATTGGGTCCGTGTGTCCGTGATTGGATCCGTGTGTCCGTGATTGGATCCGTGTGTCCGTGATTGGGTCCGTGTGTCCGTGATTGGGTCCGTGTGTCCGTGATTGGGTCCGTGTGTCCGTGATTGGGTCCGTGTGTCCGTGATTGGGTCCGTGTGTCCGTGATTGCGTCCGTGTGTCCGTGATTGGGTCCGTGTGTCCGTGATTGGGTCCGTGTGTCCGTGATTGGGTCCGTGTGTCCGTGATTGGGTCCGTGTGTCCGTGATTGGGTCCGTGTGTCCGTGATTGGGTCCGTGTGTCCGTGATTGGGTCCGTGTGTCCGTGATTGGGTCCGTGTGTCCGTGATTGGATCCGTGTGTCCGTGATTGGGTCCGTGTGTCCGTGATTTGGTCCGTGTGTCCGTGATTGGGTCCGTGTGTCCGTGATTGGGTCCGTGTGTCCGTGATTGGGTCCGTGTGTCCGTGATTGGATCCGTGTGTCCGTGATTGGGTCCGTGTGTCCGTGATTGGGTCCGTGTGTCCGTGATTGGGTCCGTGTGTCCGTGATTGGGTCCGTGTGTCCGTGATTGGGTCCGTGTGTCCGTGATTGGATCCGTGTGTCCGTGATTGGATCCGTGTGTCCGTGATTGGGTCCGTGTGTCCGTGATTGGGTCCGTGTGTCCGTGATTGGATCCGTGTGTCCGTGATTGGATCCGTGTGTCCGTGATTGGATCCGTGTGTCCGTGATTGGGTCCGTGTGTCCGTGATTGGGTCCGTGTGTCCGTGATTGGGTCCGTGTGTCCGTGATTGGATCCCTGTGTCCGTGATTGGATCCGTGTGTCCGTGATTGGGTCCGTGTGTCCGTGATTGGGTCCGTGTGTCCGTGATTGGATCCGTGTGTCCGTGATTGGATCCGTGTGTCCGTGATTGGGTCCGTGTGTCCGTGATTGGATCCGTGTGTCCGTGATTGGGTCCGTGTGTCCGTGATTGGGTCCGTGTGTCCGTGATTGGGTCCGTGTGTCCGTGATTGGGTCCGTGTGTCCGTGATTGGGTCCGTGTGTCCGTGATTGGGTCCGTGTGTATTCCGTGATTGGATCCGTGTGTCCGTGATTGGGTCCGTGTGTATTCCGTGTTTCAGTTTCCGAGAGGAAATTGTTCCCATTCACACTATGTACACGATCTTGTGAGCGCCGCGCATGAGACTCACTTACTGCCGATCAGTGCGACCGCCGGACAGGGAATATCATGCGCGGCGCTCACAATATAGATTATTAATGTTTCATTAAAAAAAAAACCTGCAACAAAAAAAAAAGTTACTACTTACCCAGAACTCCCTGCTTCCCCCTCAAGTCCGGCCTCCTGAGATGACGTTTCAGACCATGTGACGGCTGCAGCCAATCACAGGCCAATCACAGGCGGCAGCGGTCACATGATCTGAAACGTCATCCAGGGAGGTCGGACTGGAGGTCAGAGGAGGGACGCGTCACCAAGACAACGGCCGGGTAAGTATGAACTTCTTTTTCTTTCTATCGCCGTGTTCCAGCACTGATCAGCAGCCTCTTCTCTCTGTCAGTGCTGCCAGAGCTAAGGGGCTGCCGATTAGTGCAGTATCTGTCTGTATGTGTACCTCTGCCCACCTAGCGGTTGCTAGGCAACGGCTCCGTCACACACGGACAGCACACGGATGCCTTCAGTTTTTTTGACGGCCCAATTGACTTGCATGGGCCTCACGGTCACGGAATCTCGGACCACAGTAGGACATGCTCTAATTTTGTCGGAACGGAGCAACGGGACTGTCAAAAACGGAAGTGTGCCTGGCCCCATTGGAATGAATGTGTCAGGGAGCGAGCCGTCAGAAAAACAGCCGGCACCCTGAAGGAAAACACTGAAGTGGGCACGAGGCCTTATATGGGCCGGTTCACATCACCGTTGGCTTTCCGTTCCGGGGTCCGTCAGAGGTTTCCGTCAGGTGAACCCGCAACGCAAAGTCAAACTGAAACCACAGCGTCCGTTTCCATCACTATTGCTAATGGTTTCTGTTCGTCACCATTCCGGCTGGTTTCCGCTTTTCAGTTTTTCTGACGGAATCAATAGCGCAGTCGGCTCCGCTATTGATTCCGTCGTTAAAACGCAATTACACAACGAATCTGCAGCAACATTTGCATATTTGACGGTAATTCAGACGTTGCGGATATCACAGCGGACGCCACAGATTTCAGTTTTTGCATTGCAGACGATGAAATCCGCAGTGAAATTCCGCTTCTTCTCCGCAACAGACAGTGCATGCTGGGAGGAGGGGAAATTCTGCACCGCAACGTGATTTCTGCAGTTATTCTCCGCAACGTCTGAACGAACTTTCCTAAAAATGTATAGAAACAAATGTAAAAAACGGCTGCTGGAGAATTCCCCTGCGGACTGTCCGCCACGTGTGAACACGGCCTTAGAAGTACCGGCTGCAGAAAATATGCACCAAAGCCGTAGTAATTTGTAGGTAAAAAACGCACGTAATCGTGCGATGTTCGGTGCGGTCATTACGTTTTGATGCGTTTTCCGGCACGTTTTGCAGGTCTTGGTGCGATTTTCCACAATACGAGGCAGATACAAATCACAAGCGGAAACGAAACGCAAGATAAATTGACATGCTGTGGATTTAACACCGATTACACAGGGCAGTGAAGGAGTTAACTCCCAGCAGCCCCAGTACTAAAGACTGCAGGACTCTCCCTCCTTCCTCTTCCTCCCAAGTTGTGGCTGCAGACACTTCATCAACTATCAGCCAATCACAGAGCAGCTCAGACACTTCATCATCAACTATCAGCCAATCACAGAGCAGCTCAGACAAACATATACTACAACTTCAGCCTGTCACAGCGTAGCCAAGATACTACATCATCATCATCAGCTATTAGCCAATCACAAAGCAGCTCAGCCAGTCAAAGAGGCTCTGTGATAGGCTGATAGTTGATGAAGTGTCTGAGCAGTCTGTAGCCAAGACCGAGGAGGAAGAGGTAGGAGTCCGGCAGTCTTCAGTACAGCGGCTGCTGGGAGTTAACCTCTGCACTCTCCTAGACCACCAGAGATGTTTTTAACCCCTGCACTCTCCTAGGCCACCAGGAATATTGTCATTAGCCCCTTCAGCACTCCGGATCATCCTGTTTCTTTGCAGTAACCCTTTACTATCCTGCCGGGACTCCTCGTGGGCGGGATTTTATTTCTGGGTCCTTTCCTTTCACTTTCTTTCCTGTAGACAAACACCATAACCATATCTGAGGTAGACGGACCCCCTGCTGGAGACCCCCTGTACAGGTCACAGCCGCTGCCTTCAGTCCGCTCCGCAGGGCCCCGCACCTTCATACATTACTGGCTTCTCCCACGTTCATTTCCCTGGTTTTCCAGATTCCGTGACCCGCACCCACTGCAGACACAACGCCCCACTAATCTGCCATGTGTGAACACTCCCCTATAGGAAAATGTGCAGTGATTGAATGTGAAGGATTTTTATAGTCATGCCCTTCAGGGGCCACACACTGCTCCTCCCCCAGGGGCCACAAACTGCTCCTCCCCTAGGGGCAGCACACTGCTCTTTCCACAGGGGCCACACAAACTGCTCCTCCCCCCGCGCCTGTGGAGAGCAGCGTCGCACCCGCCTCACACCACTGCTCTGCTCGGCTTATACATTTCTTACACCCTTCAGACAACGCAGGAAAATGTCGCGTTTATTGCCTTCCCCACTTCAAAGACCGCGAATAAACCGCAGCAGCGCGGAGCGGCCGCCGCATGGAGAATAAATGCCACTGCGCACCTGTAAACAGGACAACACTGCCCCCTGCTGCCGGGCGCCGGCACAGCATGTCAGGCATGGGGGAGGGGCCGTCCTGTTCTCTTCACACTAATTTACTGCTGTTACGTGAAGGGTTAAACTAAAAATATTGAAAAAATGTAGGACTGAAATCCGCGCAGTGTGTGCCGCCTGCTGAGGACGATGGGGGTGATGGTTCTTATCATTTCATCATCGTTTGGTTTTGTGATTGTTTTCTCGCACTATAACTCTCATCATTGGTAATTGTCTCTGGATCTTCCGTCTCAGCGTTACCGCACACGCACATATAATGAATCCGTAAAACGGCGTCCATCCAGATCTACGCCCCATACTGACCCTGAACGCCTCCAGCCGCCCCCGAGCGTGGACGGGTCCAGCAGGGCCAATTATTTTTTGGACGGAGCCGCCGCCTCATAGACCTGATGATTATTGTTACAGTCATTACAGATACCACAACTCTCAGCATCCGCCACCCATGGGGAGAATCGTCCATCGTGTCCGACCGTCGAGGTGTCCTGATCATGTAACGCTCGTATTGGAGGGACCTTTAGGGTCTGATTGTGATAAGTTGTCGGGGGTGTCGTCCACTAGGCAGCGACTAAACCGCGTCACACGAGATATCGGAGAACCCGGACAGCGCGAGGCGGAGACGGTTATATAAGGCTATGTTCACACAGAGTATTTTGCCGAGTTTTTGGACGCGGAAACCGCGTCGCAAAACTCGGCAAAAACGGCCCGAAAATGCCTCCCATTGATTTCAATGGGAGGCGTCGGCGTCTTTTTCCCGCGAGCAGTAAAACTGCCTCGCGGGAAAAAGAAGCGACATGCATTCTCTACGGGCGCTTCCGCCTCTGACCTCCCATTGACTTCAATGGGAGGCAGAGAAAGCGTATTTCGCAGTGTTTTATGCCCGCGGCGCTCAATGGCCGCGGGCGAAAAACGCCGCGAAAAACTCAGTGAAAATCAGCGTGCAGGGAGAGGAAAATCTGCCTCAAACTTCCAAACGGAATTTTGAGGCAGATATTCCTCCTGCAAAATACTCCGTGTGAACATAGCCTAAGGAGTCTGCAGCGTCTGCTCCTCCACCTCGCGTTCACACATCAATCACTGATCATCGGGTGATTATTACCTGCGGAGGAGCTCGGTATCCGGGAGATGGTGGCAGGACGCGGTCTCCGGGGACATGTGCAGCCGCCTCATCCTGTGCGAGTCCTCCGTGTAACAGAAGGCGCCGCGTCTAGAGGGGGTCATAAAACTGCACTTGCCGCGTATTATAATGTACAGAAACGTCTACAGATTAGCAGTCGTACAAACGCCATAAATACAAGAAGAACGTAAAGATGTGTCCATCACCTGAGAGGACATCAAACTGACACTACCTGCAGGTGCAAAGTCTACACGGCACACACACAAATCTGCATCCATAATCCTGAGCCTGCACCGAGCCAGAAAACTTCATGGAGTTCTGTGGGGAGCAGAACCCGCATCGTCATATACAGAACCAGTATCCACACTATTATATACAGAACCAGTATCCACACCGTCATATACAGAACCAGTATCCACACTATTATATACAGAACCAGTATCCACACTATTATATACAGAACCAGTATCCACACCGTCATATACAGAACCAGTATCCACACTATTATATACAGAACCAGTATCCACACCGTCATATACAGAACCAGTATCCACACTATTATATACAGAACCAGTATCCACACCGTCATATACAGAACCAGTATCCACACTATTATATACAGAACCAGTATCCGCACCGTCATATACAGAACCAGTATCCGCACCGTCATATACAGAACCAGTATCCGCACCGTCATATACAGAACCAGTATCCACACTATTATATACAGAACCAGTATCCACACCGTCATATACAGAACCAGTATCCACACTATTATATACAGAACCAGTATCCACACCGTCATATACAGAACCAGTATCCACACTATTATATACAGAACCAGTATCCACACTATTATATACAGAACCAGTATCCACACCGTCATATACAGAACCAGTATCCGCACTATTATATACAGAACCAGTATCCACACTATTATATACAGAACCAGTATCCACACTATTATATACAGAACCAGTATCCACACTATTATATACAGAACCAGTATCCACACTATTATATACAGAACCAGTATCCACACTATTATATACAGAACCAATATCCACACTATTATATACAGAACCAGTATCCGCACCGTCATATACAGAACCAGTATCCGCACCGTCATATACAGAACCAGTATCCGCACCGTCATATACAGAACCAGTATCCGCACCGTCATATACAGAACCAGTATCCACACTATTATATACAGAACCAGTATCCACACCGTCATATACAGAACCAGTATCCGCACCGTCATATACAGAACCAGTATCCGCACTATTATATACAGAACCAATATCCACACCGTCATATACAGAACCAGTATCCACACTATTATATACAGAACCAGTATCCGCACCGTCCTATATAGAACCAGTATCCGCACTGTCATATACAGAACCAGTATCCGCACCGTCATATACAGAACCAGTATCCGCACCGTCATATACAGAACCAGTATCCACACTATTATATACAGAACCAGTATCCGCACCGTCATATACAGAACCAGTATCCACACCGTCATATACAGAACCAGTATCCACACTATTATATACAGAACCAGTATCCACACCGTCATATACAGAACCAGTATCCACACCGTCATATACAGAACCAGTATCCGCACCGTCATATACAGAACCAGTATCCGCACCGTCCTATACAGAACCAGTATCCGCACCGTCCTATACAGAACCAGTATCCACACCGTCATATACAGAACCAGTATCCACACCGTCATATACAGAACCAGTATCCACACTATTATATAGAGAACCAATATCCACACCGTCATATACAGAACCAGTATCCACACTATTATATACAGAACCAGTATCCACACCGTCATATACAGAACCAGTATCCACACTATTATATACAGAACCAGTATCCGCACTATTATATACAGAACCAGTATCCGCACTATTATATACAGAACCAGTATCCACACTATTATATACAGAACCAGTATCCGCACTATTCTATACAGAACCAGTATCCACACTATTATATACAGAACCAGTATCCACACTATTATATACAGAACCAGTATCCACACTATTATATACAGAACCAGTATCCACACCGTCATATACAGAACCAGTATCCACACCGTCATATACAGAACCAGTATCCACACTATTATATACAGAACCAGTATCCACACTATTATATACAGAACCAGTATCCACACTATTATATACAGAACCAGTATCCACACCGTCATATACAGAACCAGTATCCACACTATTATATACAGAACCAGTATCCACACTATTATATACAGAACCCGTATCCACACTATTATATACAGAACCAGTATCCACACCGTCATATACAGAACCAGTATCCACACCGTCATATACAGAACCAGTATCCACACCGTCATATACAGAACCAGTATCCACACCGTCATATACAGAACCAGTATCCACACCGTCATATACAGAACAAGTATCCGCACTGTCATATACAGAACCAGTATCCGCACCGTCATATACAGAACCAGTAGCCACACTATTATATACAGAACCCGTATCCACACTATTAAATACAGAACCAGTATCCACACCGTCATATACAGAACCAGTATCCACACCGTCATATACAGAACCAGTATCCACACCGTCGTATCCAGAACCAGTATCCACACCGTCATATACAGAACCAGTATCCACACTATTATATACAGAACCAGTATCCGCACCGTCATATACAGAACCAGTATCCGCACTATTATATACAGAACCAGTATCCACACCATCATACACAGAACCAGTATCCACACCGTCATATACAGAACCAGTATCCACACCGTCATATACAGAACCAGTATCCACACCGTCATATACAGAACCAGTATCCGCACTATTATATACAGAACCCGTATCCACACTATTATATACAGAACCAGTATCCACACCATCATACACAGAACCAGTATCCACACCGTCATATACAGAACCAGTATCCACACCGTCATATACAGAACCAGTATCCGCACTATTATATACAGAACCTGTATCCGCACCGTCATATACAGAACCAGTATCCACACTATTATATACAGAACCAGTATCCACACCATCATACACAGAACCAGTATCCGCACCGTCATATACAGAACCAGTATCCACACCGTCATATACAGAACCAGTATCCACACCGTCATATACAGAAACAGTATCCGCACTATTATATACAGAACCAGTATCCGCACCATCATATACAGAACCAGTATCCACACTATTATATACAGAACCAGAATCCACACTATTATGTACAGAACCAGTATCCACACTATTATATACAGAACCAGTATCCACACCGTCATATACAGAACCAGTATCCGCACCATCATATACAGAACCAGTATCCGCACCGTCATATAAAGAACCAGTATCCACACTATTTTATACAGAACCAGTATCCACACTATTATGTACAGAGCCAGTATCCGCACTATTATATACAGAACCAGTATCCGCACTATTATATACAGAACCAGTATCCACACTATTATATACAGAACCAGTATCCACACTATTATATACAGAACCAGTATCCACACTATTATATACAGAACCAGTATCCACACTATTATATACAGAACCAGTATCCACACCGTCATATACAGAACGAGTATCCACACTATTATATACAGAACCAGTATCCACACTATTATATACAGAACCAGTATCCACACTATTATATACAGAACCAGTATCCGCACCGTCATATACAGAACCAGTATCCACACTATTATATACAGAACCAGTATCCACACCATCATATACAGAATCAGTATCCACACTATTTTATACAGAACCAGTATCCACACTATTATATACAGAACC
Source organism: Rhinoderma darwinii (assembly GCF_050947455.1). Taxonomy (NCBI): domain Eukaryota; kingdom Metazoa; phylum Chordata; class Amphibia; order Anura; family Rhinodermatidae; genus Rhinoderma; species Rhinoderma darwinii. The sequence goes on from NC_134696.1 coordinate 1,158,443, forward strand.
AGTATCCGCACTATTATATACAGAACCAGTATCCGCACTATTATATACAGAACCAGTATCCACACTATTATATACAGAACCAGTATCCACACTATTATATACAGAACCAGTATCCACACTATTATATACAGAACCAGTATCTACACAGTCATATACAGAACCAGTATCCGCACCGTCATATACAGAACCAGTATCCGCACCGTCATATACAGAACCAGTATCCACACTATTATATACTGAACCAGTATCCACACTATTATATACAGAACCAGTATCCACACTATTATATACAGAACCAGTATCCACACCGTCATATATACAGAACCAGTATCCACACCGTCATATACAGAACCAGTATCCGCACTATTATATACAGAACCAGTATCCACACTATTATATACAGAACCAGTATCCACACTATTATATACAGAACCAGTATCCACACCGTCATATACAGAACCAGTATCCGCACTATTTTATACAGAACCAGTATCCACACTATTATATACAGAACCAGTATCCACACTATTATATACAGAACCAGTATCCACACCGTCATATACAGAACGAGTATCCGCACCATCATATACAGAATCAGTATCCACACTATTTTATACAGAACCAGTATCCACACTATTATATACAGAACCAGTATCCACACTATTATATACAGAACCAGTATCCGCACTATTATATACAGAACCAGTATCCGCACTATTATATACAGAACCAGTATCCACACTATTATATACAGAACCAGTATCCACACTATTATATACAGAACCAGTATCCACACTATTATATACAGAACCAGTATCCACACAGTCATATACAGAACCAGTATCCGCACCGTCATATACAGAACCAGTATCCGCACCGTCATATACAGAACCAGTATCCACACTATTATATACTGAACCAGTATCCACACTATTATATACAGAACCAGTATCCACACTATTATATACAGAACCAGTATCCACACCGTCATATATACAGAACCAGTATCCACACCGTCATATACAGAACCAGTATCCACACTATTATATACAGAACCAGTATCCACACCGTCATATACAGAACCAGTATCCGCACCGTCATATACAGAACCAGTATCCACACTATTATATACAGAACCAGTATCCACACTATTATATACAGAACCAGTATCCACACTATTATATACAGAACCAGTATCCACACTATTATATACAGAACCAGTATCCACACTATTATATACAGAACCAGTATCCACACTATTATATACAGAACCAGTATCCACACTATTATATACAGAACCAGTATCCACACTATTATATACAGAACCAGTATCCACACTATTATATACAGAACCAGTATCCACACCGTCATATATACAGAACGAGTATCCACACCGTCATATACAGAACCAGTATCCACACCGTCATATACAGAACCAGTATCCACACTATTATATACAGAACCAGTATCCACACTATTATACAGAACCAGTATCCGCTCCGTCATATACAGAACCAGTATCCACACTATTATATACAGAACCAGTATCCACACCGTCATATACAGAACCAGTATCCACACTATTATATACAGAACCAGTATCCACACTATTATACAGAACCAGTATCCGCTCCGTCATATACAGAACCAGTATCCACACTATTATATACAGAACCAGTATCCACACCGTCATATACAGAACCAGTATCCACACTATTATATACAGAACCAGTATCCACACTATTATATACAGAACCAGTATCCACACTATTATATACAGAACCAATATCCACACCGTCATATACAGAACCAGTATCCACACCGTCATATACAGAACCAGTATCCACACCGTCATATACAGAACCAGTATCCACACTATTATATACAGAACCAGTATCCGCACCGTCATATACAGAACCAGTATCCGCACCGTCATATACAGAACCAGTATCCACACCGTCATATACAGAACGAGTATCCACACTATTATATACAGAACCAGTATCCACACCGTCATATACAGAACCAGTATCCACACTATTATATACAGAACCAGTATCCACACTATTATATACAGAACCAGTATCCACACTATTATATACAGAACCAGTATCCACACCGTCATATACAGAACCAGTATCCACACTATTATATACTGAACCAGTATCCACACTATTATATACAGAACCAGTATCCACACTATTATATACAGAACCAGTATCCACACCGTCATATATACAGAACCAGTATCCACACCGTCATATACAGAACCAGTATCCACACTATTATATACAGAACCAGTATCCACACCGTCATATACAGAACCAGTATCCGCACCGTCATATACAGAACCAGTATCCACACTATTATATACAGAACCAGTATCCACACTATTATATACAGAACCAGTATCCACACTATTATATACAGAACCAGTATCCACACTATTATATACAGAACCAGTATCCACACTATTATATACAGAACCAGTATCCACACCGTCATATATACAGAACGAGTATCCACACCGTCATATACAGAACCAGTATCCACACCGTCATATACAGAACCAGTATCCACACTATTATATACAGAACCAGTATCCACACTATTATACAGAACCAGTATCCGCTCCGTCATATACAGAACCAGTATCCACACTATTATATACAGAACCAGTATCCACACCGTCATATACAGAACCAGTATCCACACTATTATATACAGAACCAGTATCCACACTATTATACAGAACCAGTATCCGCTCCGTCATATACAGAACCAGTATCCACACTATTATATACAGAACCAGTATCCACACCGTCATATACAGAACCAGTATCCACACTATTATATACAGAACCAGTATCCACACTATTATATACAGAACCAGTATCCACACTGTCATATACAGAACCAGTATCCACACTATTATATACAGAACCAATATCCACACCGTCATATACAGAACCAGTATCCACACCGTCATATACAGAACCAGTATCCACACCGTCATATACAGAACCAGTATCCACACTATTATATACAGAACCAGTATCCGCACCGTCATATACAGAACCAGTATCCGCACCGTCATATACAGAACCAGTATCCACACCGTCATATACAGAACGAGTATCCACACTATTATATACAGAACCAGTATCCACACCGTCATATACAGAACCAGTATCCACACTATTATATACAGAACCAGTATCCACACTATTATATACAGAACCAGTATCCACACTATTATATACAGAACCAGTATCCACACCGTCATATACAGAACCAGTATCCGCACCGTCATATACAGAACCAGTATCCGCACCGTCATATACAGAACCAGTATCCGCACCGTCATATACAGAACCAGTATCCGCACCATCATATACAGAACCAGTATCCGCACCGTCATATACAGAACCAGTATCCGCACCGTCATATACAGAACCAGTATCCACACTATTATATACAGAACCAGTATCCACACCGTCATATACAGAACCAGTATCCGCACCGTCATATACAGAACCAGTATCCACACCGTCATATACAGAACCAGTATCTGCACCGTCATATACAGAACCAGTATCCACACTATTATATACAGAACCAGTATCCGCAGCGTCATATACAGAACCAGTATCCACACGTCATATACAGAACCAGTATCCGCATCGTCATATACAGAACCAGTATCCACACCGTCATATACAGAACCAGTATCCACACCGTCATATACAGAACCAGTATCCACACCGTCATATACAGAACCAGTATCCGCACTGTCATATACAGAACCAGTATCCACACTATTATATACAGAACCAGTATCCACACTATTATATACAGAACCAGTATCCACACTATTATATACAGAACCAGTATCCACACCGTCATATACAGAACCAGTATCCACACCGTCATATACAGAACCAGTATCCGCACCGTCATATACAGAACCAGTATCCGCACCGTCATATACAGAACCAGTATCCACACTATTATATACAGAACCAGTATCCGCACTATTATATACAGAACCAGTATCCACACCGTCATATACAGAACCAGTATCCGCACCGTCATATACAGAACCAGTATCCGCACCGTCATATACAGAACCAGTATCCACACTATTATATACAGAACCAGTATCCACACCGTCATATACAGAACCAGTATCCGCACCGTCATATACAGAACCAGTATCCACACCGTCATATACAGAACCAGTATCTGCACCGTCATATACAGAACCAGTATCCACACTATTATATACAGAACCAGTATCCGCAGCGTCATATACAGAACCAGTATCCACACGTCATATACAGAACCAGTATCCGCATCGTCATATACAGAACCAGTATCCACACCGTCATATACAGAACCAGCATCCACACCGTCATATACAGAACCAGTATCCACACCGTCATATACAGAACCAGTATCCGCACTGTCATATACAGAACCAGTATCCACACTATTATATACAGAACCAGTATCCACACTATTATATACAGAACCAGTATCCGCACCGTCATATACAGAACCAGTATCTACACTATTATATACAGAACCAGTATCCGCACCGTCATATACAGAACCAGTATCCACACGTCATATACAGAACCAGTATCCGCATCGTCATATACAGAACCAGTATCCACACCGTCATATACAGAACCAGTATCCACACCGTCATATACAGAACCAGTATCCACACCGTCATATACAGAACCAGTATCCGAACTGTCATATACAGAACCAGTTTCCACACTATTATATACAGAACCAGTATCCACACTATTATATACAGAACCAGTATCCACACTATTATATACAGAACCAGTATCCGCACCGTCATATACAGAACCAGTATCCGCACCGTCATATACAGAACCAGTATCCACACTATTATATAAAGAACCAGTATCCACACTATTATATACAGAACCAGTATCCACACCGTCATATACAGAACCAGTATCCACACCGTCATATACAGAACCAGTATCCGCACTGTCATATACAGAACCAGTATCCACACTATTATATACAGAACCAGTATCCACACTATTATATACAGAACCAGTATCCGCACCGTCATATACAGAACCAGTATCTACACTATTATATACAGAACCAGTATCCGCACCGTCATATACAGAACCAGTATCCACACGTCATATACAGAACCAGTATCCGCATCGTCATATAGAGAACCAGTATCCACACCGTCATATACAGAACCAGTATCCGCACCGTCATATACAGAACCAGTATCCGCACTGTCATATACAGAACCAGTATCCGCACTGTCATATACAGAACCAGTATCCACACTATTATATACAGAACCAGTATCCACACTATTATATACAGAACCAGTATCCACACTATTATATACAGAACCAGTATCCGCACCGTCATATACAGAACCAGTATCCGCACTATTATATACAGAACCAGTATCCACACTATTATATACAGAACCAGTATCCACACTATTATATACAGAACCAGTATCCACACCGTCATATACAGAACCAGTATCCACACCGTCATATACAGAACCAGTATCCACACTATTATATACAGAACCAGTATCCACACCGTCATATACAGAACCAGTATCCACACTATTATATACAGAACCAGTATCCACACTATTATATACAGAACCAGTATCTACAGTATTATATACAGAACCAGTATCCACACCGTCATATACAGAACCAGTATCCGCACCGTCATATACAGAACCAGTATCCGCACCGTCATATACAGAACCAGTATCCGCACCGTCATATACAGAACCAGTATACACACTATTATATACAGAACCAGTATCCGCACTATTATATACAGAACCAGTATCCACACCGTCATATACAGAACCAGTATCCGCACCGTCATATACAGAACCAGTATCCACACCGTCATATACAGAACCAGTATCCACACCGTCATATACAGAACCAGTATCCACACCGTCATATACAGAACCAGTATCCACACCGTCATATACAGAACCAGTATCCGCACTGTCATATACAGAACCAGTATCCACACTATTATATACAGAACCAGTATCCGCAGCGTCATATACAGAACCAGTATCCACACGTCATATACAGAACCAGTATCCGCATCGTCATATACAGAACCAGTATCCACACCGTCATATACAGAACCAGTATCCACACCGTCATATACAGAACCAGTATCCACACCGTCATATACAGAACCAGTATCCGCACTGTCATATACAGAACCAGTATCCACACTATTATATACAGAACCAGTATCCACACTATTATATACAGAACCAGTATCCGCACCGTCATATACAGAACCAGTATCTACACTATTATATACAGAACCAGTATCCGCACCGTCATATACAGAACCAGTATCCACACGTCATATACAGAACCAGTATCCGCATCGTCATATACAGAACCAGTATCCACACCGTCATATACAGAACCAGTATCCACACCGTCATATACAGAACCAGTAACCACACCGTCATATACAGAACCAGTATCCGCACTATTATATACAGAACCAGTATCCACACTATTATATACAGAACCAGTATCCACACTATTATATACAGAACCAGTATCCACACCGTCATATATACAGAACGAGTATCCACACCGTCATATACAGAACCAGTATCCACACCGTCATATACAGAACCAGTATCCACACTATTATATACAGAACCAGTATCCACACTATTATATACAGAACCAGTATCCACACTATTATATACAGAACCAGTATCCACACTATTATATACAGAACCAGTATCCACACCGTCATATACAGAACCAGTATCCGCACTATTATATACAGAACCAGTATCCGCACTATTATATACAGAACCAGTATCCACACTATTATATACAGAACCAGTATCCACACTATTATATACAGAACCAGTAAACACACCGTCATATACAGAACCAGTATCCACACCGTCATATACAGAACCAGTATCCACACCGTCATATACAGAACCAGTATCCACACTATTATATACAGAACCAGTATCCACACCGTCATATACAGAACCAGTATCCACACTATTATATACAGAACCAGTATCCACACTATTATATACAGAACCAGTATCCACACTATTATATACAGAACCAGTATCCACACCGTCATATACAGAACCAGTATCCACACCGTCATATACAGAACCAGTATCCGCACCGTCATATACAGAACCAGTATCCACACTATTATATACAGAACCAGTATCCGCACCGTCATATGCAGAACCAGTATCCGCACCGTCATATACAGAACCAGTATCCGCACCGTCATATACAGAACCAGTATCCGCACCGTCATATACAGAACCAGTATCCGCACCGTCATATACAGAACCAGTATCTGCACCGTCATATACAGAACCAGTATCCACACTATTATATACAGAACCAGTATCCGCAGCGTCATATACAGAACCAGTATCCACACGTCATATACAGAACCAGTATCCGCATCGTCATATACAGAACCAGTATCCACACCGTCATATACAGAACCAGTATCCACACCGTCATATACAGAACCAGTATCCACACCGTCATATACAGAACCAGTATCCGCACTGTCATATACAGAACCAGTATCCACACTATTATATACAGAACCAGTATCCACACTATTATATACAGAACCAGTATCCACACGTCATATACAGAACCAGTATCCGCATCGTCATATACAGAACCAGTATCCACACCGTCATATACAGAACCAGTATCCACACCGTCATATACAGAACCAGTATCCACACCGTCATATACAGAACCAGTATCCGCACCGTCATATACAGAACCAGTATCTACACTATTATATACAGAACCAGTATCCGCACCGTCATATACAGAACCAGTATCCACACGTCATATACAGAACCAGTATCCGCATCGTCATATACAGAACCAGTATCCACACCGTCATATACAGAACCAGTATCCACACCGTCATATACAGAACCAGTATCCACACCGTCATATACAGAACCAGTATCCGCACTGTCATATACAGAACCAGTATCCACACTATTATATACAGAACCAGTATCCACACTATTATATACAGAACCAGTATCCACACTATTATATACAGAACCAGTATCCGCACCGTCATATACAGAACCAGTATCCGCACTATTATATACAGAACCAGTATCCACACTATTATATACAGAACCAGTGTCCACACTATTATATACAGAACCAGTATCCACACCGTCATATACAGAACCAGTATCCACACCGTCATATACAGAACCAGTATCCACACTATTATATACAGAACCAGTAACCACACCGTCATATACAGTACCAGTATCCAAACTATTATATACAGAACCAGTATCCACACTATTATATACAGAACCAGTATCCACACTATTATATACAGAACCAGTATCCGCACTATTATATACAGAACCAGTATCCGCACTATTATATACAGAACCAGTATCCACACTATTATATACAGAACCAGTATCAACACTATTATATACAGAACCAGTATACGCACTATTATATACAGAACCAGTATCCACACGGTCATATACAGAACCAGTATCCGCACCGTCATATACAGAACCAGTATCCACACCGTCATATACAGAACCAGTATCTGCACCGTCATATACAGAACCAGTATCCACACTATTATATACAGAACCAGTGTCCGCAGCGTCATATACAGAACCAGTATCCACACGTCATATACAGAACCAGTATCCGCATCGTCATATACAGAACCAGTATCCACACCGTCATATGCAGAACCAGTATCCACACCGTCATATACAGAACCAGTATCCACACCGTCATATACAGAACCAGTATCCACACTATTATATACAGAACCAGTATCCACACTATTATATACAGAACCAGTATCCGCACCGTCATATACAGAACCAGTATCCATACTATTATATACAGAACCAGTATCCACACCGTCATATACAGAACCAGTATCCACACTATTATATACAGAACCAGTATCCACACCGTCATATACAGAACCAGTATCCACACTATTATATACAGAACCAGTATCCACACTATTATATACAGAACCAGTATCCACACTATTATATACAGAACCAGTATCCACACCGTCATATACAGAACCAGTATCCGCACCGTCATATACAGAACCAGTATCCGCACCGTCATATACAGAACCAGTATCCGCACAGTCATATACAGAACCAGTATCCACACTATTATATACAGAACCAGTATCCGCACTATTATATACAGAACCAGTATCCACACCGTCATATACAGAACCAGTATCCACACCGTCATATACAGAACCAGTATCTGCACCGTCATATACAGAACCATTATCCACACTATTATATACAGAACCAGTATCCGCAGCGTCATATACAGAACCAGTATCCACACGTCATATACAGAACCAGTATCCGCATCGTCATATACAGAACCAGTATCCACACCGTCATATACAGAACCAGTATCCACACCGTCATATACAGAACCAGTATCCGCACTGTCATATACAGAACCAGTATCCACACTATTATATACAGAACCAGTATCCACACTATTATATACAGAACCAGTATCCGCACCGTCATATACAGAACCAGTATCTGCACCGTCATATACAGAACCAGTATCCACACTATTATATACAGAACCAGTATCCGCAGCGTCATATACAGAACCAGTATCCACACGTCATATACAGAACCAGTATCCGCATCGTCATATACAGAACCAGTATCCACACCGTCATATACAGAACCAGTATCCACACCGTCATATACAGAACCAGTATCCACACTATTATATACAGAACCAATATCCACACTATTATATACAGAACCAGTATCCACACTATTATATACAGAACCAGTATCCGCACCGTCATATACAGAACCAGTATCCGCACTGTCATATACAGAACCAGTATCCACACTATTATATACAGAACCAGTATCCACACTATTATATACAGAACCAGTATCCGCACCGTCATATACAGAACCAGTATCTACACTATTATATACAGAACCAGTATCCGCACCGTCATATACAGAACCAGTATCCACACGTCATATACAGAACCAGTATCCGCATCGTCATATACAGAACCAGTATCCACACCGTCATATACAGAACCAGTATCCACACCGTCATATACAGAACCAGTATCCACACCGTCATATACAGAACCAGTATCCGCACTGTCATATACAGAACCAGTATCCACACTATTATATACAGAACCAGTATCCACACTATTATATACAGAACCAGTATCCGCACCGTCATATACAGAACCAGTATCTACACTATTATATACAGAACCAGTATCCGCACCGTCATATACAGAACCAGTATCCACACGTCATATACAGAACCAGTATCCGCATCGTCATATACAGAACCAGTATCCACACCGTCATATACAGAACCAGTATCCACACCGTCATATACAGAACCAGTATCCGCACTGTCATATACAGAACCAGTATCCACACTATTATATACAGAACCAGTATCCACACTGTTATATACAGAACCAGTATCCACACTATTATATACAGAACCAGTATCCACACCGTCATATACAGAACCAGTATCCACACCGTCATATACAGAACCAGTATCCACACTATTATATACAGAACCAGTATCCACACCGTCATATACAGAACCAGTATCCACACTATTATATACAGAACCAGTATCCACACTATTATATACAGAACCAGTATCCACACTATTATATACAGAACCAGTATCCACACCGTCATATACAGAACCAATATCCACACCGTCATATACAGAACCAGTATCCGCACCGTCATATACAGAACCAGTATCCGCACCGTCATATACAGAACCAGTATCCACACTATTATATACAGAACCAGTATCCGCACTATTATATACAGAACCAGTATCCACACCGTCATATACAGAACCAGTATCCGCACCGTCATATACAGAACCAGTATCCGCACCGTCATATACAGAACCAGTATCCACACCGTCATATACAGAACCAGTATCTGCACCGTCATATACAGAACCAGTATCCACACTATTATATACAGAACCAGTATCCGCAGCGTCATATACAGAACCAGTATCCACACGTCATATACAGAACCAGTATCCGCATCGTCATATACAGAACCAGTATCCACACCGTCATATACAGAACCAGTATCCACACCGTCATATACAGAACCAGTATCCACACCGTCATATACAGAACCAGTATCCGCACTGTCATATACAGAACCAGTATCCACACTATTATATACAGAACCAGTATCCACACTATTATATACAGAACCAGTATCCGCACCGTCATATACAGAACCAGTATCTACACTATTATATACAGAACCAGTATCCGCACCGTCATATACAGAACCAGTATCCACACGTCATATACAGAACCAGTATCCGCATCGTCATATACAGAACCAGTATCCACACCGTCATATACAGAACCAGTATCCACACCGTCATATACAGAACCAGTATCCACACCGTCATATACAGAACCAGTATCCGCACTGTCATATACAGAACCAGTATCCACACTATTATATACAGAACCAGTATCCACACTATTATATACAGAACCAGTATCCACACTATTATATACAGAACCAGTATCCGCACCGTCATATACAGAACCAGTATCCGCACTATTATATACAGAACCAGTATCCACACTATTATATACAGAACCAGTATCCACACTATTATATACAGAACCAGTATCCACACCGTCATATACAGAACCAGTATCCACACCGTCATATACAGAACCAGTATCCACACTATTATATACAGAACCAGTATCCACACCGTCATATACAGAACCAGTATCCACACTATTATATACAGAACCAGTATCCACACTATTATATACAGAACCAGTATCCACACTATTATATACCGAACCAGTATCCGCACTATTATATACAGAACCAGTATCCACACTATTATATACAGAACCAGTATCCACACTATTATATACAGAACCAGTATCCGCACTATTATATACAGAACCAGTATCCACACCGTCATATACAGAACCAGTATCCGCACCGTCATATACAGAACCAGTATCCACACCGTCATATACAGAACCAGTATCTGCACCGTCATATACAGAACCAGTATCCACACTATTATATACAGAACCAGTATCCGCAGCGTCATATACAGAACCAGTATCCACACGTCATATACAGAACCAGTATCCGCATCGTCATATACAGAACCAGTATCCACACCGTCATATACAGAACCAGTATCCACACCGTCATATACAGAACCAGTATCCACACCGTCATATACAGAACCAGTATCCACACCGTCATATACAGAACCAGTATCCGCACTGTCATATACAGAACCAGTATCTACACTATTATATACAGAAGCAGTATCCACACTATTATATACAGAACCAGTATCCGCACCGTCATATACAGAACCAGTATCTACACTATTATATACAGAACCAGTATCCGCACTGTCATATACAGAACCAGTATCTACACTATTATATACAGAACCAGTATCCGCACCGTCATATACAGAACCAGTATTTACACTATTATATACAGAACCAGTATCCGCACCGTCATATACAGAACCAGTATCCACACGTCATATACAGAACCAGTATCCGCATCGTCATATACAGAACCAGTATCCACACCGTCATATACAGAACCAGTATCCGCACTGTCATATACAGAACCAGTATCCACACTATTATATACAGAACCAGTATCCACACTATTATATACAGAACCAGTATCCACACTATTATATACAGAACCAGTATCCACACTATTATATACAGAACCAGTATCCACACTATTATATACAGAACCAGTATCCGCACCGTCATATACAGAACCAGTATCCACACTATTATATACAGAACCAATATCCACACCGTCATATACAGAACCAGTTTCCGCACTATTATATACAGAACCAGTATCCACACTATTATATACAGAACCAGTATCCACACCGTCATATACAGAACCAGTATCCGCACCGTCATATACAGAACCAGTATCCGCACTATTATATACAGAACCAGTATCCACACTATTATATACAGAACCAGTATCCACACTATTATATACAGAACCAGTATCCACACTATTATATACAGAACCAGTATCCACACTATTATATACAGAACCAGTATCCACACTATTATATACAGAACCAGTATCCACACTATTATATACAGAACCAGTATCCACACTATTATATACAGAACCAGTATCCACACTATTATATACAGAACCAGTATCCACACTATTATATACAGAACCAGTATCCACACTATTATATACAGAACCAGTATCCACACTATTATATACAGAACCAGTATCCACACTATTATGTACAGAACCAGTATCCGCACTATTATATACAGAACCAGTATCCACACCGTCATATACAGAACCAGTATCCGCACCGTCATATACAGAACCAGTATCCACACCGTCATATACAGAACCAGTATCTGCACCGTCATATACAGAACCAGTATCCACACTATTATATACAGAACCAGTATCCGCAGCGTCATATACAGAACCAGTATCCACACGTCATATACAGAACCAGTATCCGCATCGTCATATACAGAACCAGTATCCACACCGTCATATACAGAACCAGTATCCACACCGTCATATACAGAACCAGTATCCACACCGTCATATACAGAACCAGTATCCGCACTGTCATATACAGAACCAGTATCCACACTATTATATACAGAACCAGTATCCACACTATTATATACAGAACCAGTATCCGCACCGTCATATACAGAACCAGTATCTACACTATTATATACAGAACCAGTATCCGCACCGTCATATACAGAACCAGTATCCACACGTCATATACAGAACCAGTATCTGCACCGTCATAAACAGAACCAGTATCCACACTATTATATACAGAACCAGTATCCGCAGCGTCATATACAGAACCAGTATCCACACGTCATATACAGAACCAGTATCCGCATCGTCATATACAGAACCAGTATCCACACCGTCATATACAGAACCAGTATCCACACCGTCATATACAGAACCAGTATCCACACCGTCATATACAGAACCAGTATCCGCACTGTCATATACAGAACCAGTATCCACACCGTCATATACAGAACCAGTATCCGCACTGTCATATACAGAACCAGTATCCACACTATTATATACAGAACCAGTATCCACACTATTATATACAGAACCAGTATCCACACTATTATATACAGAACCAGTATCCACACTATTATATACAGAACCAGTATCCACACCGTCATATACAGAACCAGTATCCACACTATTATATACAGAACCAGTATCCGCACTATTATATACAGAACCAGTATCCACACCGTCATATACAGAACCAGTATCCGCACCGTCATATACAGAACCAGTATCCACACCGTCATATACAGAACCAGTATCCGCACTGTCATATACAGAACCAGTATCCACACTATTATATACAGAACCAGTATCCACACTATTATATACAGAACCAGTATCCACACTATTATATACAGAACCAGTATCCGCACCGTCATATACAGAACCAGTATCCGCACTATTATATACAGAACCAGTATCCACACTATTATATACAGAACCAGTATCCACACCGTCATATACAGAACCAGTATCCACACCGTCATATACAGAACCAGTATCCACACTATTATATACAGAACCAGTATCCACACCGTCATATACAGAACCAGTATCCACACTATTATATACAGAACCAGTATCCACACCGTCATATACAGAACCAGTATCCACACTATTATATACAGAACCAGTATCCACACTATTATATACAGAACCAGTATCCACACTATTATATACAGAACCAGTATCAGCACTATTATATACAGAACCAGTATCCACACCGTCATATACAGAACCAGTATCCACACTATTATATACAGAACCAGTATCCACACTATTATATACAGAACCAGTATCCACACTATTATATACAGAACCAGTATCCGCACTATTATATACAGAACCAGTATCCACACCGTCATATACAGAACCAGTATCCACACTATTATATACAGAACCAATATCCACACCGTCATATACAGAACCAGTATCCACACTATTATATACAGAACCAGTATCCACACTATTATATACAGAACCAGTATCCACACTATTATATACAGAACCAGTATCCACACCGTCATATACAGAACCAGTATCCACACCGTCATATACAGAACCAGTATCCGCACTATTATATACAGAACCAGTATCCACACTATTATATACAGAACCTGTATCCGCACCGTCATATACAGAACCAGTATCTACACTATTATATACAGAACCAGTATCCGCACTGTCATATACAGAACCAGTATCTACACTATTATATACAGAACCAGTATCCGCACCGTCATATACAGAACCAGTATCTACACTATTATATACAGAACCAGTATCCGCACCGTCATATACAGAACCAGTATCCACACGTCATATACAGAACCAGTATCCGCATCGTCATATACAGAACCAGTATCCACACCGTCATATACAGAACCAGTATCCGCACTGTCATATACAGAACCAGTATCCACACTATTATATACAGAACCAGTATCCACACTATTATATACAGAACCAGTATCCACACTATTATATACAGAACCAGTATCCACACTATTATATACAGAACCAGTATCCGCACTGTCATATACAGAACCAGTATCCACACTATTATATACAGAACCAGTATCCACACTATTATATACAGAACCAGTATCCACACTATTATATACAGAACCAGTATCCACACTATTATATACAGAACCAGTATCCACACTATTATATACAGAACCAGTATCCACACTATTATATACAGAACCAGTATCCACACTATTATGTACAGAACCAGTATCCGCACTATTATATACAGAACCAGTATCCACACCGTCATATACAGAACCAGTATCCGCACCGTCATATACAGAACCAGTATCCACACCGTCATATACAGAACCAGTATCTGCACCGTCATATACAGAACCAGTATCCACACTATTATATACAGAACCAGTATCCGCAGCGTCATATACAGAACCAGTATCCACACGTCATATACAGAACCAGTATCCGCATCGTCATATGCAGAACCAGTATCCACACCGTCATATACAGAACCAGTATCCACACCGTCATATACAGAACCTGTATCCACACCGTCATATACAGAACCAGTATCCACACTATTATATACAGAACCAGTATCCACACTATTATATACAGATCCAGTATCCACACCGTCATATACAGAACCAGTATCCACACCGTCATATACAGAACCAGTATCCGCACCGTCATATACAGAACCAGTATCCGCACCGTCATATACAGAACCAGTATCCACACTATTATATACAGAACCAGTATCCGCAGCGTCATATACAGAACCAGTATCCACACATCATATACAGAACCAGTATCCGCATCGTCATATACAGAACCAGTATCCACACCGTCATATACAGAACCAGTATCCGCACTGTCATATACAGAACCAGTATCCACACTATTATATACAGAACCAGTATCCACACTATTATATACAGAACCAGTATCCGCACCGTCATTTACAGAACCAGTATCTACACTATTATATACAGAACCAGTATCCGCACCGTCATATACAGAACCAGTATCCACACGTCATATACAGAACCAGTATCCGCATCGTCATATACAGAACCAGTATCCACACCGTCATATACAGAACCAGTATCCACACCGTCATATACAGAACCAGTATCCGCACTGTCATATTCAGAACCAGTATCCACACTATTATATACAGAACCAGTATCCACACTATTATATACAGAACAAGTGTCCACACTATTATATACAGAACCAGTATCCGCACCGTCATATACAGAACCAGTATCCGCACCGTCATATACAGAACCAGTATCCACACTATTATATACAGAACCAGTATCCACACTATTATATACAGAACCAGTATCCACACTATTATATACAGAACCAGTATCCACACCGTCATATACAGAACCAGTATCCGCACTATTATATACAGAACCAGTATCTACACCGTCATATACAGAACCAGTATCCACACCGTCATATACAGAACCAGTATCCACACTATTATATACAGAACCAGTATCCACACCGTCATATACAGAACCAGTATCCACACTATTATATACAGAACCAGTATCCACACTATTATATACAGAACCAGTATCCACACTATTATATACAGAACCAGTATCCACACCGTCATATACAGAACCAGTATCCACACTATTATATACAGAACCAGTATCCACACTATTATATACAGAACCAGTATCCACACTATTATATACAGAACCAGTATCCACACTATTATATACAGAACCAGTATCCGCACTATTATATACAGAACCAGTATCCACACCGTCATATACAGAACCAGTATCCACACTATTATATACAGAACCAATATCCACACCGTCATATACAGAACCAGTATCCACACTATTATATACAGAACCAGTATCCACACTATTATATACAGAACCAGTATCCACACTATTATATACAGAACCAGTATCCACACCGTCATATACAGAACCAGTATCCGCACCGTCATATACAGAACCAGTATCCACACCGTCATATACAGAACCAGTATCCACACTATTATATACAGAACCAGTATCCATACTATTATATACAGAACCAGTAACCACACCGTCATATACAGAACCAGTATCCACACTATTATATACAGAACCAGTATCCACACTATTATATACAGAACCAGTAACCACACCGTCATATACAGAACCAGTATCCACACTATTATATACAGAACCAGTATCCACACTATTATATACAGAACCAGTATCCACACTATTATATACAGAACCAGTATCCACACTATTATATACAGAACCAGTATCCGCACTATTATATACAGAACCAGTATCCACACTATTATATACAGAACCAGTATCCACACTATTATATACAGAACCAGTATCCACACTATTATATACAGAACCAGTATCCACACCGTCATATACAGAACCAGTATCCGCACCGTCATATACAGAACCAGTATCCGCACTATTATATACAGAACCAGTATCCACACTATTATATACAGAACCAGTATCCACACTATTATATACAGAACCAGTATCCACACTATTATATACAGAACCAGTATCCACACTATTATATACAGAACCAGTATCCACACTATTATATACAGAACCAGTATCCACACTATTATATACAGAACCAGTATCCACACTATTATATACAGAACCAGTATCCACACTATTATATACAGAACCAGTATGCACACTATTATGTACAGAACCAGTATCCGCACTATTATATACAGAACCAGTATCCACACCGTCATATACAGAACCAGTATCCGCACCGTCATATACAGAACCAGTATCCACACCGTCATATACAGAACCAGTATCCGCAGCGTCATATACAGAACCAGTATCCACACGTCATATACAGAACCAGTATCCGCATCGTCATATACAGAACCAGTATCCACACCGTCATATACAGAACCAGTATCCACACCGTCATATACAGAACCAGTATCCGCATCGTCATATACAGAACCAGTATCCACACCGTCATATACAGAACCAGTATCCACACCGTCATATACAGAACCAGTATCCACACCGTCATATACAGAACCAGTATCCACACCGTCATATACAGAACCAGTATCCACACTATTATATACAGAACCAGTATCCACACCGTCATATACAGAACCAGTATCCACACTATTATATACAGAACCAGTATCCACACTATTATATACAGAACCAGTATCCACACTATTATATACAGAACCAGTATCCACACCGTCATATACAGAACCAGTATCCACACTATTATATACAGAACCAGTATCCACACTATTATATACAGAACCAGTATCCACACTATTATATACAGAACCAGTATCCACACTATTATATACAGAACCAGTATCCGCACTATTATATACAGAACCAGTATCCACACCGTCATATACAGAACCAGTATCCACACTATTATATACAGAACCAATATCCACACCGTCATATACAAAACCATTATCCACACTATTATATACAGAACCAGTATCCACACTATTATATACAGAACCAGTATCCACACTATTATATACAGAACCAGTATCCACACTATTATATACAGAACCAGTATCCACACTATTATATACAGAACCAGTATCCACACTATTATATACAGAACCAGTATCCACACTATTATGTACAGAACCAGTATCCGCACTATTATATACAGAACCAGTATCCACACCGTCATATACAGAACCAGTATCCGCACCGTCATATACAGAACCAGTATCCACACCGTCATATACAGAACCAGTATCCGCACCGTCATATACAGAACCAGTATCCACACTATTATATACAGAACCAGTATCCGCAGCGTCATATACAGAACCAGTATCCACACGTCATATACAGAACCAGTATCCGCATCGTCATATACAGAACCAGTATCCACACCGTCATATACAGAACCAGTATCCACACCGTCATATACAGAACCAGTATCCACACCGTCATATACAGAACCAGTATCCGCATCGTCATATACAGAACCAGTATCCACACTATTATATACAGAACCAGTATCCACACTATTATATACAGAACCAGTATCCACACTATTATATACAGAACCAGTATCCACACTATTATATACAGAACCAGTATCCACACCGTCATATACAGAACCAGTATCCGCACCGTCATATACAGAACCAGTATCCGCACCGTCATATACAGAACCAGTATCCACACTATTATATACAGAACCAGTATCCGCACTATTATATACAGAACCAGTATCCACACCGTCATATACAGAACCAATATCCGCACCGTCATTCACAGAACCAGTATCTGCACCGTCATATACAGAACCAGTATCCACACCGTCATATACAGAACCAGTATCTGCACCGTCATATACAGAACCAGTATCCACACTATTATATACAGAACCAGTATCCGCACCGTCATATACAGAACCAGTATCCGCACCGTCATATACAGAACCAGTATCCACACCGTCATATACAGAACCAGTATCCGCACCGTCATATACAGAACCAGTATCTACACCGTCATATACAGAACCAGTATCCACACTATTATATACAGAACCAGTATCCGCAGCGTCATATACAGAACCAGTATCCACACGTCATATACAGAACCAGTATCCGCATCGTCATATACAGAACCAGTATCCACACCGTCATATACAGAACCAGTATCCACACCGTCATATACAGAACCAGTATCCACACCGTCATATACAGAACCAGTATCCACACTATTATATACAGAACCAGTATCCACACTATTATATACAGAACCAGTATCCACACCGTCATATACAGAACCAGTATCCGCACCGTCATATACAGAACCAGTATCCGCACCGTCATATACAGAACCAGTATCCACACTATTATATACAGAACCAGTATCCGCACTATTATATACAGAACCAGTATCCACACCGTCATATACAGAACCAGTATCCGCACCGTCATTCACAGAACCAGTATCTGCACCGTCATATACAGAACCAGTATCCACACCGTCATATACAGAACCAGTATCTGCACCGTCATATACAGAACCAGTATCCACACTATTATATACAGAACCAGTATCCGCACCGTCATATACAGAACCAGTATCCGCACCGTCATATACAGAACCAGTATCCACACCGTCATATAAAGAACCAGTATCCGCACCGTCATATACAGAACCAGTATCTACACCGTCATATACAGAACCAGTATCCACACTATTATATACAGAACCAGTATCCGCAGCGTCATATACAGAACCAGTATCCACACGTCATATACAGAACCAGTATCCGCATCGTCATATACAGAACCAGTATCCACACCGTCATATACAGAACCAGTATCCACACCGTCATATACAGAACCAGTATCCACACCGTCATATACAGAACCAGTATCCACACTATTATATACAGAACCAGTATCCACACTATTATATACAGAACCAGTATCCGCACCGTCATATACAGAACCAGTATCTACACTATTATATACAGAACCAGTATCCGCACCGTCATATACAGAACCAGTATCCACACGTCATATACAGAACCAGTATCCGCATCGTCATATACAGAACCAGTATCCACACCGTCATATACAGAACCAGTATCCACACCGTCATATACAGAACCAGTATCCGCACTATTATATACAGAACCAGTATCCACACTATTATATACAGAACCAGTATCCGCACCGTCATATACAGAACCAGTATCCGCACTATTATATACAGAACCAGTATCCACACTATTATATACAGAACCAGTATCCACACTATTATATACAGAACCAGTATCCACACCGTCATATACAGAACCAGTATCCACACCGTCATATACAGAACCAGTATCCACACTATTATATACAGAACCAGTATCCACACCGTCATATACAGAACCAGTATCCACACTATTATATACAGAACCAGTATCCACACTATTATATACAGAACCAGTATCCACACTATTATATACAGAACCAGTATCCGCACTATTATATACAGAACCAGTATCCACACTATTATATACAGAACCAGTATCCGCACTATTATATACAGAACCAGTATCCACACCGTCATATACAGAACCAGTATCCGCACCGTCATATACAGAACCAGTATCCACACCGTCATATACAGAACCAGTATCTGCACCGTCATATACAGAACCAGTATCCACACTATTATATACAGAACCAGTATCCGCAGCGTCATATACAGAACCAGTATCCACACGTCATATACAGAACCAGTATCCGCATCGTCATATACAGAACCAGTATCCACACCGTCATATACAGAACCAGTATCCACACCGTCATATACAGAACCAGTATCCACACCGTCATATACAGAACCAGTATGCACACCGCCATATACAGAACCAGTATCCGCACTGTCATATACAGAACCAGTATCCACACTATTATATACAGAACCAGTATCCACACTATTATATACAGAACCAGTATCCGCACCGTCATATACAGAACCAGTATCTACACTATTATATACAGAACCAGTATCCGCACTGTCATATACAGAACCAGTATCTACACTATTATATACAGAACCAGTATCCGCACCGTCATATACAGAACCAGTATCTACACTATTATATACAGAACCAGTATCCGCACCGTCATATACAGAACCAGTATCCACACGTCATATACAGAACCAGTATCCGCATCGTCATATACAGAACCAGTATCCACACCGTCATATACAGAACCAGTATCCGCACTGTCATATACAGAACCAGTATCCACACTATTATATACAGAACCAGTATCCACACTATTATATACAGAACCAGTATCCACACTATTATATACAGAACCAGTATCCGCACCGTCATATACAGAACCAGTATCCACACTATTATATACAGAACCAATATCCACACCGTCATATACAGAACCAGTATCCACACCGTCATATACAGAACCAGTATCCACACCGTCATATACAGAACCAGTATCCACACTATTATATACAGAACCAGTATCCACACTATTATATACAGAACCAGTATCCGCACCGTCATATACAGAACCAGTATCTACACTATTATATACAGAACCAGTATCCGCACGTCATATACAGAACCAGTATCCGCATCGTCATATACAGAACCAGTATCCACACCGTCATATACAGAACCAGTATCCACACCGTCATATACAGAACCAGTATCCACACCGTCATATACAGAACCAGTATCCGCACTATTATATACAGAACCAGTATCCACACTATTATATACAGAACCAGTATCCACACTATTATATACAGAACCAGTATCCGCACCGTCATATACAGAACCAGTATCCGCACTATTATATACAGAACCAGTATCCACACTATTATATACAGAACCAGTATCCACACTATTATATACAGAACCAGTATCCACACCGTCATATACAGAACCAGTATCCACACCGTCATATACAGAACCAGTATCCACACTATTATATACAGAACCAGTATCCACACCGTCATATACAGAACCAGTATCCACACTATTATATACAGAACCAGTATCCACACTATTATATACAGAACCAGTATCCACACTATTATATACAGAACCAGTATCCGCACTATTATATACAGAACCAGTATCCACACTATTATATACAGAACCAGTATCCGCACTATTATATACAGAACCAGTATCCACACCGTCATATACAGAACCAGTATCCGCACCGTCATATACAGAACGAGTATCCACACCGTCATATACAGAACCAGTATCTGCACCGTCATATACAGAACCAGTATCCACACTATTATATACAGAACCAGTATCCGCAGCGTCATATACAGAACCAGTATCCACACGTCATATACAGAACCAGTATCCGCATCGTCATATACAGAACCAGTATCCACACCGTCATATACAGAACCAGTATCCACACCGTCATATACAGAACCAGTATCCACACCGTCATATACAGAACCAGTATGCACACCGCCATATACAGAACCAGTATCCGCACTGTCATATACAGAACCAGTATCCACACCGTCATATACAGAACCAGTATCCGCATCGTCATATACAGAACCAGTATCCACACCGTCATATACAGAACCAGTATCCACACCGTCATATACAGAACCAGTATCCACACTATTATATACAGAACCAGTATCCACACTATTATATACAGAACCAGTATCCACACTATTATATACAGAACCAGTATCCGCACTATTATATACAGAACCAGTATCCACACTATTATATACAGAACCAGTATCCGCACTATTATATACAGAACCAGTATCCACACCGTCATATACAGAACCAGTATCCGCACCGTCATATACAGAACCAGTATCCACACCGTCATATACAGAACCAGTATCTGCACCGTCATATACAGAACCAGTATCCACACTATTATATACAGAACCAGTATCCGCAGCGTCATATACAGAACCAGTATCCACACGTCATATACAGAACCAGTATCCGCATCGTCATATACAGAACCAGTATCCACACCGTCATATACAGAACCAGTATCCACACCGTCATATACAGAACCAGTATCCACACCGTCATATACAGAACCAGTATGCACACCGCCATATACAGAACCAGTATCCGCACTGTCATATACAGAACCAGTATCCACACTATTATATACAGAACCAGTATCCACACTATTATATACAGAACCAGTATCCGCACCGTCATATACAGAACCAGTATCTACACTATTATATACAGAACCAGTATCCGCACCGTCATATACAGAACCAGTATCTACACTATTATATACAGAACCAGTATCCGCACCGTCATATACAGAACCAGTATCCGCATCGTCATATACAGAACCAGTATCCACACCGTCATATACAGAACCAGTATCCGCACTGTCATATACAGAACCAGTATCCACACTATTATATACAGAACCAGTATCCACACTATTATATACAGAACCAGTATCCACACTATTATATACAGAACCAGTATCCGCACCGTCATATACAGAACCAGTATCCACACTATTATATACAGAACCAATATCCACACCGTCATATACAGAACCAGTATCCACACTATTATATACAGAACCAGTATCCACACTATTATATACAGAACCAGTATCCACACCGTCATATACAGAACCAGTATCCGCACCGTCATATACAGAACCAGTATCCACACTATTATATACAGAACCAGTATCCGCACTATTATATACAGAACCAGTATCCACACTATTATATACAGAACCAGTATCCGCACTATTATATACAGAACCAGTATCCACACCGTCATATACAGAACCAGTATCCGCACTATTATATACAGAACCAGTATCCACACTATTATATACAGAACCAGTATCCGCACCGTCATATACAGAACCAGTATCCACACTATTATACAGAACCAGTATCCACACTATTATATACAGAACCAGTATCCACACTATTATATACAGAACCAGTATCCACACTATTATATACAGAACCAGTATCCACACCGTCATATACAGAACCAGTATCCGCACCGTCATATACAGAACCAGTATCCACACCGTCATATACAGAACCAGTATCCACACTATTATATACAGAACCAGTATCCACACTATTATATACAGAACCAGTGTCCACACTATTATATACAGAACCAGTATCCGCACCGTCATATACAGAACCAGTATCCACACCGTCATATACAGAACCAGTATCCACACTATTATATACAGAACCAGTATCCACACTATTATATACTGAACCAGTATCCACACTATTATATACAGAACCAGTATCCGCACCGTCATATACAGAACCAGTATCCGCAGCGTCATATACAGAACCAGTATCCACACTATTATATACAGAACCAGTATCCGCACCGTCATATACAGAACCAGTATCCGCACTATTATATACAGAACCAGTATCCACACTATTATATACAGAACCAGTATCCACACCGTCATATACAGAACCAGTATCCACACTATTATATACAGAACCAGTATCCACACTATTATATACAGAACCAGTATCCACACTGTCATATACAGAACCAGTATCCACACTATTATATACAGAACCAATATCCACACCGTCATATACAGAACCAGTATCCACACCGTCATATACAGAACCAGTATCCACACTATTATATACAGAACCAGTATCCGCACCGTCATATACAGAACCAGTATCCGCACCGTCATATACAGAACCAGTATCCACACCGTCATATACAGAACCAGTATCCACACTATTATATACAGAACCAGTGTCCACACTATTATATACAGAACCAGTATCCGCACCGTCATATACAGAACCAGTATCCACACCGTCATATACAGAACCAGTATCCACACTATTATATACAGAACCAGTATCCACACTATTATATACTGAACCAGTATCCACACTATTATATACAGAACCAGTATCCGCACCGTCATATACAGAACCAGTATCCGCAGCGTCATATACAGAACCAGTATCCACACTATTATATACAGAACCAGTATCCGCACCGTCATATACAGAACCAGTATCCGCACTATTATATACAGAACCAGTATCCACACTATTATATACAGAACCAGTATCCACACCGTCATATACAGAACCAGTATCCACACTATTATATACAGAACCAGTATCCACACTATTATATACAGAACCAGTATCCACACTGTCATATACAGAACCAGTATCCACACTATTATATACAGAACCAATATCCACACCGTCATATACAGAACCAGTATCCACACCGTCATATACAGAACCAGTATCCACACTATTATATACAGAACCAGTATCCGCACCGTCATATACAGAACCAGTATCCGCACCGTCATATACAGAACCAGTATCCACACTATTATATACAGAACCAGTATCCACACCGTCATATACAGAACCAGTATCCACACTATTATATACAGAACCAGTATCCACACTATTATATACAGAACCAGTATCCACACCGTCATATACAGAACCAGTATCCACACTATTATATACAGAACCAGTATCCACACTATTATATACAGAACCAGTATCCACACTATTATATACAGAACCAGTATCCACACTATTATATACAGAACCAGTATCCACACTATTATATACAGAACCAGTATCCGCACCGTCATATACAGAACCAGTATCCGCAGCGTCATATACAGAACCAGTATCCACACTATTATATACAGAACCAGTATCCGCACCGTCATATACAGAACCAGTATCCGCACTATTATATACAGAACCAGTATCCACACTATTATATACAGAACCAGTATCCACACCGTCATATACAGAACCAGTATCCACACTATTATATACAGAACCAGTATCCACACTATTATATACAGAACCAGTATCCACACTGTCATATACAGAACCAGTATCCACACTATTATATACAGAACCAATATCCACACCGTCATATACAGAACCAGTATCCACACCGTCATATACAGAACCAGTATCCACACTATTATATACAGAACCAGTATCCGCACCGTCATATACAGAACCAGTATCCGCACCGTCATATACAGAACCAGTATCCACACTATTATATACAGAACCAGTATCCACACCGTCATATACAGAACCAGTATCCACACTATTATATACAGAACCAGTATCCACACTATTATATACAGAACCAGTATCCACACCGTCATATACAGAACCAGTATCCACACTATTATATACAGAACCAGTATCCACACTATTATATACAGAACCAGTATCCACACTATTATATACAGAACCAGTATCCACACTATTATATACAGAACCAGTATCCACACTATTATATACAGAACCAGTATCCACACTATTATATACAGAACCAGTATCCGCACCGTCATATACAGAACCAGTATCCGCACCGTCATATACAGAACCAGTATCCACACTATTATATACAGAACCAGTATCCACACCGTCATATACAGAACCAGTATCCACACTATTATATACAGAACCAGTATCCACACTATTATATACAGAACCAGTATCCACACCGTCATATACAGAACCAGTATCCACACTATTATATACAGAACCAGTATCCACACTATTATATACAGAACCAGTATCCACACTATTATATACAGAACCAGTATCCACACTATTATATACAGAACCAGTATCCACACTATTATATACAGAACCAGTATCCACACTATTATATACAGAACCAGTATCCGCACCGTCCGTATTTTCAGACATTTGGAGTTTGTGTGTGAACATCCTCTTAGGCTGAAGGGCATGCAGTGTATAAATAAATCATGTCCTGCTGTATTGCATTGTGGGAGATGCAGTGTTTGCACTAGCCTGCTGCTTAGCTTAGAAATCACTACATAAAAGGAACATATTTATTGAGGTCACATCGATGTCTGCCTGGTGGTGAAGCACTGAAAACACTGGGGGTAACGTGTACCGTGGAGGGTCAGAGAGGCTATAACCCCACCCATGTGTGGTCCATTGCCCTGTGCTCCGGGTTACCTCCGCTTTGTAAACTAAACACCCCATTGGTGGCAGCGCAAACGAGGGCGGGCGACAGACGAGCAGGAAAACCCGAGGACGAACATCTGAAAAGCTGTTATTTCACCGATAAAATGTTCTCAGGACCAAAATTGCTTTTGAAATGGCAGAAAAATTAATTCCTAATCCGCGTCTATTTGAGGAGGTTCAGCGGTTTTAGAATGAAATGTCAGAACATTAGAGCAGGAGAATTGTCAGCGCCGCAACGGAGGTTTCCACGCTGCCGGGACTGCAAATGTGAAGGGCTCAAAGGTTTGTATATTAAATCCACTCTACACCCCCTCCGTCTATGTGCAGCACTTGTACTTTATAATCCTCTGTCCTCGGTGTAATAGGAATCATCTCTCCGTGCACTGATTAACTGCTGAGCTCATACAGCACAGCCAATCTGAGCAAGCAGAGCTGCAGTTTAAAGTATAAGGAAGTGCGGGACAAGCAGACTAAGCATCTTATGAAACAGAAGGTGTATTTTAGACTACTCCATATACCAATAGACAGTGCAGCGGAGCTGGAGACACTGACCATAGCTGTGCCCTAATGGAGCAGAGCTGCAGTGTAAAGTATGGGAGGAGAGTCAAGAAGCAGGTGAGTCTCTGATATATATGTATAGCTCATATAACGTTCTATCAGCGGCAGATATATATATATTTTTCTACAAATTAGTTGGGTGAGTGATTCACCCTCTGGTAACGTGCACATGGCCTAATATCGAGCTGTTCAGTTGTGTTTGGACTGTATATATATACACACACACACACTACACATATATATACACACTACCGTTCAAAAGTTTAGGGTCACTTAGAAATTTCCTTATTTTTGAAAGAAAAGCAGTTTTTTTCAATGAAGATAACATTAAATGAATCAGAAATCCACTCTATACATTGTTAATGTGTAAATGACTATTCTAGCTGCAAACGTCTGGTTTTTAATGCAATATCTACATAGGTGTATAGAGGCCCATTTCCAGCAACCATCACTCCAGTGCTCTAATGGTACATTGTGTTTGCTAACTGTGTTAGAAGGATAATGGATGATTAGAAAACACTTGAAAACCCTTGTGCAATTATGTTAGCACCGCTGTAAACAGTTTTGCTGTTTAGAGGAGCTATAAAACTGACCTTCCTTTGAGCTAGTTGAGAATCTGGAGCATTACATTTGTGGGTTCGATTAACCCGTTAGTGACCGGCCCATCGTGTTTCTACGTCGGTCACTAACGGGCCTTATTCCGATGCCATAGACTTTTTACGTCGCGGCATCGGAATAAGTAAACAGAGCAGGAGCTGTCAGATCTCCCTGCTCTCGGCTGCCAGATGTAGCTGAGGGCTGGGAGCGTCCCTGCTCTGCCGTGTGAGATCGATATTAGTATCGATCTCACCCGTTTAACCCCTCAGATGCGGTGCTCAATAGCGTGCACCGCATCTGATTGGTTTTGGAGAGAGGGAGGGAGCTCCTCCTCTCTCCCACCGACACCCGGCGATACGATCGCCGAGTGTCTGTGTCTCTAATGGCAACCGGGGGTCTAATAAAGGCCCCCAGGTCTGCCTGGAGTGAATGCCTGCTAGATCATGCCGCAGGCATGACCTAGCAGATGCCTGTCCGTGTTAAACGGACAGGCAGTAATACACTGCAATACAGAAGTATTGCAGTGTATTATAATAGCGATCGCAGAATCGCATATTATAGTCCCCTAGTGGGACTAGTAAAAAAGTGAAAAAAAAGTTTAATAAAGTTAATTTAAAAAAAAATGTGAAAAAAAATGAAAAACCCACTTTTTCCCCTTACAAACTGCTTTACTATTAAAAAAAACAAAATAAAGTTAAAAAGTTACACATATTTGGTATCGCCGCGTCCGTAACGACCCCGACTATAAATCTATTACATTATTTAACCCGCACGGTGAACGCCGTAAAAAAATGAATAAAAAACTATGGAAAAATTGCTGTTTTCTGTGAACACTGACTTTAAAAAAATGTGATAAAAAGTGATCAAAAAGTCGCATCTACTCCAAAATGGTACCAATAAAAACTACATGTCTTCCCGCAAAAAAAAAGCCCTCACACAACCGCATCGGCGAAAAAATAAAAACGTTACGGCTCTTCAAATCTGGAGACACAAAAACATCATTTAGAAAAAAAAGCGTATTTCCTGTGTAAAAGTAGTAAAACATACAAAAACTATACAAATTTAGTATCGTTGCAATCGTAACAACCCGCTGAATAAAGTTATTGTGTTATTTATACCACACGGTAAACGGCGTAGATTTAGGACGCAAAAAAGAGTGGCGAAATTTCTGATTTTTTTCTATTCCCCCCCAAAAAAAAGTTAATAAAAGTTAATCAATAAATAATATGTACCTAAAAATGGTGCTATTAAAAAATACAACTCGTCCCGCAAAAAACAAGACCTTATACAGCGATATCGACGCAAAAATAAGAAGGTTATAGCTGTTGGAATGCGACGATTGAAAAACGTAAAAAATAGCTTAGTCATTAAGGGGTTAAACTCTCAAAATGGCTAGAAAAAGAGAGCTTTCATGTGAAACTCGACAGTCTATTCCTGTTCTTAGAAATGAAGGCTATTCCATGCGAGAAATTGCCAAGAGACTGAAGATTTCCTACAACGGTGTGTACTACTTCCTTCAGAGGACAGCACACACAGGCTCTAACCAGAGTAGAAAGAGAAGTGGGAGGCCCCGCTGCACAACTGAGCAACAAGACAAGTACATTAGAGTCTCTAGTTTGAGAAATAGACGCCTCACAGGTCCTCAACTGGCAGCTTCATTAAATAGTACCCGCAAAACGCCAGTGTCAACGTCTACAGTGAAGAGGCGACTCCGGGATGCCGGCCTTCAGGGCAAGAGTGGCAAAGAAAAAGCCATATCTGAGACTGGCTAATAAAAGGAAAAGATTAATATGGGCAAAAGCTCAGACATTGGACAGAGGAAGATTGGAAAAAAGTGTTATGGACGGACGAATGGAAGTTTGAGGTGTTTGGATGACACAGAAGAACATTTGTGAGACGCAGAACAACTGAAAAGATGCTGGAAGAGTGCCTGACGCCATCTGTCAAGCATGGTGGAGGTCATGTGATGGTCTGGGGTAAAGGGGGAGATTTGTACAAGGTAAAAGGGATTGTGAATAAGGAAGGCTATCACAACGCCATGCCATACCCTGTGGACAGCGCTTGATTGGAGCCAATTTCATCCTACAACAGGACAATGACCCAAAGCACCTCCAAATGATGCCAGAACTATTTAGGGAAGAAGCCGGCAGCCGGTATTCTATCTGTAATGGAGTGGCCGGCGCAGTCACCAGATCTCACCCCCATAGAGCTGTTGTGGGAGGAGCTTGACCGTATGGTACGCAAGAAGTGCCCATCAAGCCAATCCAACTTGTGGGAGGGGCTTCTGGAAGCGTGGGGGGGGGGGGGGGGAAATGTCTCCCGATGACCTCAGCAAATTAACAGCTCGAATGCCAAAGGTCTGCAATGCTGGAATTGCTGCAAATGGAGCGACGAAAGCAAAGTCTGAAGGAGAAAATCATTATTTCTAACCTTGTCAATGTCTGAACTGTATTTTCTAGTCATTTTGCAACTCATTTGATAAATATAAGTGTGAGATTTCATGGAAAACACAAAATTGTCTGGTGACCCCAAACTTTTGAACGGTAGTGTATATATATATATATATATATCTATGGGAGAATAAGCTCTTAACGTGGTGTGTACAGAGCACAATATGGCGGCACTCAGTCTCTACGTCAGCCGTGTGCACGAGGCCTGACTTCTCCGCACTCTGTCAGGTGTAGGTGCCGCCCGCGGCCAGCGCTGATCACCCATTTGTTGAGGTTTATGTACGGGGGCAGCGCCCCCTCCATGCTGGACATTATACACGGAGGGGTCACCGGTCATTTCATCAGTAAATCTCCGAGTGCGCTGCCGATAATGGGGAATATTGGGCAATGACGAGATCCACGACCGCACACAATATAAATGTGCAGCTTCCTCAGTAACGTCCTCAATGTCGCCTCCGTCTTCCAGAATCAAAAGAGAGTCCAATATCTACAGAATAATCGTAGTCACCGGAGATCGCTCGCATGGTATAGATCACCGGCAAAGATGCAGCAGAGCTCAAATACCATAAAAAAGTCCATCTTTATTTACTACGAGTCAGGCCCTGTTCACACCCGCGCCCTTACATTCCGTTGTTCTGATTCGTCAGAGGAGCAGACAAGGTGAATGCCGGAAGCAGCGGTTTTGTTGCGCCACAGACCCCACCGGCGGCAGATGGAACCCATTGACTTTAATGGGTTCCTTCGACTTTCCGTTGGGGTGTCCCCGGTTTTACGGTAGACCATAGCGCAGCATACAACGCTATTGTCTCCGGTAATCTCTGCCGAATCTGCGACGTAGGCCCCTAATGGATCCTCCAGCACAAGTATGAACGAGGCCTAAAATACAAACAAATATACAATTCATGGACCACCCCTAAATTTGATAGAATGTACAGTACAGACGTCTGATCAACTCCACGATACAACGAGACGCGATGGAACGGAATCCCAAACATACAAGGAGCCGAGCGCAGGAGCCACAGAAAGACACAGCACATACTGGACAAATAAAGTGACAGCGCCGAGTGATGCCATAAAGTGACAGCGCCGAGTGATGCCATAAAGTGACAGCGCCGAGTGATGCCATAAAGTGACAGCGCCGAGTGATGCCATAAAGTGACAGCGCCGAGTGATGCCATATAGTGACATCAGCGCAAAAGTCTAAAGTCTGCTTACCCTGGTAGAGGAATATCGAGAAAGCCGCGCTCCCCTGCCCCAACACACGATTCGCCACAGCTTCATCAGGGTAATAACGCTATGAGGAGTGACTCGGGGTAATAACGTTATGAGGGGTGACTCGGGGTAATAACGCTATGAGGGGTGACTCGGGGTAATAACGTTATGAGGAGTGACTCGGGGTAATAACGTTATGAGGGGTGACTCGGGGTAATAACGCTATGAGGGGTGACTCGGGGTAATAACGCTATGAGGAGTGACTCGGGGTAATAACGTTATGAGGGGTGACTCGGGGTAATAACGCTATGAGGAGTGACTCGGGGTAATAACGTTATGAGGGGTGACTCGGGGTAATAACGTTATGAGGAGTGACTCGGGGTAATAACGTTATGAGGAGTGACTCGGGGTAATAACGTTATGAGGAGTGACTCGGGGTAATAACGTTATGAGGAGTGACTCGGGGTAATAACGTTATGAGGAGTGACTCGGGGTAATAACGTTATGAGGGGTGACTCGGGGTAATAACGTTATGAGGAGTGACTCGGGGTAATAACGTTATGAGGGGTGACTCGGGGTAATAACGTTATGAGGAGTGACTCGGGGTAATAACGTTATGAGGAGTGACTCGGGGTAATAAGGTTATGAGGAGTGACTCGGGGTAATAACGTTATGAGGGGTGACTCGGGGTAATAACGCTATGAGGAGTGACTCGGGGTAATAACGTTATGAGGGGTGACTCGGGGTAATAACGTTATGAGGAGTGACTCGGGGTAATAACGTTATGAGGAGTGACTCGGGGTAATAACGTTATGAGGGGTGACTCGGGGTAATAACGTTATGAGGGGTGACTCGGGGTAATAACGTTATGAGGGGTGACTCGGGGTAATAACGTTATGAGGAGTGACTCGGGGTAATAACGTTATGAGGGGTGACTCGGGGTAATAAGGTTATGAGGAGTGACTCGGGGTAATAACGTTATGAGGAGTGACTCGGGGTAATAAGGTTATGAGGAGTGACTCGGGGTAATAAGGTTATGAGGAGTGACTCGGGGTAATAACGTTATGAGGAGTGACTCGGGGTAATAACGTTATGAGGGGTGACTCGGGGTAATAACGTTATGAGGGGTGACTCGGGGTAATAACGTTATGAGGGGTGACTCGGGGTAATAACGTTATGAGGAGTGACTCGGGGTAATAACGTTATGAGGAGTGACTCGGGGTAATAACGTTATGAGGGGTGACTCGGGGTAATAACGTTATGAGGAGTGACTCGGGGTAATAACGTTATGAGGAGTGACTCGGGGTAATAACGTTATGAGGAGTGACTCGGGGTAATAACGTTATGAGGAGTGACTCGGGGTAATAACGTTATGAGGGGTGACTCGGGGTAATAACGTTATGAGGGGTGACTCGGGGTAATAACGTTATGAGGGGTGACTCGGGGTAATAACGTTATGAGGAGTGACTCGGGGTAATAACGTTATGAGGAGTGACTCGGGGTAATAACGTTATGAGGGGTGACTCGGGGTAATAACGTTATGAGGGGTGACTCGGGGTAATAACGTTATGAGGAGTGACTCGGGGTAATAACGTTATGAGGAGTGACTCGGGGTAATAACGTTATGAGGAGTGACTCGGGG
The DNA here is from genome assembly GCF_050947455.1 of Rhinoderma darwinii. Lineage (NCBI taxonomy): Eukaryota > Metazoa > Chordata > Amphibia > Anura > Rhinodermatidae > Rhinoderma > Rhinoderma darwinii. Next base: position 1,193,318 of record NC_134696.1, read on the forward strand.
TAATAACGTTATGAGGGGTGACTCGGGGTAATAACGCTATGAGGAGTGACTCGGGGGAATAACGTTATGAGGGGTGACTCGGGGTAATAACGTTATGAGGGGTGACTCGGGGTAATAAGGTTATGAGGAGTGACTCGGGGTAATAACGTTATGAGGGGTGACTCGGGGTAATATGGTTATGAGGAGTGACTCGGGGTAATAAGGTTATGAGGAGTGACTCGGGGTAATAACGTTATGAGGAGTGACTCGGGGTAATAAGGTTATGAGGAGTGACTCGGGGTAATAAGGTTATGAGGAGTGACTCGGGGTAATAACGTTATGAGGGGTGACTCGGGGTAATATGGTTATGAGGAGTGACTCGGGGTAATAAGGTTATGAGGAGTGACTCGGGGTAATAACGTTATGAGGAGTGACTCGGGGTAATAACGTTATGAGGGGTGACTCGGGGTAATAACGTTATGAGGAGTGACTCGGGGTAATAACGCTATGAGGAGTGACTCGGGGTAATAACGTTATGAGGAGTGACTCAGGGTAATAACGTTATGAGGGGTGACTCGGGGTAATAACGCTATGAGGAGTGACTCGGGGTAATAACGTTATGAGGAGTGACTCGGGGTAATAACGTTATGAGGGGTGACTCGGGGTAATAACGTTATGAGGGGTGACTCGGGGTAATAACGTTATGAGGAGTGACTCGGGGTAATAACGTTATGAGGGGTGACTCGGGGTAATAACGTTATGAGGGGTGACTCGGGGTAATAACGTTATGAGGGGTGACTCGGGGTAATAACGTTATGAGGAGTGACTCGGGGTAATAACGTTATGAGGGGTGACTCGGGGTAATAACGTTATGAGGAGTGACTCGGGGTAATAACGTTATGAGGGGTGACTCGGGGTAATAACGCTATGAGGAGTGACTCGGGGGAATAACGTTATGAGGGGTGACTCGGGGTAATAAGGTTATGAGGAGTGACTCGGGGTAATAACGCTATGAGGAGTGACTCGGGGTAATAAGGTTATGAGGGGTGACTCGGGGTAATAACGTTATGAGGAGTGACTCGGGGTAATAACGCTATGAGGGGTGACTCGGGGTAATAACGCTATGAGGAGTGACTCGGGGTAATAACGTTATGAGGGGTGACTCGGGGTAATAACGTTATGAGGGGTGACTCGGGGTAATAACGTTATGAGGAGTGACTCGGGGTAATAACGTTATGAGGAGTGACTCGGGGTAATAAGGTTATGAGGAGTGACTCGGGGTAATAACGTTATGAGGAGTGACTCGGGGTAATAACGTTATGAGGGGTGACTCGGGGTAATAAGGTTATGAGGAGTGACTCGGGGTAATAACGTTATGAGGGGTGACTCGGGGTAATAACGTTATGAGGGGTGACTCGGGGTAATAACGTTATGAGGAGTGACTCGGGGTAATAACGTTATGAGGGGTGACTCGGGGTAATAACGTTATGAGGAGTGACTCGGGGTAATAACGTTATGAGGAGTGACTCGGGGTAATAACGTTATGAGGGGTGACTCGGGGTAATAACGTTATGAGGGGTGACTCGGGGTAATAACGTTATGAGGGGTGACTCGGGGTAATAACGTTATGAGGGGTGACTCGGGGTAATAACGTTATGAGGAGTGACTCGGGGTAATAAGGTTATGAGGAGTGACTCGGGGTAATAACGTTATGAGGGGTGACTCGGGGTAATAAGGTTATGAGGAGTGACTCGGGGTAATAACGTTATGAGGAGTGACTCGGGGTAATAACGTTATGAGGGGTGACTCGGGGTAATAACGTTATGAGGGGTGACTCGGGGTAATAACGTTATGAGGGGTGACTCGGGGTAATAACGTTATGAGGGGTGACTCGGGGTAATAACGTTATGAGGAGTGACTCGGGGTAATAAGGTTATGAGGAGTGACTCGGGGTAATAACGTTATGAGGAGTGACTCGGGGTAATAACGTTATGAGGGGTGACTCGGGGTAATAACGTTATGAGGAGTGACTCGGGGTAATAAGGTTATGAGGAGTGACTCGGGGTAATAACGTTATGAGGGGTGACTCGGGGTAATAACGTTATGAGGGGTGACTCGGGGTAATAACGTTATGAGGGGTGACTCGGGGTAATAACGTTATGAGGGGTGACTCGGGGTAATAACGTTATGAGGTGTGACTCGGGGTAATAAGGTTATGAGGGGTGACTCGGGGTAATAACGTTATGAGGAGTGACTCGGGGTAATAAGGTTATGAGGGGTGACTCGGGGTAATAACGTTATGAGGAGTGACTCGGGGTAATAACGTTATGAGGGGTGACTCGGGGTAATAACGTTATGAGGAGTGACTCGGGGTAATAACGTTATGAGGGGTGACTCGGGGTAATAACGTTATGAGGAGTGACCGTGCTGGACATTTACAGCCCAGTCTTCTCCACACTGTGCGCTCACATTACCCGGAAATCTCATGTGTATTTATTAATCCAGGCAAATGATGCGCATGTCAACCATGGTCGGCCATCTTGGGGGCTCTAGAGAGTCGTGTTTAGTCACCGAGTCACCCGCCACCTTATAACTATTCAGACACTTCCCTGCTCCCTCCTCCCCCCTGGTCTGCCTTGTGTATGTCAGTCCCATAGTCATGCCCCTAGAAAGGCAGTACAACACTGAGGCCGGATCATCCACATGACAGCCCACATGCGGCTTATCTGCTAGGAATGGGAGCTCTTCCTCCGTCTATTAGTATCGCAGCGTCTTCATCCTGCACCCTGAGGTGACTGTAAAGAAATGGAAATGTGCTTTATGATGGGTCGCCCATGAGACGGATGCCCTTAAAGTACGAATTCTGGAGCTTCTTTCCTTAGGACCCTGCGTTGTGCCATTCCTCTGTTATTCCTCCAAGAAATTTATGAATAAATTGACAACTGGGTGTTACAATTCCCCATGTCATGGGGGCGTGTCCCTACACAATCTCACTCCGCTCTGATTGGGCAGTGCCAGACTGTATAGGGACACACTCCCAACTGGTCTCATCCAGTTGTCAATTTATTCATAAAATTCTAGGAGGAATAACAGAGGATCGTTACTACACAAAGAGAGAGATTTCTTATGACTGACTTGAATTTAGACCAGACAGGCAGAAGATGCGCCAAATGTATGACAGTAGTGCCCATGTCTGATAGGTTTGGCGCATTTTGCGGGACATGTCAGATACTGGTCTCGTCTTTGCGCCGCTCTTGGTTGGCTACTATAGACCAGTATTCTGAGACTCCTCTAAGACACTTTTCAAACCGGTCTCGTGAGGCGCAAAAAAGCGTCTAAAACACATAATAAATCTGGCGCCAGTCGTGTGTGACAGTTTTTTGGGCCAGAATTCCAGTCATTTATCTTAGTAAATCCGCCGCACAGTTCGAAGAGAAGAGGCTCCAGGATTATTATTTCATGGGGAATACAAGTATCTACTAGCCCAGACGTGTCCGGGGAGGGGAGCGCTCCGCTATCAATAAGTGGGCGCAGGCTGTGCTGCCCCTGGATGGGCATGTAGGTGTGGGCTGAATGCGGCCACACGCGGGGTCAGGGGCTGAGCTTGTGGATATTGAGTCCGGGCCGTTATGTTGTAGAATGGCTGGAGCTGAGCCCCTGTCATGTAGATTGGGAGTGAGACGTGACGACGCCTGTGATTAGCGGAGACGTCTCTGGGAAGCCGCCTGTCACGAGCGCTGCAGCCGGTGACTAGATCTGCATGTGCCCCCGGCAGTGGAACGGGCTGACGGCTCTGCTGGTTTGGGACACCGGCTCCCTGTCACCATTCTACAAATCTCAATGACTCTTGTGTCTCTGCCCAGTGTGCGACGCTCTGACCCCTGGACCTGCCGCGGGACTTTGAGTAGATGGAGAGTGTAAACGCTGCAAAGGAGAAGGGCGGGCGAAACTGTCTGCATTATATACACCCTAATATTCTGTCCTTGTGGGGTCACAGACGATAAGCAGCGCAGGAAAACATCTTCCCTGGAGACATTAACGGCAGGGGCGTAACTAGGAAAGACTGGGCCCCATAGCAAACTTTTGACTGGGGCCCCCCACCCCTGGGTGTCACACAACCCCCCTTGTAAATAGTGCCTCCCTATAGATTCCGCCACACAGCGCCCCCTATAGATAGCACCATACACAACCCCCTGCAGATAACACCATACAGCCCCCCCTGTAAATAACACCATACAGATCCCCCTGTAGATAACGCCATACAGCCCCCCTGTAGATAACACCATACAGACCCCCCTGTAGATCTATAGGGGGGTCTGTATGGCGTTATCTACAGGGGGTCTGTATGGTGTTATCTACAGGGGGTCTGTATGGCGTTATCTATAGGGGGGTCTGTATGGTGTTATCTGCAGGGGGCTGTGTATGGTGCTATCTACAGGGGGGGCTGTATGGCGTTATCTACAGGGGGTCTGTATGGTGTTATCTACAGGGGGACTGTATGGCGTTATCTACAGGGGGCTGTATGGCGTTATCTACAGGGGGTCTGTATGGCGTTATCTACAGGGGGGGCTGTATGGTGTTATCTACAGGGGGGCTGTATGGCGTTATCTACAGGGGGGTCTGTATGGCGTTATCTACAGGGGGGTCTGTATGGTGTTATCCATAGGGGGGTCTGTATGGTGTTATCTATAGGGGGGTCTGTATGGTGTTATCTACAGGGGGGGTCTGTATGGCGTTATCTACAGGGGGGTCTGTATGGCGTTATCTACAGGGGGGTCTGTATGGCGTTATCTACAGGGGGGTCTGTATGGTGTTATCCATAGGGGGGTCTGTATGGTGTTATCTATAGGGGGGTCTGTATGGTGTTATCTACAGGGGGGGTCTGTATGGCGTTATCTACAGGGGGGTCTGTATGGCGCTATCTACAGGGCCATACAGTAGATAACGCCATACAGCCCCCCTGTAGATAACGCCATACAGCCCCCCTGTAGATAACACCATACAGACCCCCCTATAGATAACGCCATACAGCCCCCCTGTAGATAACGCCATACAGCCCCCCTGTAGATAACGCCATACAGCCCCCCTGTAGATAACGCCATACAGACCCCCCTGTAGATAACGCCATACAGACCCCCTGTAGATAACGCCATACAGACCCCCTGTAGATAACGCCATACAGCCCCCCTGTAGATAACACCATACAGCCCCCCCTGTAGATAACGCCATACAGACCCCCCAGTAGATAACGCCATACAGACCCCCCTGTAGATAACGCCATACAGCCCCCCCTGTAGATAACGCCATACAGCCCCCCTGTAGATAACGCCATACAGCCCCCCTGTAGATAACGCCATACAGCCCCCCTGTAGATAACGCCATACAGACCCCCTGTAGATAACGCCATACAGACCCCCCTGTAGATAACGCCATACAGCCCCCCTGTAGATAACACCTTACAGACCCCCCTGTAGATAACGCCATACAGCCCCCCCTGTAGATAACGCCATACAGCCCCCCTGTAGATAACGCCATACAGACCCCCTGTAGATAACGCCATACAGCCCCCCCTGTAGATAACGCCATACAGACCCCCCTGTAGATAACGCCATACAGCCCCCCTGTAGATAACGCCATACAGACCCCCTGTAGATAACGCCATACAGCCCCCCTGTAGATAACGCCATACAGACCCCCTGTAGATAACGCCATACAGACCCCCCTGTAGATGACGCCATACATCCCCCAACCCCCCCTCAAAAAAAAACGGCCTATAGTTTGTCCTACAAGAGAGATGTATCCCCTCTCCACAGGATACATGAGTGATCGCTGGCAGCAATAAGGAGAACGGGGACCGAAAGTCCCCCGAAGTTCTCCATGACAAACCTGGGACTTCCGGTGTCTGCGCAGCTCAATAACAACGAGGAGCGCTGGTCACGCATACGCACAAGCACGACCGGTGCACAAGTCATTTCTACGGAGCTGCCGACACAGACCCCGGAAGTCTGAGGTTTGTCATGGAGAACTTCAGGGGACTTTCAGTCCCCCGTTCTCCTTATCGTTGGGCGTCCCAGCGATCACACACTTTTGTAGGAACAACCCCTTAAGTGGCGTCGCGCTGTAGCAGCCATAGCGGAGCCTCCGGCCATGGGGTGGGGAGCCCGTGCCGGCGGGCGGCAGGGGCCCCCTCATGCTGCGCGCCCCGTGAAGGTCCTTTATATCCATCCAACAACTTTATAAGCCCCCCGTGACCCCCTGACGTGCTCTCCCCTCTATCTATATGATTCCAATCAAATGTGGGAAAAGATCCCAGCGGCACAAGGTAGGGGAATCTTGATTTTCCTTGCAAAGAATCTGTGGATGAAACACAAACCATAAATGCAGCAGCCCCCAAAGTTCTGTGTCTCTCCCGCATGGACCTCTCTGTCTCTCCTGCATGGACCTCTCTGTGTCTCTCCCGCATGGACCTCTCTGCGTCTCTCCGGCATGGACCTCTCTGCGTCTCTCCGGCATGGACCTCTCTGCGTCTCTCCGGCATGGACCTCTCTGCGTCTCTCCCGCATGGACCTCTCTGTGTCTCTCCCGCATGGACCTCTCTGGGTCTCTCCCGCATGGACCTCTCTGGGTCTCTCCCGCATGGACCTCTCTGGGTCTCTCCCGCATGGACCTCTCTGGGTCTCTCCCGCATGGACCTCTCTGGGTCTCTCCCGCATGGACCTCTCTGCGTCTCTCCCGCATGGACCTCTCTGGGTCTCTCCCGCATGGACCTCTCTGCGTCTCTCCCGCATGGACCTCTCTGGGTCTCTCCCGCATGGACCTCTCTGCGTCTCCTCCGCATGGACCTCTCTGCGTCTCTCCCGCATGGACCTCTCTGCGTCTCTCCCGCATGGACCTCTCTGCGTCTCTCCGGCATGGACCTCTCTGCGTCTCTCCGGCATGGACCTCTCTGCGTCTCTCCGGCATGGACCTCTCTGCGTCTCTCCGGCATGGACCTCTCTGCGTCTCTCCGGCATGGACCTCTCTGCGTCTCTCCGGCATGGACCTCTCTGCGTCTCTCCCGCATGGACCTCTCTGCGTCTCTCCCGCATGGACCTCTCTGCGTCTCTCCCGCATGGACCTCTCTGGGTCTCTCCCGCATGGACCTCTCTGGATCTCTCCCGCATGGACCTCTCTGCGTCTCTCCCGCATGGACCTCTCTGCGTCTCTCCCGCATGGACCTCTCTGGATCTCTCCCGCATGGACCTCTCTGCGTCTCTCCCGCATGGACCTCTCTGTCTCTCCCGCATGGACCTCTCTGGGTCTCTCCCGCATGGACCTCTCTGCGTCTCTCCCGCATGGACCTCTCTGCGTCTCTCCCGCATGGACCTCTCTGTCTCTCCCGCATGGACCTCTCTGCGTCTCTCCCGCATGGACCTCTCTGCGTCTCTCCCGCATGGACCTCTCTGCGTCTCTCCCGCATGGACCTCTCTGCGTCTCTCCGGCATGGACCTCTCTGCGTCTCTTCCGGACCTCTCTGCGTCTCTCCCGCATGGACCTCTCTGCGTCTCTCCCGCATGGACCTCTCTGCGTCTCTCCGGCATGGACCTCTCTGCGTCTCTCCGGCATGGACCTCTCTGCGTCTCTCCGGCATGGACCTCTCTGCGTCTCTCCGGCATGGACCTCTCTGCGTCTCTCCGGCATGGACCTCTCTGCGTCTCTCCGGCATGGACCTCTCTGCGTCTCTCCGGCATGGACCTCTCTGCGTCTCTCCCGCATGGACCTCTCTGCGTCTCTCCCGCATGGACCTCTCTGCGTCTCTCCCGCATGGACCTCTCTGCGTCTCTCCGGCATGGACCTCTCTGTCTCTCCCGCATGGACCTCTCTGGGTCTCTCCCGCATGGACCTCTCTGCGTCTCTCCCGCATGGACCTCTCTGCGTCTCTCTTGCATGGACCTGTGGAAATGTCGCAGTTCATGGTAATGCCCGGAGATTATGCGCTGCCTGGAGGAGCCAGAGCCGCTCTTATTAATGATATGATCCCGGGTGAAACCAGCGCAGGAAAATCATCACCATTAGGGCTTATTCAGACGAACGTATAATACGTCCGTGCTACGCAAGTGATTTTCATTCGCCTCGCACGGACCTATATTAGTCTATGGGGACGTTCAGCCTGTCCGTGAGTTTCACGCAGTGTGTGTCCGTGTGTCCGCTGTGTAAAACTCACGACATGTCCTATATTTGCCCATTTTTCGCGCATCACGCACCCATTGAAGTCAATGGGTGCGTGAAAACCACGCACGGCACACGGACGCACTTCCGTGGGATGCGCGTGATTCGCACTACAGCAGTAAAAAGTATGAATGAAAACAGAAAAGCACCACGTGCTGCAAACATCCAAACAGAGTGTCATCATGATGGCGGCTGCGCGAAAATCACACAAACACGCATCATACGCGGCTGACACACGGAGCTGTTATGGACCTTTTGCGCACGCTCGTGTGAATCCGGCCTCATTATGTGTGTCAAATATTAACACAAACACCAAGAAAATGACAGCGGCTGGCGGGGACAGTATAATGGGGGTCTTGTGTTCATGTCAAAGAGGGGTCTTATGTGTACATTAATGAAGGGGGTGTCATGGGTATGGTCATTATTGGGGGTGTCATGGGATGGTCATTATTGGGGGTGTCATGGGTATGGTCATTATTGGGGGTGTCATGGGTATGGTCGTATGGTCATTATTGGGGTTGTCATGGGTATGGTCATTATTGGGGGTGTCATGGGATGGTCATTATTGGAGGTGTCATGGGTATAGTTATGTTGGGGGGTGTCATGTGTGTACAGTAATGATGGTCATGTCGGTAATGTTGGGGGTGTCATGGGTATGGTCATGTTTCAGGTTGTCATGGGTATGGTCATTATTGGGGGTGTCATGGGTATGGTCATTATTGGGGGTGTCATGGGTATGGTCATTATTGGGGGTGTCATGGGTATGGTCATTATTGGGGGTGTCATGTCTGTACAGTAATGATGGTCATGTCATGTTGGTGGTGTCATGGGTATGATCATGTTTCGGGGTGTCATGGGTATGGTCATGTTTCGGGGTGTCATGGGTATGATCATGTTTCGGGGTGTCATGGGTATGATCATGTTTCGGGGTGTCATGGGTATGGTCATGTTTCGGGGTGTCATGGGTATGGTCATGTTTCGGGGTGTCATTGGTATGGTCATGTTTCGGGGTGTCATGGGTATGGTCATGTTTCGGGTTGTCATGGGTATGATCATGTTTCGGGGTGTCATGGGTATGATCATGTTTCGGGGTGTCATGGGTATGATCATGTTTCGGGGTGTCATGGGTATGGTCATGTTTCGGGGTGTCATGGGTATGGTCATGTTTCGGGGTGTCATGGGTATGGTCATGTTTCGGGGTGTCATTGGTATGGTCATGTTTCGGGGTGTCATGGGTATGGTCATGTTTCGGGTTGTCATGGGTATGATCATGTTTCGGGGTGTCATGGGTATGGTCATGTTTCGGGGTGTCATGGGTATGGTCATGTTTCGGGGTGTCATGGGTATGGTCATGTTTCGGGGTGTCATGGGTATGGTCATGTTTCGGGGTGTCATGGGTATGGTCATGTTTCGGGGTGTCATGGGTATGGTCATGTTTCGGGTTGTCATGGGTATGGTCATGTTTCGGGGTGTCATGGGTATGGTCATGTTTCGGGGTGTCATGGGTATGGTCATGTTTCTGGGTGTCATGGGTATGGTCATGTTTCGGGTTGTCATGGGTATGGTCATGTTTCGGGGTGTCATGGGTATGGTCATGTTTCGGGGTGTCATGGGTATGGTCATGTTTCTGGGTGTCATGGGTATGGTCATGTTTCTGGGTGTCATGGGTATGGTCATGTTTCGGGGTGTCATGGGTATGGTCATGTTTCTGGGTGTCATGGGTATGGTCATGTTTCTGGGTGTCATGGGTATGGTCATGTTTCGGGTTGTCATGGGTATGATCATGTTTCGGGGTGTCATGGGTATGATCATGTTTCGGGGTGTCATGGGTATGATCATGTTTCGGGGTGTCATGGGTATGGTCATGTTTCGGGGTGTCATGGGTATGGTCATGTTTCGGGGTGTCATTGGTATGGTCATGTTTCTGGGTGTCATGGGTATGGTCATGTTTCGGGTTGTCATGGGTATGATCATGTTTCGGGGTGTCATGGGTATGGTCATGTTTCGGGGTGTCATGGGTATGGTCATGTTTCGGGGTGTCATGGGTATGGTCATGTTTCGGGGTGTCATGGGTATGGTCATGTTTCGGGGTGTCATGGGTATGGTCATGTTTCGGGGTGTCATGGGTATGGTCATGTTTCGGGTTGTCATGGGTATGGTCATGTTTCGGGGTGTCATGGGTATGGTCATGTTTCGGGGTGTCATGGGTATGGTCATGTTTCGGGGTGTCATGGGTATGGTCATGTTTCTGGGTGTCATGGGTATGGTCATGTTTCGGGGTGTCATGGGTATGGTCATGTTTCTGGGTGTCATGGGTATGGTCATGTTTCGGGGTGTCATGGGTATGGTCATGTTTCGGGGTGTCATGGGTATGGTCATGTTTCTGGGTGTCATGGGTATGGTCATGTTTCGGGTTGTCATGGGTATGGTCATGTTTCGGGGTGTCATGGGTATGGTCATGTTTCGGGGTGTCATGGGTATGGTCATGTTTCGGGGTGTCATGGGTATGGTCATGTTTCTGGGTGTCATGGGTATGGTCATGTTTCTGGGTGTCATGGGTATGGTCATGTTTCTGGGTTGTCATGGGTATGGTCATGTTTCGGGGTGTCATGGGTATGGTCATGTTTCGGGGTGTCATGGGTATGGTCATGTTTCGGGGTGTCATGGGTATGGTTATTTTAGAGGGTAACGTGCTTAATGTCATATTGTTTACCCAGAATCCTCCTCATATCCCTACAGAAGTCGCTCCTTATCAGATCTGCAGCCGCTTCTCTCTAAGGTCGCTGTCTGTGCATTTTTTTCTTCTATGACTTCCCTGTAGAGGTGACTGCTGGATGTCTGGGTGTCTCAGTGAGTCTGGGGGTGATCGGCCTCATACTCCTTCTACATGTATATTGGTCCCATAGAGATCTGCGCTGCGTCTTGTAGTATAAGTAGTCGCATGTCCTGAGTGGTTGTCTCCGGCTCGCACCGTCTCGCAGGAAACGGGTCCCCATCTTGTGCCGGTGACGTCTGCTACTTTTTGGACGGTTCTTACTGGAGTCAATTCTGCCGCATTTTCTTTAGGACAAAACCGTGGAGTCGGGGCGGAGATGACAGACGTTCTGTGCGAAGTTATAATCCCGGGTGATTGATGGCGTGATAATGGTTTCTTGACATCCATATTTTCCAGGCAGGAGCAGAAGTGACAGGAACACATTACAAGGCCCATGATAGAGGGGGAAAAAGTGATGAAAGCGGCAGATTCTGCACCTCGCTGGAGTTCTGGGTGGAATCTCCGCGCTCAGGATGAATAAGATGGACGGGATTTTAATACAGCGACTCTCACCTTATACCTATTTTACACGACTCCCGGCAGGCAGCGCAAAACACATTTAAATGTATGTCAAGAAAGAACGAAAACTCGCACAAAAGCAATTCTAGCCGGAGGTGTCCTATAATCTGTCATCCTGCAGCCGCTCTAGACCTGTCACCCGAAGCCTGGTCACCCCACAGAGGGGCAAATACTTTACAGTCACCCAGCAGCCAAAACATTCCCGCCCTGGTCCTGCCTTATGTGTGTACATGAGGGAAGTCACTGGGGGATCTGTCACTGAGGGGATCTGTCACTGAGGGATCTGTCACTGGGGGGATCTGTCACTGAGGGATCTGTCACTGGGGGGATCTGTCACTGAGGGATCTGTCACTGAGGGGATCTGTCACTGGGGGAATCTGTCACCCCCTGAATCAGTCACTGGGGGGGATCTGTCTCTGAGGGATCTGTCACTGAGGGGATCTGTCACTGGGGGGGATCTGTCACTGAGGGTTCTGTCACTGGGGGATCTGTCACTGGGGGATCTGTCACTGAGGGATCTGTCACTGGGGGGGATCTGTGACTGAGGGATCTGTCACTGGGGGATCTGTCTCTGAGGATCCGTCACTGGGGGGATCTGTCACTGGGGGGGATCTGTCACTGGGGGGGATCTGTCACTGGGGGGATCTGTCTCTGGGGGATCTGTCTCTGAGGGGATCTATCACTGAGGGGATCTGTCACTGGGGGGGGATCCGTCACTGGGGGATCTGTCACTGAGGGATCTGTCACTGGAAGGATCTGTCACTGAGGGATCTGTCACTGAGGGATCTGTCACTGGGGGGATCTGTCACTGAGGGATCTGTCACTGAGGGGATCTGTCACTGGGGGAATCTGTCACCCCCTGAATCAGTCACTGGGGGGGATCTGTCTCTGAGGGATCTGTCACTGAGGGGATCTGTCACTGGGGGGGGATCTGTCACTGAGGGTTCTGTCACTGGGGGATCTGTCACTGGGGGATCTGTCACTGAGGGATCTGTCACTGGGGGGGATCTGTGACTGAGGGATCTGTCACTGGTGGATCTGTCTCTGAGGATCCGTCACTGGGGGGATCTGTCACTGGGGGGGATCTGTCACTGGGGGGGATCTGTCACTGGGGGGATCTGTCTCTGGGGGATCTGTCTCTGAGGGGATCTATCACTGAGGGGATCTGTCACTGGGGGGGGATCCGTCACTGGGGGATCTGTCACTGAGGGATCTGTCACTGAGGGATCTGTCACTGAGGGATCTGTCTCTGAGGATCTATCACTGAAGGGATCTGTCACTGAGGGATCTGTCACTGGGGGGATCTGTCTCTGAGGATCTGTCACTGGGGGATCTGTCTCTGAGGATCCGTCACTGAGGGGATCTGTCACTGGGGGCCTGGAGGATGTTCAGTGGGGAGGGACCCCTCAGATTTGGGGCTTCCAGGCGGTTACCTCTTCAGTGCCACCTTGGCCTCGCGTTGAGTGATTCCTCCGGGTGATAATAATCTCGGATATTTTCTTCATCACGTTGAGACGTCGCGTTTGCTGGGGAAGTTTTGTTATCATAAATTCTGTTTCATCCTTGAAGTGAGTGATGTCTCTTTATAACGTTCCCCAGCGCACATACACTAAGGCGATCAGCGTGCGCAAATGTAAATATAGCATCAGACAAAGTGGTGTCGGTAAAAATGTGTCCCCCGCAGCGGCTGTTACCGCGTCCCCAGGTGGATACCGTGTGATTGACGTGTGGGATTCCAGGACAGTCCAGGGGGGATGGAGCAAATGTGACCAATGAGAGGAATCACCCACAGATTATACGATCGCCCCAAACCAGGCTGCTGGAGAATCTACTAATCATACCTTAAAGGGCCAGTGACCCCACATATCACCTCTTATAATAGTGCGGGAGCGTTATAAGAGGATGATATCCGTCACATATATGGTATAAGGTCTGCTGAAGGCGCCAGTTCAGTGTCGAAATGCGTCACCTTATTAAACACAATAAAACGGAATTACTCATTACCTACTGGAGGACGTCCTTCATTTCTGATGAAGTAGCACTTTTTGGCTTTTTTTCTGGATTTAATACATATATAGAGAAGGTTCTCAGCACTGGAGATATGTGACAAAGTAGTGATCATGAGGGAGGGATGTACAGGTCACTTATCCAGAACCCTACAGTCACATCCTCTCCCCAGACTGACATGGCTGATAACAGGTGGCAATAGAGTGTATTCACCTGTCCTGCTGGTGGAGTCACTGTGTACATACATTACATTACTTATCCTGTACTGATCCTGAGTTATATCCTGTATTATACTCCAGAGCTGCACTCACTATTCTGCTGGTGGTCACTGTGTACATACATTACATTACTTATCCTGTACTGATCCTGAGTTATATCCTGTATTATACTCCAGAGCTGCACTCACTATTCTGCTGGTGGTCACTGTGTACATACATTATATTACTTATCCTGTACTGATCCTGAGTTACATCCTGTATTATACTGCAGAGCTGCGGTCACTATTCTGCTGGTGGAGTCACTGTGTACATACATTACTTATCCTGTACTGATCCTGAGTTACATCCTGTATTATACTCCAGAGCTGCACTCACTATTCTGCTGGTGGAGTCACTGTGTACATACATTACTTATCCTGTACTGATCCTGAGTTATATCCTGTATTATACTCCAGAGCTGCACTCAATATTCTGCTGGTGGAGTCACTGTGTACATACATTACATTACTTATCCTGTACTGATCCTGAGTTACATCATGTATTAGTGAGAATAGTGAGTGCAGCTCTGGAGTATAATACAGGATGTAACTCAGGATCAGTACAGGATAAGTAATGTAATGTATGTACACAGTGACTCCACCAGCAGAATAGTGAGTGCAGCTCTGCAGTATAATACAGGAGGTAACTCAGGATCAGTACAGGATAAGTAATGTCTGTACACAGTGACTCCACCAGCAGAATAGTGAGTGCAGCTCTGGAGTATAATACAGGATGTAACTCAGGATCAGTACAGGATAAGTAATGTAATGTATGTACACAGTGACTCCGCAAGCAGAATAGTGAGTGCAGCTCTGGAGTATAATACAGGATGTAACTCAGGATCGGTACAGGATAAGTAATGTATGTACACAGTGACTCCACCAGCAGAATAGTGAGTGCAGCTCTGGAGTATAATACAGAATGTAACTCAGGATCAGTACAGGATAAGTAATGTAATGTATGTACACAGTGACTCCACCAGCAGAATAGTGAGTGCAGCTCTGGAGTATAATACAGGATATAACTCAGGATCAGTACAGGATAAGTAATGTAATGTATGTACACAGTGACTCCACCAGCAGAATAGGAAGTGCAGCTCTGGAGTATAATACAGGATAAGTAATGTAATGTATGTACACAGTGACTCCACCAGCAGAATAGGGAGTGCAGCTCTGGAGTATAATACAGGATGTAACTCAGGATCAGTACAGGATAAGTAATGTAATGTATATACACAGTGACTCCACCAGCAGAATAGTGAGTGCAGCTCTGGAGTATAATACAGGATATAACTCAGGATCAGTACAGGATAAGTAATGTAATGTATGTACACAGTGACTCCACCAGCAGAATAGGAAGTGCAGCTCTGGAGTATAATACAGGATAAGTAATGTAATGTATGTACACAGTGACTCCACCAGCAGAATAGGGAGTGCAGCTCTGGAGTATAATACAGGATGTAACTCAGGATCAGTACAGGATAAGTAATGTAATGTATATACACAGTGACTCCACCAGCAGAATAGTGAGTGCAGCTCTGGAGTATAATACAGGATATAACTCAGGATCAGTACAGGATAAGTAATGTAATGTATGTACACAGTGACTACACCAGCAGAATAGTGAGTGCAGCTCTGGAGTATAATACAGGATGTAACTCAGGATCAGTACAGGATAAGTAATGTATGTACACAGTGACTCCCCGTCATTTTTTTTTATTATTTATTATTTTTATTAAAAAGACATGGGGTTCCACCCAATTTATCATAACCAGCCACATACAACACAGTGTTATTAGCCTGGGAATGTACTAAACCAGTGGCCCCTCCCACCCGTGTGATGCCAGGCTGCTGCGGCCTTGTATATGGCTGGTTATTAAAAATGTGAGGGACCCGTCTGTTGTTACATTTTTAAAAAAAAACGACGTGGGGGTCCCCCCCCCATTTTTATAACCAGCCCGATACAACACAGCAGCAGCAGCCTAGCATTACAAGGGTGGGAAGG
This sequence comes from Rhinoderma darwinii, assembly GCF_050947455.1. Taxonomy (NCBI): domain Eukaryota; kingdom Metazoa; phylum Chordata; class Amphibia; order Anura; family Rhinodermatidae; genus Rhinoderma; species Rhinoderma darwinii. The sequence goes on from NC_134696.1 coordinate 1,209,107, forward strand.
TCCACTGTTTTTGGCCCTTCCCAGCCTCATAATACCAGCCTACGGCCGCCCCAGGGCCCGACCATCACAACAGATGGTCGGGTACTGGATCGTACCAAGCTCTTCCCGGCACCCCTGGTGGTGGTGGGTACCGGGGTAATAATGGGTGGTTAGTGCTCGCCTCTGCACCGGCTAACACTAAGCCCCGCCTTAATAACGGACGCTGTCAATCAGCCGACTGCCATTATCTAGGCACTAATAAAGCTTGAAAAAAAAACCACAAATACATTTTTTTTTTTATTGAAATAAGAAATCCCCAACAAAACCCTCGTTAACCATTTTATTAAAATGTGCAAAAAACGTAGATCTACGCAGTAGTCCAACGAATCGAAGACGTAGTCCAATCGGTACATCAAAATCTGCAACAACATAAAAAAACAGTTATAAATGTGAACAATACCGATACTTATACTCACCTACACACACACAAACAACCACACACAAACATATACACAAACACATATAAACACACACCCATATATTAGACAAACACACACATATACACACAAACATATACATATACACAAACACATGTACACAAACACCCATATATACACAAACACACACATACACAAACATATACACACCCACATATACACAAACACACACAAACATATACACACAAACACACCCATATATACACACACACACACACACAAACATAAATACGCATACACACACACAAACATATACACACAAATACACCCATATATACACACACACATAAACACACACACACACACATATACACAAACACACACATACTTACCTTTAGCGGAGCGCAGACTTCTCCACGCGACGGGTGTCTTCCTCGGCATGTCCTGCGCATGCGCCGAGATGCGCGTTCACGAGTAAATGACATCCTCTGCTCAGGACGCAGAGGATGTCATTACGCATGCGCGGCCACCGCTAAAGGTAAATAGCGGTGGCCGGGAACCTGGACAACGCGCAAGATACAAAGAGGGACCGACCTGGACTTCAATCAAGAATAGCAGGAAAACGACATCGCCGGGCGACGGACAGGTAATTAGAAAAGTTCATCTTTTTACATGGGGAGCTTCATAGCTACATTTATCAACTTGGGAATAACCCTATAAGGGAAAATACAGGTTTCATTTCACGTTATTTGATCTCTGAGTTGCAGTAAACGTGCGGCTGTAACTTATTCTGCACATAAATCTTCATCTTCGGACGATACTTAGCCGTCATTGTGCGCCAGTCACTGTTTTATTGCTACCAGGCTCAAACAGCAGTGAACAGCGCCCCCTAGTGGTCTGTCCATGAAATCGCAGATCGGCCTGAGTCAGTCCTTGTCTTATACAACTAAGGGCTCATTCAGATGAGCGTGTAACTCGCCCGTGTGGCGGCACGGACTCGTATTTCCATGGGGCGGTTCACATGCAAGGAAATAGGACATGTCCTATTTTTTCACGGACCCTTCACGCGCTCCACGGGGTGTATGTGACGCTGATCAGAGATAAATACGAGATTAATGGCCCAACCTATACGTCCCGGTACGTGAGCATAAGAGACCCCGCTGCACATGGACATACGAGGACTTTAATATACTTATAATATATAATCGCCAGGATCCCCGCTTTATGTGATGCCACCTGGAAGACCAACGGGTGCAATAGACACAGTCACAAATGTATCAAATGGGGCAGAAAAAAGTAATCCCTGCCCCTAAGTCATGTGACGTCTCGCACCATTTACATTGCACGGCGGAGACCACCAGCGGCCGACGGAACCCATTGACTGTAGTAGGCTTCATTGGGGTGTCCGTGATTTTACTGGAAACAATAGCGCAGCATGCTTCACTATAGTTTCCGGTATTCTCAGTCGGATCTGCGACGGAGGCCCCTAACGGAGCTACCAACACAGATGTGAACGAGGCCTAACCCTATACTTACTGTCAAAGCTCCAGAAACCTCCACAATCCCTTACAGACCCCATTAGGTCAATCCGTCAGTCAACAAAAACAGCTCCGTCATGGCTTGTTGTGATTTTAGTGTTAACAGATCTTCATTAGGAACGTGCCCTGTGTTATAAATGTCCAGGGCCGGTCCTCTGACCCTATATCTACATTATATCATTCCTCTGACCCTATATCTACATTATATCATTCCTCTGACCCTATATCTACATTATATCATTCCTCTGACCCTATATCTACATTATATCATTCCTCTGACCTTATATCTACATTATATCATTCCTCTGACCCTATATCTACATTGTATCATTCCTCTGACCCTATATCTACATTATATCATTCCTCTGACCTTATATCTACATTGTATCATTCCTCTGACCCTATATCTACATTGTATCATTCCTCTGACCTTATATCTACATTGTATCATTCATCTGACCCTATATCTACAATGTATCATTCCTCTGACCCTATATCTACATTGTATCATTCCTCTGACCCTATATCTACATTGTATCATTCCTCTGACCCTATATCTACATTATATCATTCCTCTGACCTTATATCTACATTATATCATTCCTCTGACCTTATATCTACATTGTATCATTCCTCTGACCCTATATCTACATTGTATCATTCCTCTGACCCTATATCTACATTATATCATTCCTCTGACCCTATATCTACATTGTATCATTCCTCTGACCTTATATCTACAATGTATCATTCCTCTGACCTTATATCTACATTGTATCATTCCTCTGACCTTATATCTACATTGTATCATTCCTCTGACCCTATATCTACATTATATCATTCCTCTGACCCTATATCTACATTGTATCATTCCTCTGACCTTATATCTACATTGTATCATTCCTCTGACCTTATATCTACATTGTATCATTCCTCTGACCCTATATCTACATTATATCATTCCTCTGACCCTATATCTACATTGTATCATTCCTCTGACCTTATATCTACATTATATCATTCCTCTGACCCTATATCTACATTATATCATTCCTCTGACCTTATATCTACATTATATCATTCCTCTGACCTTATATCTACATTGTATCATTCCTCTGACCTTATATCTACATTGTATCATTCCTCTGACCCTATATCTACATTGTATCATTCCTCTGACCCTATATCTACATTGTATCATTCCTCTGACCTTATATCTACATTGTATCATTCCTCTGACCCTATATCTACATTGTATCATTCCTCTGACCTTATATCTACATTATATCATTCCTCTGACCCTATATCTACATTGTATCATTCCTCTGACCCTATATCTACATTATATCATTCCTCTGACCCTATATCTACATTGTATCATTCCTCTGACCCTATATCTACATTGTATCATTCATCTGACCCTATATCTACAATGTATCATTCCTCTGACCTTATATCTACATTATATCATTCCTCTGACCCTATATCTACATTGTATCATTCATCTGACCCTATATCTACATTGTATCATTCATCTGACCCTATATCTACATTGTATCATTCATCTGACCCTATATCTACATTGTATCATTCCTCTGACCTTATATCTACATTGTATCATTCCTCTGACCTTATATCTACATTGTATCATTCCTCTGACCTTATATCTACATTGTATCATTCCTCTGACCCTATATCTACATTGTATCATTCCTCTGACCTTATATCTACATTATATCATTCCTCTGACCCTATATCTACATTGTATCATTCCTCTGACCCTATATCTACATTATATCATTCCTCTGACCCTATATCTACATTGTATCATTCCTCTGACCCTATATCTACATTGTATCATTCATCTGACCCTATATCTACAATGTATCATTCCTCTGACCTTATATCTACATTATATCATTCCTCTGACCCTATATCTACATTGTATCATTCATCTGACCCTATATCTACATTGTATCATTCATCTGACCCTATATCTACATTGTATCATTCATCTGACCCTATATCTACATTGTATCATTCCTCTGACCTTATATCTACATTGTATCATTCATCTGACCCTATATCTACATTGTATCATTCCCCTGACCTTATATCTACAATGTATCATTCCTCTGACCCTATATCTACATTATAATCATTCCTCTGACCCTATATCTACATTGTATCATTCCTCTGACCCTATATCTACATTGTATCATTCCTCTGACCCTATATCTACATTGTATCATTCCTCTGACCTTATATCTACATTGTATCATTCCTCTGACCTTATATCTACATTGTATCATTCCTCTGACCCTATATCTACATTGTATCATTCCTCTGACCCTATATCTACAATGTATCATTCCTCTGACCTTATATCTACATTATATCATTCCTCTGACCCTATATCTACATTGTATCATTCCTATGACCCTATATCTACATTGTATCATTCCTCTGACCCTATATCTACATTGTATCATTCCGCTGACCCTATATCTACATTGTATCATTCCGCTGACCCTATATCTACATTGTATCATTCCTCTGACCCTATATCTACATTATATCATTCCTCTGACCTTATATCTACAATGTATCATTCCTCTGACCCTATATCTACATTGTATCATTCCTATGACCTTATATCTACATTGTATCATTCCTCTGACCCTATATCTACATTGTATCATTCCTCTGACCCTATATCTACATTATATCATTCCTCTGACCTTATATCTACATTGTATCATTCATCTGACCCTATATCTACATTGTATCATTCCCCTGACCTTATATCTACAATGTATCATTCCTCTGACCCTATATCTACATTATAATCATTCCTCTGACCCTATATCTACATTGTATCATTCCTCTGACCCTATATCTACATTGTATCATTCCTCTGACCCTATATCTACATTATATCATTCCTCTGACCCTATATCTACATTATATCATTCCTCTGACCTTATATCTACATTGTATCATTCCTCTGACCCTATATCTACATTGTATCATTCCTCTGACCTTATATCTACATTGTATCATTCCTCTGACCTTATATCTACAATGTATCATTCCTCTGACCCTATATCTACATTGTATCATTCCTCTGACCTTATATCTACATTGTATCATTCCTCTGACCCTATAGATAATGTAGATACATTATATCATTCCTCTGACCTTATATCTACAATGTATCATTCCTCTGACCCTATATCTACATTGTATCATTCCTCTGACCCTATATCTACATTGTATCATTCCTCTGACCCTATATCTACATTGTATCATTCCTCTGACCCTATATCTACATTGTATCATTCCTCTGACCCTATATCTACATTGTATCATTCCTCTGACCTTACGTCTACATTGTATCATTCCTCTGACCTTATGTCTACATTGTATCATTCCTCTGACCTTCTATCTACATTGTATCATTCCTCTGACCCTATATCTACATTGTATCATTCCTCTGACCTTACGTCTACATTGTATCATTCCTCTGACCTTATGTCTACATTATATCATTCCTCTGACCTTATGTCTACATTGTATCATTCCTCTGACCTTCAATCTACATTGTATCATTCCTCTGACCCTATATCTACATTATATCATTCCTCTGACCCTATATCTACATTGTATCATTCCTCTGACCCTATATCTACATTGTATCATTCCTCTGACTCTATATCTACATTATATCATTCCTCTGACCTTATATCTACATTGTATCATTCCTCTGACCTTATATCTACATTGTATCATTCCTCTGACCTTATATCTACATTGTATCATTCCTCTGACCTTATATCTACATTGTATCATTCCTCTGACCTTCAATCTACATTGTATCATTCCTCTGACCTTATATCTACATTGTATCATTCCTCTGACCCTATATCTACATTGTATCATTCCTCTGACTCTATATCTACATTATATCATTCCTCTGACCTTATATCTACATTGTATCATTCCTCTGACCTTATATCTACATTGTATCATTCCTCTGACCTTATATCTACATTGTATCATTCCTCTGACCCTATATCTTCATTGTATCATTCCTCTGACCTTATATCTACATTGTATCATTCCTCTGACCTTATATCTACATTGTATCATTCCTCTGACCTTATATCTACATTGTATCAGTCCTCTGACCTTATATCTACATTGTATCATTCCTCTGACCCTATATCTACATTGTATCATTCCTCTGACCTTATAGCTACAATGTATCATTCCTCTGACCCTATATCTACATTGTATCATTCCTCTGACCCTATATCTACATTGTATCATTCCTCTGACCTTATATCTACATTGTATCATTCCTCTGACCTTATATCTACATTGTATCATTCCTCTGACCTTATATCTACATTGTATCATTCCGCTGACCCTATAGATAATGTAGATACATTATATCATTCCTCTGACCTTATATCTACAATGTATCATTCCTCTGACCCTATATCTACATTGTATCATTCCTCTGACCTTATATCTACAATGTATCATTCCTCTGACCCTATATCTACATTGTATCATTCCTCTGACCTTATATCTACATTGTATCATTCCTCTGACCTTATATCTACATTGTATCATTCCTCTGACCTTATATCTACATTGTATCAGTCCTCTGACCTTATATCTACATTGTATCATTCCTCTGACCCTATATCTACATTGTATCATTCCTCTGACCTTATAGCTACAATGTATCATTCCTCTGACCCTATATCTACATTGTATCATTCCTCTGACCCTATATCTACATTGTATCATTCCTCTGACCTTATATCTACATTGTATCATTCCTCTGACCTTATATCTACATTGTATCATTCCTCTGACCTTATATCTACAATGTATCATTCCTTTGACCTTATATCTACATTGTATCATTCCTCTGACCTTATATCTACATTGCATCATTCCTCTGACCTTATATCTACATTGTATCATTCCTCTGACCTTATATCTACATTGTATCATTCCTCTGACCTTATATCTACATTGTATCATTCCTCTGACCTTATATCTACAATGTATCATTCCTCTGACCCTATAGATATAGATACATTATATCACCTTATTCCTCTGACCCTATATCTACATTGTATCATTCCTCTGACCCTATATCTACATTGTATCATTCCTCTGACCTTATATCTACAATGTATCATTCCTTTGACCTTATATCTACATTGTATCATTCCTCTGACCTTATATCTACATTGTATCATTCCTCTGACCTTATATCTACATTGTATCATTCCTCTGACCTTATATCTACATTGTATCATTCCTCTGACCTTATATCTACATTGTATCATTCCTCTGACCTTATATCTACATTGTATCATTCCTCTGACCTTATATCTACATTGTATCATTCCTCTGACCTTATATCTACAATGTATCATTCCTCTGACCCTATAGATATAGATACATTATATCACCTTATTCCTCTGACCCTATATCTACATTGTATCATTCCTCTGACCCTATATCTACATTGTATCATTCCTCTGACCTTATATCTACATTGTATCATTCCTCTGACCCTATAGATATAGATACATTATATCACCTTATTCCTCTGACCCTATATCTACATTGTATCATTCCTCTGACCCTATATCTACATTGTATCATTCCTCTGACCCTATATCTACATTGTATCATTCCTCTGACCCTATAGATATAGATACATTATATCACCTTATTCCTCTGACCTTATATCTACATTGCATCATTCCTCTGACCTTATATCTACAATGTATCATTCCTCTGACCCTATATCTACATTGTATCATTCCTCTGACCTTATATCTACAATGTATCATTCCTCTGACCCTATATCTACATTGTATCATTCCTCTGACCTTATATCTACATTGTATCATTCCTCTGACCTTATATCTACATTGTATCATTCCTCTGACCTTATATCTACATTGTATCAGTCCTCTGACCTTATATCTACATTGTATCATTCCTCTGACCCTATATCTACATTGTATCATTCCTCTGACCTTATAGCTACAATGTATCATTCCTCTGACCCTATATCTACATTGTATCATTCCTCTGACCCTATATCTACATTGTATCATTCCTCTGACCTTATATCTACATTGTATCATTCCTCTGACCTTATATCTACATTGTATCATTCCTCTGACCTTATATCTACAATGTATCATTCCTTTGACCTTATATCTACATTGTATCATTCCTCTGACCTTATATCTACATTGCATCATTCCTCTGACCTTATATCTACATTGTATCATTCCTCTGACCTTATATCTACATTGTATCATTCCTCTGACCTTATATCTACATTGTATCATTCCTCTGACCTTATATCTACAATGTATCATTCCTCTGACCCTATAGATATAGATACATTATATCACCTTATTCCTCTGACCCTATATCTACATTGTATCATTCCTCTGACCCTATATCTACATTGTATCATTCCTCTGACCTTATATCTACAATGTATCATTCCTTTGACCTTATATCTACATTGTATCATTCCTCTGACCTTATATCTACATTGTATCATTCCTCTGACCTTATATCTACATTGTATCATTCCTCTGACCTTATATCTACATTGTATCATTCCTCTGACCTTATATCTACATTGTATCATTCCTCTGACCTTATATCTACATTGTATCATTCCTCTGACCTTATATCTACATTGTATCATTCCTCTGACCTTATATCTACAATGTATCATTCCTCTGACCCTATAGATATAGATACATTATATCACCTTATTCCTCTGACCCTATATCTACATTGTATCATTCCTCTGACCCTATATCTACATTGTATCATTCCTCTGACCTTATATCTACATTGTATCATTCCTCTGACCCTATAGATATAGATACATTATATCACCTTATTCCTCTGACCCTATATCTACATTGTATCATTCCTCTGACCCTATATCTACATTGTATCATTCCTCTGACCCTATATCTACATTGTATCATTCCTCTGACCCTATAGATATAGATACATTATATCACCTTATTCCTCTGACCTTATATCTACATTGCATCATTCCTCTGACCTTATATCTACATTGTATCATTCCTCTGACCTTATATCTACATTGTATCATTCCTCTGACCTTATATCTACAATGTATCATTCCTCTGACCCTATAGATATAGATACATTATATCACCTTATTCCTCTGACCCTATATCTACATTGTATCATTCCTCTGACCCTATATCTACATTGTATCATTCCTCTGACCCTATATCTACATTATATCATTCCTCTGACCCTATATCTACATTATATCATTCCTCTGACCCTATATCTACATTGTATCATTCCTCTGACCCTATATCTACATTATATCATTCCTCTGACCCTATATCTACATTATATCATTCCTCTGACCCTATATCTACATTGTATCATTCCTCTGACCCTATATCTACATTATATCATTCCTCTGACCTTATATCTACATTGTATCATTCCTCTGACCCTATATCTACAATGTATCATTCCTCTGACCTTATGTCTACATTGTATCATTCCTCTGACCTTCTATCTACATTGTATCATTCCTCTGACCCTATATCTACATTGTATCATTCCTCTGACCCTATATCTACATTGTATCATTCCTCTGACCTTATATCTATATTGTATCATTCCTCTGACCCTATATCTTCTGTTCGAGAAAAATAAAACGCACCACATTGTGGTGCGGTTTTTCAAACGAAATTTCCGCTGTGGAAAGCAGCGCTGAAAAAAAACAAAAAAATGTCAAATACTCCCAACGTGCCCCACAGATTACTGCCCCCCCCCCCCATAGATCCCGGCCACCGATGCAGCATTGTTACTGGTGATCACTGGATTTGTAAGGATAATTGATTCTTCTCATCATTTATAGTCGCTGCGTCCTCCCACAATTCACTTCTCTGTCCTGTCTGGGAGGGGCCTATAGCTCTGTTCATCCTGAGGCTCCTGATTCATGTATAGAATACCAGGGTTACAGTGAAGACTGACACCTTAACAAGCAGAGCAGTAGGAGTAATGGAGCATGGTGGCTGAAACATTACAGACTGATGTGCTGGGTGACAGCCAATATGCACAGAGTAATGGCGGCCGTTCGTGGTTATCATCCAGGTCTGTTATCCTCGTGTGATTTCTTCAGATCTTGCTCCACTCGTCGTTCTGTCACTTTCCGGCTGCATTTCTGAGCTCCAGTGGTAACTGCGCCGCACGGTCCCGCCAATCAGCGCGCCTGTCACGTGGTCATTAGAGCCGGATCTGCCACGCTGAGTTTTCGTCTGCTGGGCTGTTGGTGAGATGTGAGGAGCTGTCGGCCTCATTCACCGCGTTCTCCAGGACGATCTGCATAGTTTCTGCTCATAAAATATTAAACGTTTCCAAGAATGAACATAAGAGGCGGCGATTCTGCGCTAATCCTCCCCGGTGACAGGCTGAAGCGCTCCTCTAAAGTCGGAGGACGCGGCGCTTTCATCTGCAATCTTCCCCTTATTTCTGAAAAAGAGAAAAATCAATATTCCCGTCTCAAGAACGCCTTTATCAGCGCCACCCGGCACCGGCTCATCTACATGCGGACGCCGAGGCGCTGACATCCAGCAGACGCCGTGTTTCTTCATCCTTTATTTTCCTTAATTCAAAAACCTCAACGCAGAAACCGCCGTCTCGAATTCGCAATGAATCACACTGACAGACGGCGCAATGATCTGCTGGTCATAGCGCTGAGATACGTGGCGACTGCTCCATGAACGGACGGACCACACAGAGAAGACTCAACATCCGAAAGAGACTGCCAACCTGCAAGAGACCACCTGCCCATAGGAGACTGACCACCCAAAAGAGATTCACCACATGAAAGAGACCACCTGCCCATAGGAGACAAGGGACCCAAAAGAGATTCACCACATGAAAGAGACCACCTGCCCAGAAGAGACTTCCCATCTGTAAATCACCACCTACTCAAAAGAGACCAACAAACTTAAAGAGATTCCCCACCTAAAAGAAACCACCTGCCCCCACCCAAAAGGGACTCCTCAACAGCAAGAGACCATCTGCCCAGAGACCACCCAAAAGAGACCAGGCAGATCGTCTCATTCTGGGGGTGTTTCTTTGAGTGGTTTGGTCTCTGGGTCGGTGGCGTCTTCTGCTGGCCGGAGCTCTCCTTTAATGACGGTAGTGGAGCTCCGCACTACGTTGCTGTTGACCAGCGCTCTATTATTTGCACTGATGAACCCACAATGAGAGGGGCCGGCGGGACCTGAATGGAAGACGACGGTAACTCAACGAGGCAGCAAATAAAACTATGGGTGGTACTGATAAAAGGAGGGGTACACGGGACAACGCACGGCAATGTCATACAGCCCCTTCCCATATTGCTTCAAGACCCCTGACCCCAAACCCAGCTTTCTCACACTCCTAAATGGTAAATCTGGTTATGTAGAGAATCCCCCAGTCACGGGATAGTAAGTCAGGAGCAGCATGAGAAAGCTGGAAGACGACCCTGTGAGGGGCAGCCGCCGTATCGCTGTCACTCAGCTTTCCCAGAAACAGATAGAGCTCAGGAATGGCGGGTAGAGCAGTGAACATGAAGAGCAGGGGCGTCGCTGGCATCGGGCCTACGGGCGACACATTCAGTGGTGCAGCGATAAGGGTGACAGCCAAGGGGGCCGTAGCCCCCCGCTCTGCGTCTAGAAAAAGTTACTATAGTGACTGGGGCCAATGTAATAAGCTACACGGGCCCCCGTTACTATAGTGATGACACTGCACTTACCCTCCTCCTTCCTGAGCGCAGCGGAAGTCCCGGCGTCTTCTCACGTCACGACGCTGGATGGTGTCTGGAGCCCAAGAAGGGGGTAAATCTGCTGGGGCCCTGTATCTAAGCCTGTCTTGTGGTAGGCTTAGATACAGGGTCTAACACAGTATCACACATGGGCCCTGTATCTAAGCCTACCACATATTAGTAATGGGCTTGTGTTTTTTTACAGGTCCGGACGTTGGACTACTACAGATTCGGCTTTTTTATTTTCGATAAAATATTTTTTTGTGTCTGTGTTTTTTTTAACTTTATTACTTCTGCCTTATTAATATATACCGGCTGATTGACAGCGTCCGTTACTAAGGCGGGACTTAATGTTATGCCGGTGCAGAGGATAACACTAACCCCCATTATTACCCCGGTACCCACCGCCACCTGAGGTACCGGGAAGAGCCGGTGTGATCCAGTGCCGGACTATCTGTAGTCATCTGTAGTGATGGCCGGGCACCGGGGGCGGCCGCAGGCCGGTGTTATCAGGCTGGGTAAGGCCAAGCACAGTGACCCCTCCCCCCCAGGCAGTGCTCGGCGGCTGCGGTGCTGTATCCGGCCGGTTGTAAAAATGAAATAATAACTGGAAGAATCGAAGTGTAAAAACGGCTGAGAATGACGGAGCTGTTTTAGAAGCTGAAAAAGTTTTTCTGGCGTTTTCTCCAGACGTTTTTGGAGCTATTGACACAATGAAAAACCGCTCCAGAAACGTCTCAAGAAGTGACCGGCTCCTTTTTAGGCTCCTTCTTTTTAGGCGCCGTTTTTTAAAACGTTGACTTGAAAAAACGCCCCGTCTGAATGAAACGCTGTTTTTCTTATTGAGTTCAATGGGCAGATGTTTGTAGGCGTTCAGCTACCGTTTTTCAGGCGTATTTCGAGGCAGCGTGTGCCCCTGATCTGACCCTCAACTCCCCTAATGAAGAGGAAGACGCGTCGGTTTCTATCTATTGGGGATGATTCGAGGACTCGCAGATCTAACCAGGATTTCTATGATTCCTATTCCTGGAAGAGCGAAAAAACGAGAGGGAGCGTCCGCCCAAAGCAAACAGCAAGATTCCTGCGAGGAGCCGCGGTGTCTGAGGGTCATCCAGGTCCGTGAGAGGCTCTTACCCGGAGGAGGACGGGCAGGGAAAATAACTCTATAGCAAGAACTGAGAAGTACTCAGAAAGAAACACCAGTACCCGACCTGTGCCAACATAATACCAGTACCCGACCTGTACCCACATAATACCAGTACCCGACCTGTACCCACATAATACCAGTACCCGACCTGTACCCACATAATACCAGTACCCGACCTGTACCCACATAATACCAGTACCCGAACTGTACCCACATAATACCAGTACCCGACCTGTACCCACATAATACCAGTACCCGACCTGTACCCACATAATACCAGTACCCGACCTGTACCCACATAATACCAGTACCCGACCTGTACCCACATAATACCAGTACCCGACCTGTGCCCACATAATACCAGTACCCGACCTGTGCCCACATAATACCAGTACCCGACCTGTGCCCACATAATACCAGTACACGACCTGTACCCACATAATACCAGTACCCGAACTGTACCCACATAATACCAGTACCCGACCTGTACCCACATAATACCAGTACCCGACCTGTACCCACATAATACCAGTACCCGACCTGTACCCACATAATACCAGTACCCGACCTGTGCCCACATAATACCAGTACCCGACCTGTACCCACATAATACCAGTACCCGACCTGTGCCCACATAATACCAGTACCCGACCTGTACCCACATAATACCAGTACCCGAACTGTACCCACATAATACCAGTACCCGACCTGTACCCACATAATACCAGTACCCGACCTGTACCCACATAATACCAGTACCCGACCTGTGCCCACATAATACCAGTACCCGACCTGTGCCCACATAATACCAGTACCCGACCTGTGCCCACATAATACCAGTACACGACCTGTACCCACATAATACCAGTACCCGACCTGTGCCCACATAATACCAGTACCCGACCTGTACCCACATAATACCAGTACCCGACCTGTACCCACATAATACCAGTACCCGACCTGTACCCACATAATACCAGTACCCGACCTGTACCCACATAATACCAGTACCCGACCTGTACCCACATAATACCAGTACCCGAACTGTACCCACATAATACCAGTACCCGACCTGTACCCACATAATACCAGTACCCGACCTGTACCCACATAATACCAGTACCCGACCTGTACCCACATAATACCAGTACCCGACCTGTGCCCACATAATACCAGTACCCGACCTGTACCCACATAATACCAGTACCCGACCTGTGCCCACATAATACCAGTACCCGACCTGTACCCACATAATACCAGTACCCGAACTGTACCCACATAATACCAGTACCCGACCTGTACCCACATAATACCAGTACCCGACCTGTACCCACATAATACCAGTACCCGACCTGTGCCCACATAATACCAGTACCCGACCTGTGCCCACATAATACCAGTACCCGACCTATACCCACATAATACCAGTACCCGACCTGTACCCACATAATACCAGTACCCGACCTGTACCCACATAATACCAGTACCCGACCTGTACCCACATAATACCAGTACCCGAACTGTACCCACATAATACCAGTACCCGACCTGTACCCACATAATACCAGTACCCGACCTGTACCCACATAATACCAGTACCCGACCTGTACCCACATAATACCAGTACCCGACCTGTGCCCACATAATACCAGTACCCGACCTGTGCCCACATAATACCAGTACCCGACCTGTACCCACATAATACCAGTACCCGACCTGTACCCACATAATACCAGTACCCGACCTGTACCCACATAATACCAGTACCCGACCTGTGCCCACATAATACCAGTACCCGACCTGTGCCCACATAATACCAGTACCCGACCTGTACCCACATAATACCAGTACCCGACCTGTACCCACATAATACCAGTACCCGACCTTTACCCACATAATACCAGTACCCGACCTCCTGTACCCACATAATACCAGTACCCGACCTGTACCCACATAATACCAGTACCCGACCTGTGCCCACATAATACCAGTACCCGACCTGTACCCACATAATACCAGTACCCGACCTGTACCCACATAATACCAGTACCCGACCTGTACCCACATAATACCAGTACCCGACCTGTGCCCACATAATACCAGTACCCGACCTGTGCCCACATAATACCAGTACCCGACCTGTACCCACATAATACCAGTACCCGACCTGTGCCCACATAATACCAGTACCCGACCTGTGCCCACATAATACCAGTACCCGACCTGTGCCCACATAATACCAGTACCCGACCTGTGCCCACATAATACCAGTACCCGACCTGTACCCACATAATACCAGTACCCGACCTGTACCCACATAATACCAGTACCCGACCTGTACCCACATAATACCAGTACCCGACCTGTACCCACATAATACCAGTACCCGACCTGTACCCACATAATACCAGTACCCGACCTGTACCCACATAATACCAGTACACGACCTGTACCCACATAATACCAGTACCCGACCTGTACCCACATAATACCAGTACCCGAACTGTGCCCACATAATACCAGTACCCGACCTGTGCCCATATAATACCAGTACCCGACCTGTGCCCACATAATACCAGTACCCGACCTGTGCCCACATAATACCAGTACCCGACCTGTGCCCACATAATACCAGTACCCGACCTGTACCCACATAATACCAGTACCCGACCTGTACCCACATAATACCAGTACCCGACCTGTACCCACATAATACCAGTACCCGACCTGTACCCACATAATACCAGTACCCGACCTGTACCCACATAATACCAGTACCCGACCTGTACCCACATAATACCAGTACCCGACCTGTGCCCACATAATACCAGTACCCGACCTGTGCCCACATAATACCAGTACCCGACCTGTGCCCACATAATACCAGTACCCGACCTGTACCCACATAATACCAGTACCCGACCTGTACCCACATAATACCAGTACCCGACCTGTACCCACATAATACCAGTACCCGACCTGTACCCACATAATACCAGTACCCGACCTGTACCCACATAATACCAGTACCCGACCTGTACCCACATAATACCAGTACACGACCTGTACCCACATAATACCAGTACCCGAACTGTACCCACATAATACCAGTACCCGACCTGTACCCACATAATACCAGTACCCGAACTGTGCCCACATAATACCAGTACCCGACCTGTGCCCACATAATACCAGTACCCGACCTGTGCCCACATAATACCAGTACCCGACCTGTACCCACATAATACCAGTACCCGACCTGTGCCCACATAATACCAGTACACGACCTGTACCCACATAATACCAGTACCCGACCTGTACCCACATAATACCAGTACACGACCTGTACCCACATAATACCAGTACCCGAACTGTACCCACATAATACCAGTACCCGACCTGTACCCACATAATACCAGTACCCGACCTGTGCCCACATAATACCAGTACCCGACCTGTGCCCACATAATACCAGTACCCGACCTGTACCCACATAATACCAGTACCCGACCTGTGCCCACATAATACCAGTACCCGACCTGTGCCCACATAATACCAGTACCCGACCTGTACCCACATAATACCAGTACCCGACCTGTACCCACATAATACCAGTACCCGACCTGTACCCACATAATACCAGTACCCGACCTGTGCCCACATAATACCAGTACCCGACCTGTGCCCACATAATACCAGTACCCGACCTGTACCCACATAATACCAGTACCCGACCTGTGCCCACATAATACCAGTACCCGACCTGTGCCCACATAATACCAGTACCCGACCTGTGCCCACATAATACCAGTACCCGACCTGTGCCCACATAATACCAGTACCCGACCTGTGCCCACATAATACCAGTACCCGACCTGTGCCCACATAATACCAGTACCCGACCTGTGCCCACATAATACCAGTACCCGACCTGTGCCCACATAATACCAGTACCCGACCTGTGCCCACATAATACCAGTACCCGACCTGTGCCCACATAATACCAGTACCCGACCTGTGCACACATAATACCAGTACCCGACCTGTGCCCACATAATACCAGTACCCGACCTGTGCACACATACCAGTACCCGACCTGTACCCACATAATACCAGTACCCGACCTGTGCCCACATAATACCAGTACCCGACCTGTGCCCACATAATACCAGTACCCGACCTGTGCCCACATAATACCAGTACCCGACCTGTGCCCACATAATACCAGTACCCGACCTGTGCCCACATAATACCAGTACCCGACCTGTGCCCACATAATACCAGTACCCGACCTGTGCCCACATAATACCAGTACCCGACCTGTGCCCACATAATACCAGTACCCGACCTGTGCCCACATAATACCAGTACCCGACCTGTGCCCACATAATACCAGTACCCGACCTGTGCCCACATAATACCAGTACCCGACCTGTACCCACATAATACCAGTACCCGACCTGTACCCACATAATACCAGTACCCGAACTGTACCCACATAATACCAGTACCCGACCTGTACCCACATAATACCAGTACCCGACCTGTACCCACATAATACCAGTACCCGACCTGTACCCACATAATACCAGTACCCGACCTGTGCCCACATAATACCAGTACCCGACCTGTGCCCACATAATACCAGTACCCGACCTGTGCCCACATAATACCAGTACCCGACCTGTGCCCACATAATACCAGTACCCGACCTGTACCCACATAATACCAGTACCCGACCTGTACCCACATAATACCAGTACCCGACCTGTGCCCACATAATACCAGTACCCGACCAGTGCCCACATAATACCAGTACCCGACCTGTGCCCACATAATACCAGTACCCGACCTGTGCCCACATAATACCAGTACCCGACCTGTGCCCACATAATACCAGTACCCGACCTGTGCCCACATAATACCAGTACCCGACCTGTGCCCACATAATACCAGTACCCGACCTGTGCCCACATAATACCAGTACCCGACCTGTGCCCACATAATACCAGTACCCGACCTGTGCCCACATAATACCAGTACCCGACCTGTGCCCACATAATACCAGTACCCGAACTGTACCCACATAATACCAGTACCCGAACTGTACCCACATAATACCAGTACCCGACCTGTGCCCACATAATACCAGCACCCGACCTGTGCCCACATAATACCAGTACCCGACCTGTGCCCACATAATACCAGTACCCGACCTGTGCCCACATAATACCAGTACCCGACCTGTGCCCACATAATACCAGTACCCGACCTGTACCCACATAATACGAGTACCCGACCTGTGCCCACATAATACCAGTACACGACCTGTGCCCACATAATACCAGTACCCGACCTGTGCCCACATAATACCATAATACCAGTACCTGACCTGTGCCCACATAATACCAGTACCCGACCTGTGCCCACATAATACCAGTACCCGACCTGTGCCCACATAATACCAGTACCCGACCTGTGCCCACATAATACCAGTACCCGACCTGTGCCCACATAATACCAGTACCCGACCTGTGCCCACATAATACCAGTATTCGATCTGTACCCACATAATAGCAGTACCCGACCTGTGCCCACATAATACCAGTACCCATTGTCAGTTCCCTGATCTCCGCACATTGTCAGTTCTGTGTTCTCCGCACATTGTCAGTTCTCTGCTCTCTGCTGATCTCCGCACATTGTCAGTTCTCTGATCTCCGCACATTGTCAGTTCTCTGATCTCCGCTGATCTCCGCACATTGTCAGTTCTCTGCTCTCCGCTGATCTCCGCACACTCCAGTGATACCCGCGCTGTGCACAAGCAATGACGGTGGATCACGTGTCATTCCACCCTCCGGCCGCCAGGTGTCGCTGTCAGCTGAGGAGACCGGGAGCGGAGCTGTCATCTTCCAGATCACCGGCAGCTGTGACGTCACTCCTGGGACTGCGACGAGAGACCGACAACAGGTACAAGAGAAAGACGAGAGAGAGACAGCATAAAGAGAGAGACGGCAGAGAGACAGCATAAAGAGAGAGACGGGAGAGGAGGAGAGAGACAGCATATAGAGAGAGACGGCATATACAGAGAGAGACAGCGTATAGAGAGAGAGACAGCATAAAGAGAGAGATACGGCAGAGAGACCGCATAAAGAGAGAGACGGGAGAGGAGGAGAGAGACAGCATATAGAGAGAGAGAGACAGCATAAAGAGAGAGAGACAGCATATAGAGAGAGAGACAGCGTATAGAGAGAGAGACAGCGTATAGAGAGAGAGAGACAGCATAAAGAGAGAGATACGGCAGAGAGACCGCATAAAGAGAGAGACGGGAGAGGAGGAGAGAGACAGCATATAGAGAGAGAGAGACAGCATAAAGAGAGAGAGACGGCATATAGAGAGAGAGACAGCATATAGAGAGAGACGGCATATAGAGAGAGAGACAGCGTATAGAGTGAGAGAGACAGCATAAAGAGAGAGACAGCATATAGAGAGAGAGACAGCATATAGAGAGAGACGGCATATAGAGAGAGAGAGACAGCGTATAGAGAGAGACGGCAGAGAGACAGCATAAAGAGAGAGACGGGAGAGGAGGAGAGAGACGGCATATAGAGAGAGACGGCATATAGAGAGAGAGACAGCGTATAGAGAGAGAGACAGCATAAAGAGAGACAGCATAAAGAGAGAGAGACAGCATATAGAGAGAGACGGCATATAGAGAGAGACGGCATATAGAGAGAGACGGCATATAGAGAGAGAGAGACAGCGTATAGAGATAGAGAGACGGCAGAGAGACAGCATAAAGAGAGAGAGACAGCATATAGAGAGAGACAGCATATAGAGAGAGACGGCATATAGAGAGAGACAGCATAAAGAGAGAGACAGCGTATAGAGAGAGAGAGACGGCAGAGAGACAGCATATAGAGAGAGAGACAGCATATAGAGAGAGAGAGACAGCATATAGAGAGAGAGAGACAGCATATAGAGAGAGACAGCATAAAGAGAGACAGCATAAAGAGAGAGAGACAGCATATAGAGAGAGACGGCATATAGAGAGAGAGACGGCATATAGAGAGAGAGACAGCATAAAGAGAGAGAGACAGCATATAGAGAGAGACGGCATAAAGAGAGAGAGACAGCGTATAGAGAGAGAGACAGCGTATAGAGAGAGAGAGACGGCAGAGAGACAGCATATAGAGAGAGAGACAGCATATAGAGAGAGAGACAGCATAAAGAGAGAGAGACAGCATAAAGAGAGAGAGACAGCATAAAGAGAGAGAGACAGCATAAAGAGAGAGAGACAGCATATAGAGAGAGACGGCATATAGAGAGAGAGACAGCGTATAGAGAGAGAGAGAAGGCAGAGAGACAGCATAAAGAGAGAGACGGGAGAGGAGGAGAGAGACAGCATAAAGAGAGAGCATATAGAGAGAGACGGCATATAGAGAGAGAGACAGCGTATAGAGAGAGAGACAGCATATAGAGAGAGAGACAGCATATAGAGAGAGAGACAGCGTATAGTGAGAGAGAGACGGCAGAGAGAGCATAAAGAGAGAGAGACAGCATATAGAGAGACAGCATAAAGAGAGACAGCATAAAGAGAGAAACAGCATATAGAG
This sequence comes from Rhinoderma darwinii, assembly GCF_050947455.1. Classification (NCBI taxonomy): domain Eukaryota; kingdom Metazoa; phylum Chordata; class Amphibia; order Anura; family Rhinodermatidae; genus Rhinoderma; species Rhinoderma darwinii. The sequence goes on from NC_134696.1 coordinate 1,229,698, forward strand.
AGAGAGACAGCATATAGAGAGAGACAGCATATAGAGAGAGACAGCATATAGAGAGAGAGACAGCATATAGAGAGAGAGACAGCATATAGAGAGAGACAGCATAAAGAGAGAGAGACAGCATATAGAGAGAGACAGCATATAGAGAGAGACGGCATATAGAGAGAGAGACAGCGTATAGAGAGAGAGACGGCAGAGAGAGAGACAGCATATAGAGAGAGAGACAGCGTATAGAGAGAGAGAGACGGCAGAGAGACAGCATAAAGAGAGAGAGACAGCATATAGAGAGAGAGAGACAGCATATAGAGAGAGACAGCATGAAGAGAGAGAGACAGCATAAAGAGAGAGACAGCATAAAGAGAGAGAGACAGCATATAGAGAGAGACAGCATATAGAGAGAGACAGCATAAAAAGAGAGAGACAGCATAAAGACAGAGAGACAGCATATAGAGAGAGACAGCATAAAGAGAGAGAGACAGCATATAGAGAGAGAGACAGCGTATAGAGAGAGAGACAGCGTATAGAGAGAGAGACAGCATAAAGAGAGAGAGACAGCATAAAGAGAGAGAGACAGCATAGAGAGAGAGAGACAGCATATAGAGAGAGAGACAGCGTATAGAGAGAGAGACGGCAGAGAGACAGCATAAAGAGAGAGAGACAGCATATATAGAGAGAGAGACAGCATAAAGAGAGAGACAGCATAGAGAGAGACAGCATATAGAGAGAGACAGCATATAGAGAGAGACAGCATATAGAGAGAGAGACAGCATATAGAGAGAGACAGCATATAGAGAGAGACAGCATATAGAGAGAGACAACATATAGAGAGAGACGGCATATAGAGAGAGACAGCGTATAGAGAGAGAGAGACGGCAGAGAGACAGCATAAAGAGAGAGAGACGGCATATAGAGAGAGAGACAGCATATAGAGAGAGACAGCATAAAGAGAGAGACAGCATAAAGAGAGAGAGACAGCATATAGAGAGAGAGACAGCATATAGAGAGAGACAGCATAAAGAGAGAGACAGCATAAAGAGAGAGAGACAGCATATAGAGAGAGACAGCATAAAGAGAGAGACAGCATAAAGAGAGAGACAGCATATAGAGAGAGAGACAGCATATAGAGAGACAGCATATAGAGAGAGACAGGATATAGAGAGAGACAGCATAAAGAGAGAGAGACAGCATATAGAGAGAGACAGCATATAGAGAGAGAGACAGCATATAGAGAGAGACGGCATATAGAGAGAGACGGCATAGAGAGAGAGACAGCATATAGAGAGAGAGACAGCATATAGAGAGAGAGACAGCGTATAGAGAGAGAGACGGCAGAGAGACAGCATAAAGAGAGAGACAGCATAAAGAGAGAGACGGGAGAGGAGGAGAGAGACAGCATATAGAGAGAGAGACAGCATATAGAGAGAGAGACAGCGTATAGAGAGAGAGAGACGGCAGAGAGAGCATAAAGAGAGAGAGACAGCATATAGAGAGACAGCATAAAGAGACAGCATAAAGAGAGAAACAGCATATAGAGAGAGAGACAGCATATAGAGAGAGACAGCATATAGAGAGAGACAGCATATAGAGAGAGAGACAGCATATAGAGAGAGACAGCATAAAGAGAGAGAGACAGCATATAGAGAGAGACAGCATATAGAGAGAGACGGCATATAGAGAGAGAGACAGCGTATAGAGAGAGAGACGGCAGAGAGAGAGACAGCATATAGAGAGAGAGACAGCGTATAGAGAGAGAGAGACGGCAGAGAGACAGCATAAAGAGAGAGAGACAGCATATAGAGAGAGAGAGACAGCATATAGAGAGAGACAGCATGAAGAGAGAGAGACAGCATAAAGAGAGAGACAGCATAAAGAGAGAGAGACAGCATATAGAGAGAGACAGCATATAGAGAGAGACAGCATAAAAAGAGAGAGACAGCATAAAGACAGAGAGACAGCATATAGAGAGAGACAGCATAAAGAGAGAGAGACAGCATATAGAGAGAGAGACGGCATATAGAGAGAGAGACAGCGTATAGAGAGAGAGACAGCGTATAGAGAGAGAGACAGCATAAAGAGAGAGAGACAGCATAAAGAGAGAGAGACAGCATAGAGAGAGAGAGACAGCATATAGAGAGAGAGACAGCGTATAGAGAGAGAGACGGCAGAGAGACAGCATAAAGAGAGAGAGACAGCATATATAGAGAGAGACAGCATAAAGAGAGAGACAGCATAGAGAGAGACAGCATATAGAGAGAGACAGCATATAGAGAGAGACAGCATATAGAGAGAGAGACAGCATATAGAGAGAGACAGCATATAGAGAGAGACAGCATATAGAGAGAGACAACATATAGAGAGAGACGGCATATAGAGAGAGACAGCGTATAGAGAGAGAGAGACGGCAGAGAGACAGCATAAAGAGAGAGAGACAGCATATAGAGAGAGAGACAGCATATAGAGAGAGACAGCATAAAGAGAGAGACAGCATAAAGAGAGAGAGACAGCATATAGAGAGAGAGACAGCATATAGAGAGAGACAGCATAAAGAGAGAGACAGCATAAAGAGAGAGAGACAGCATATAGAGAGAGACAGCATAAAGAGAGAGACAGCATAAAGAGAGAGACAGCATATAGAGAGAGAGACAGCATATAGAGAGAGACAGGATATAGAGAGAGACAGCATAAAGAGAGAGAGACAGCATATAGAGAGAGACAGCATATAGAGAGAGAGACAGCATATAGAGAGAGACGGCATATAGAGAGAGACGGCATAGAGAGAGAGACAGCATATAGAGAGAGAGACAGCATATAGAGAGAGAGACAGCATATAGAGAGAGACAGCATAAAGAGAGAGACGGCATATAGAGAGAGAGACAGCATAAAGAGAGACAGCGTATAGAGAGAGAGACAGCGTATAGAGAGATACAGCGTATAGAGAGAGAGACAGCATATAGAGAGAGACAGCATAAAGAGAGAGACGGCATATAGAGAGAGACAGCGTATAGAGAGAGAGACAGCGTATAGAGAGAGACAGCATAAAGAGAGAGACGGCATATAGAGAGAGAGAGACAGCATATAGAGAGAGACAGCGTATAGAGAGAGAGACGGCAGAGAGACAGCATAAAGAGAGAGACAGCATAAAGAGAGAGACGGCATATAGAGAGAGACGGCATATAGAGAGAGAGACAGCATATAGAGAGAGACAGCATATAGAGAGAGAGACAGCGTATAGAGAGAGAGACGGCAGAGAGACAGCATAAAGAGAGAGACAGCATAAAGAGAGAGACGGGAGAGGAGGAGAGAGACAGCATATAGAGAGAGACGGGAGAGAGACAGCATATAGAGAGAGACGGGAGAGAGACAGCATAAAGAGAGAGAGACGGCAGAGAGACAGCATAAAGAGAGAGAGACGGCAGAGAGACAGCATAAAGAGAGAGACGGCAGAGAGACAGCATATAGAGAGAGAGAGACGGGAGAGAGACAGCATATAGAGAGAGAGATGGGAGAGAGACAGCATATAGAGAGAGAGATGGGAGAGAGACAGCATATAGAGAGAGAGACGGGAGAGAGACAGCATATAGAGAGAGAGACGGGAGAGAGAGACAGCGTATAGAGAGAGACGGGAGAGAGACGGGAGAGAATGAGAGAGACAGCAGAGAGACAGCTTATAGAGAGACACGGCAGAGAGACACGGCAGAGAGAGACAGCATATAGAGAGACGGCAGAGAGAGACAGCATATAGAGAGACGGCAGAGAGACAGCATATAGAGAGAGACGGCAGAGAGACAGCGTATAGAGAGAGACAGCATATATAGAGAGAGACGGGAGAGGGTGAGAGAGACAGCATATAGAAAGAGACGGCAGAGAGACAGCATATAGAGAGACGGCAGAGAGACAGCATATAGAAAGAGACGGCAGAGAGACAGCGTATAGAGAGAGAGACGGCATATAGAGAGAGATGGCAGAGAGACAGCATATAGAGAGAGACGGGAGAGGATGGGAGAGACGGGAGAGGATGAGAGAGACAGCAGAGAGACAGCATATAGAGAGAGACGGCAGAGAGACAGCATATAGAGAGAGACGGCAGAGAGAGACAGCATATAGAGAGACGGCAGAGAGAGACAGCATATAGAGAGAAGGCAGAGAGACAGCATAAAGAGAGAGACGGGAGAGGAGGAGAGAGACAGCATAAAGAGAGAGCATATAGAGAGAGACGGCATATAGAGAGAGAGACAGCGTATAGAGAGAGAGACAGCATATAGAGAGAGAGACAGCATATAGAGAGAGAGACAGCGTATAGAGAGAGAGAGACGGCAGAGAGAGCATAAAGAGAGAGAGACAGCATATAGAGAGACAGCATAAAGAGAGACAGCATAAAGAGAGAAACAGCATATAGAGAGAGAGACAGCATATAGAGAGAGACAGCATATAGAGAGAGACAGCATATAGAGAGAGAGACAGCATATAGAGAGAGAGACAGCATATAGAGAGAGACAGCATAAAGAGAGAGAGACAGCATATAGAGAGAGACAGCATATAGAGAGAGACGGCATATAGAGAGAGAGACAGCGTATAGAGAGAGAGACGGCAGAGAGAGAGACAGCATATAGAGAGAGAGACAGCGTATAGAGAGAGAGAGACGGCAGAGAGACAGCATAAAGAGAGAGAGACAGCATATAGAGAGAGAGAGACAGCATATAGAGAGAGACAGCATGAAGAGAGAGAGACAGCATAAAGAGAGAGACAGCATAAAGAGAGAGAGACAGCATATAGAGAGAGACAGCATATAGAGAGAGACAGCATAAAGACAGAGACAGCATATAGAGAGAGACAGCATAAAGAGAGAGAGACAGCATATAGAGAGAGAGACAGCGTATAGAGAGAGAGACAGCGTATAGAGAGAGAGACAGCATAAAGAGAGAGAGACAGCATAAAGAGAGAGAGACAGCATAGAGAGAGAGAGACAGCATAAAGAGAGAGAGACAGCATATATAGAGAGAGAGACAGCATAAAGAGAGAGACAGCATAGAGAGAGACAGCATATAGAGAGAGACAGCATATAGAGAGAGACAGCATATAGAGAGAGAGACAGCATATAGAGAGAGACAGCATATAGAGAGAGACAGCATATAGAGAGAGACAACATATAGAGAGAGACGGCATATAGAGAGAGACAGCGTATAGAGAGAGAGAGACGGCAGAGAGACAGCATAAAGAGAGAGAGACAGCATATAGAGAGAGAGACAGCATATAGAGAGAGACAGCATAAAGAGAGAGACAGCATAAAGAGAGAGAGACAGCATATAGAGAGAGAGACAGCATATAGAGAGAGACAGCATAAAGAGAGAGACAGCATAAAGAGAGAGAGACAGCATATAGAGAGAGACAGCATAAAGAGAGAGACAGCATAAAGAGAGAGACAGCATATAGAGAGAGAGACAGCATATAGAGAGACAGCATATAGAGAGAGACAGGATATAGAGAGAGACAGCATAAAGAGAGAGAGACAGCATATAGAGAGAGACAGCATATAGAGAGAGAGACAGCATATAGAGAGAGACGGCATATAGAGAGAGACGGCATAGAGAGAGAGACAGCATATAGAGAGAGAGACAGCATATAGAGAGAGAGACAGCATATAGAGAGAGACAGCATAAAGAGAGAGACGGCATATAGAGAGAGAGACAGCATAAAGAGAGACAGCGTATAGAGAGAGAGACAGCGTATAGAGAGAGACAGCGTATAGAGAGAGAGACAGCATATAGAGAGAGACAGCATAAAGAGAGAGACGGCATATAGAGAGAGACAGCGTATAGAGAGAGAGACAGCGTATAGAGAGAGACAGCATAAAGAGAGAGACGGCATATAGAGAGAGAGAGAGACAGCATATAGAGAGAGACAGCGTATAGAGAGAGAGACGGCAGAGAGACAGCATAAAGAGAGAGACAGCATAAAGAGAGAGACGGCATATAGAGAGAGACGGCATATAGAGAGAGAGACAGCATATAGAGAGAGACAGCATATAGAGAGAGAGACAGCGTATAGAGAGAGAGACGGCAGAGAGACAGCATAAAGAGAGAGACAGCATAAAGAGAGAGACGGGAGAGGAGGAGAGAGACAGCATATAGAGAGAGAGACAGCATATAGAGAGAGAGACAGCGTATAGAGAGAGAGAGACGGCAGAGAGAGCATAAAGAGAGAGAGACAGCATATAGAGAGACAGCATAAAGAGAGACAGCATAAAGAGAGAAACAGCATATAGAGAGAGAGACAGCATATAGAGAGAGACAGCATATAGAGAGAGACAGCATATAGAGAGAGAGACAGCATATAGAGAGAGACAGCATAAAGAGAGAGAGACAGCATATAGAGAGAGACAGCATATAGAGAGAGACGGCATATAGAGAGAGAGACAGCGTATAGAGAGAGAGACGGCAGAGAGAGAGACAGCATATAGAGAGAGAGACAGCGTATAGAGAGAGAGAGACGGCAGAGAGACAGCATAAAGAGAGAGAGACAGCATATAGAGAGAGAGAGACAGCATATAGAGAGAGACAGCATGAAGAGAGAGAGAGACAGCATAAAGAGAGAGACAGCATAAAGAGAGAGAGACAGCATATAGAGAGAGACAGCATATAGAGAGAGACAGCATAAAAAGAGAGAGACAGCATAAAGACAGAGAGACAGCATATAGAGAGAGACAGCATAAAGAGAGAGAGACAGCATATAGAGAGAGAGACGGCATATAGAGAGAGAGACAGCGTATAGAGAGAGACAGCGTATAGAGAGAGAGACAGCATAAAGAGAGAGAGACAGCATAAAGAGAGAGAGACAGCATAGATAGAGAGAGACAGCATATAGAGAGAGAGACAGCGTATAGAGAGAGAGACGGCAGAGAGACAGCATAAAGAGAGAGAGACAGCATATATAGAGAGAGAGACAGCATAAAGAGAGAGACAGCATAGAGAGAGACAGCATATAGAGAGAGACAGCATATAGAGAGAGACAGCATATAGAGAGAGAGACAGCATATAGAGAGAGACAGCATATAGAGAGAGACAGCATATAGAGAGAGACAACATATAGAGAGAGACGGCATATAGAGAGAGACAGCGTATAGAGAGAGAGAGACGGCAGAGAGACAGCATAAAGAGAGAGAGACAGCATATAGAGAGAGAGACAGCATATAGAGAGAGACAGCATAAAGAGAGAGACAGCATAAAGAGAGAGAGACAGCATATAGAGAGAGAGACAGCATATAGAGAGAGACAGCATAAAGAGAGAGACAGCATAAAGAGAGAGAGACAGCATATAGAGAGAGACAGCATAAAGAGAGAGACAGCATAAGAGAGAGACAGCATATAGAGAGAGAGACAGCATATAGAGAGACAGCATATAGAGAGAGACAGGATATAGAGAGAGACAGCATAAAAGAGAGAGAGACAGCATATAGAGAGAGACAGCATATAGAGAGAGAGACAGCATATAGAGAGAGACGGCATATAGAGAGAGACGGCATAGAGAGAGAGACAGCATATAGAGAGAGAGACAGCATATTAGAGAGAGAGACAGCATATAGAGAGAGACAGCATAAAGAGAGAGACGGCATATAGAGAGAGAGACAGCATAAAGAGAGACAGCGTATAGAGAGAGAGACAGCGTATAGAGAGAGACAGCGTATAGAGAGAGAGACAGCATATAGAGAGGAGACAGCATAAAGAGAGAGACGGCATATAGAGAGAGACAGCGTATAGAGAGAGAGACAGCGTATAGAGAGAGACAGCATAAAGAGAGAGTCGGCATATAGAGAGAGAGAGACAGCATATAGAGAGAGACAGCGTATAGAGAGAGAGACGGCAGAGAGGACAGCATAAAGAGAGAGACAGCATAAAGAGAGAGACGGCATATAGAGAGAGACGGCATATAGAGAGAGAGACAGCATATAGAGAGAGACAGCATATAGAGAGAGAGACAGCGTATAGAGAGAGAGAACGGCAGAGAGACAGCATAAAGAGAGAGACAGCATAAAGAGAGAGACGGGAGAGGAGGAGAGAGACAGCATATAGAGAGAGACGGGAGAGAGACAGCATATAGAGAGAGACGGGAGAGAGACAGCATAAAGAGAGAGAGACGGCAGAGAGACAGCATAAAGAGAGAGAGACGGCAGAGAGACAGCATAAAGAGAGAGACGGCAGAGAGACAGCATATAGAGAGAGAGAGACGGAGAGAGACAGCATATAGAGAGAGAGATGGGAGAGAGACAGCATATAGAGAGAGAGATGGGAGAGACAGCATATAGAGAGAGAGACGGGAGAGAGACAGCATATAGAGAGAGAGACGGGAGAGAGAGGACAGCGTATAGAGAGAGACGGGAGAGAGACGGGGAGAGGAATGAGAGAGACAGCAGAGAGACAGCTTATAGAGAGACACGGCAGAGAGACACGGCAGAGAGAGACAGCATATAGAGAGACGGCAGAGAGAGACAGCATATAGAGAGACGGCAGAGAGACAGCATATAGAGAGAGACGGCAGAGAGACAGCGTATAGAGAGAGACAGCATATATAGAGAGAGACGGGAGAGGGTGAGAGAGACAGCATATAGAAAGAGACGGCAGAGAGACAGCATATAGAGAGACGGCAGAGAGACAGCATATAGAAAGAGACGGCAGAGAGACAGCGTATAGAGAGAGAGACGGCATATAGAGAGAGATGGCAGAGAGACAGCATATAGAGAGAGACGGGAGAGGATGGGAGAGACGGGAGAGGATGAGAGAGACAGCAGAGAGACAGCATATAGAGGAGAGACGGCAGAGAGACAGCATATAGAGAGAGACGGCAGAGAGAGACAGCATATAGAGAGACGGCAGAGAGAGACAGCATATAGAGAGACGGCAGAGAGACAGCATATAGAGAGAGACGGCAGAGAGACAGCGTATAGAGAGAGACAGCATATATAGAGAGAGACGGGAGAGGGTGAGAGACAGCATATAGAAAGAGACGGCAGAGAGACAGCATATAGAGAGACGGCAGAGAGACAGCATATAGAAAGAGACGGCAGAGAGACAGCGTATAGAGAGAGAGACGGCATATAGAGAGAGATGGCAGAGAGACGGGAGAGGATGGGAGAGACGGGAGAGGATGAGAGAGACAGCAGAGAGACAGCATATAGAGAGAGACGGCAGAGAGGACAGCATATAGAGAGAGACGGCAGAGAGACAGCATATAGAGAGAGACGGCAGAGAGAGACAGCATATAGAGAGACGGCAGAGAGAGACAGCATATAGAGAGAGACGGCAGAGAGACAGCGTATAGAGAGAGACAGCATATATAGAGAGAGACGGGAGAGGATGAGAGAGATGGGAGAGGATGAGAGAGACAGCATATAGAAAGACGGCAGAGAGACAGCATATAGAGAGACAGCATATAGAAAGAGACGGCAGAGAGACAGCATATATAGAGAGGATGAGAGAGACGGGAGCGGAGGAGAGAGATGGGAGAGGGAGGAGGGAGACGGGCGAGGAGGAGGAAGACGGGAGAGGAGGAGGGAGACGGGAGAGGAGGAGGGAGACGGGAGAGGAGGAGGGAGACGGGCGAGGAGGAGGGAGAGGGGGAGCGGAGGAGGGAGAGGAGGAGGGAGACGGGGAGAGGAGGAGAGAGAGACGGAAGCGGAGGAGAGAGAGACGGGAGCGGAGGAGAGAGAGACGGGAGAGGAGGAGAGAGAGACGGGAGCGGAGGAGAGAGACGGGGAGCGGAGGAGAGAGACGGGAGCGGAGGAGAGAGACGGGAGCGGAGGAGAGAGACGGGAGCGGAGGAGAGAGACGGGCGAGGAGAGGGAGACGGGAGAGGAGGAGGGAGACGGGAGAGGAGGTGGGAGACGGGAGAGGAGGAGGGAGACGGGCGAGGAGGAGGGAGAGGGGGAGCGGAGGAGGGAGAGGAGGAGGGAGACGGGAGAGGAGGAGAGAGAGACGGAAGCGGAGGAGAGAGAGACGGGAGCGGAGGAGAGAGAGACGGGAGAGGAGGGAGAGAGAGACGGGAGCGGAGGAGAGAGACGGGAGCGGAGGAGAGAGACGGGAGCGGAGGAGAGAGACGGAGCGGAGGAGAGAGACGGGAGCGGAGGAGAGAGACGGGAGCGGAGGAGAGAGACGGGAGCGGAGGAGAGAGACGGGAGAGGAGGAGAGACGGGACAGGAGGAGAGACGGGAGAGGAGGAGAGAGACGGGAGTGGAGGAGAGAGACGGGAGCGGAGGAGAGAGACGGGAGCGGAGGAGAGAGAGACGGGAGCGGAAGGAGAGAGAGACGGGAGCGGAGGAGAGAGAGACGGGAGCGGAGGAGAGAGACATGAGCGGAGGAGAGAGACGGGAGAGGAGGAGAGAGACGGGAGAGGAGGAGAGAGACGGGAGCGGAGGAGAGAGAGACGGGAGCGGAGGAGAGAGAGACGGGAGCGGAGGAGAGAGACGGGAGAGGATGGGAGAGGATCAGAGAGACAGCATATAGAGAGAGACGGGAGAGGATGAGAGAGGACTGGAGAGGATGAGAGAGACGGGAGCGGTTGGAGGGAGACGGGAGCGGAGGAGGGAGACGGGAGCGGAAGAGGGAGACGGGAGCGGAGGAGGGAGACGGGAGCGGAAGAGGGAGACGGGAGCGAGGGAGGGAGACGGGAGTGGAGGAGGGAGACAGGAGCGGAGGAGGGGAGACGGGAGCGGAGGAGGGAGACGGGAGCGGAGGAGGGAGACGGGAGCGGAGGAGGCAGACGGGAGAGGATGAAATAGACTGGAGAGGATGAGAGAGACGGTAGCGGATGAGAGAGACGGCAGCGGATGAGACAGGCAGCGGATGGAGACTGAGATTGTACGGTGACTTTTTGTCATCCACAGAAATAGAAAGAATTTAGTGACATGCAGATATCAAGAGTACATCCTGACAGCCAGTGACAGCCGCCATCAGCCAGAAGATGAGAGGTCCTGAAGCTACAACCAGCAGACGAGAGACAGGATGACCCGGGAATGATGTCACCTCTGCAGAGAGATGCTGGAGAGACAGGTGAGTGACGTCCATATAACAGCAGGAGAGTGCGTAGCTTGTGTGGGGACATGGTGGACGTATGACATCACTTCAGTACAGGAGACGGAGTAATATCGCTGCAATGGGCGTGGCTTATGTGCTGGAGGAAGGCGGTGATGATGGGACTCGGTGCGGTCGCACTGATGTCTCCATTATACACGTACCTATGATAACACTGAGGGTTACGACTACTAGTGCTAAGAGGAACCCACAGCAACCAACCTGATCCATTCTTTGTTTCTGCTGCCTTCATGGCGCCCGACGTTCCCCTCCCCTCCCCTCCCCTCCCTGACATTCCCCTCCCCTCCCTGACGTTCCCCTCCCCTCCCTGACGTTCCCCTCCCCTCCCTGACGTTCTCCTCCCCTGACGTTCCCCTCGCCTCCCTGACGTTCCCCTCGCCTCCCTGACGTTCTCCTCGCCTTCCTGACGTTCTCCTCGCCTCCCTGACGTTCTCCTCGCCTCCCTGACGTTCTCCTCGCCTCCCTGACGTTCTCCTCGCCTCCCTGACGTTCTCCTCGCCTCCCTGACGTTCTCCTCGCCTCCCTGACGTTCTCCTCGCCTCCCTGACGTTCCCCTCCCCTCCCTGACGTTCTCCCTGACGTTCCCTTCGCCTCCCTGACGTTCCCCTCGCCTCCCTGACGTTCCCCTCGCCTCCCTGACGTTCCCCTCGCCTCCCTGACGTTCCCCTCGCCTCCCTGACGTTCCCCTCGCCTCCCTGACGTTCTCCTCGCCTCCCTGACGTTCCCCTAGCCTCCCTGACGTTCTCCTCGCCTCCCTGACGTTCCCCCTCCCTGACGTTCCCCTCCCCTCCATGACGTTCCCCTCCCCTCCCTGACGTTTCCCTCCCCTCCCTGACGTTTCCCTCCCCTCCCTGACGTTCTCCTCGCCTACCTGACGTTCCCCTCCCTGACGTTCTCCTCCCCTCCCTGACGTTCTCCTCCCCTCCCTGACGTTCTCCTCCCCTCCCTGACGTTCTCCTCCCCTCCCTGACGTTCTCCTCCCCTCCCTGACGTTCTCCTCGCCTCCCTGACGTTCTCCTCGCCTCCCTGACGTTCTCCTCGCCTCCCTGACGTTCTCCTCCCCTCCCTGACGTTCTCCCTTACGTTCCCCTCCCTGACATTCTCCTCGCCTCCCTGACGTTCTCCTCCCCACCCTGACGTTCCCCTCCCCTCCCTGACGTTCCCCTCCCCTCCCTGACGTTCCCCTCCCCTCCCTGACGTTCCCCTCCCCTCCCTGACGTTCCCCTCCCCTCCCTGACGTTCTCCCTTGCCTACCTGACGTTCCCTCCCTGACGTTCTCCTACCCTCCCTGACGTTCTCCTCCCCCTCCCTGACGTTCTCCTCCCCTCCCTGACGTTCTCCTCGCCTCCCTGACGTTCTCCCTTACGTTCCCCTCCCCTCCCTGACGTTCTCCTCGCCTCCCTGACGTTCTCCTCGCCTCCCTGACGTTCTCCTCGCCTCCCTGACGTTCTCCTCGCCTCCCTGACGTTCTCCTCGCCTCCCTGAAGTTCCCCTCCCCTCCCTGACGTTCCCCTCCCCTCCCTGACGTTCCCCTCCCCTCCCTGATGTTCCCCTCCCCCTCCCTGACGTTCCCCTCGCCTACCTGACGTTCCCCTCCCTGACGTTCTCCTCCCCTCCCTGACGTTCTCCTCCCCTCCCTGACGTTCTCCTCCCCTCCCTGACGTTCTCCTCCCCTCCCTGACGTTCTCCTCCCCTCCCTGACGTTCTCCTCGCCTCCCTGACGTTCTCCTCGCCTCCCTGACGTTCTCCTCGCCTCCCTGACGTTTTCCTACCCTCCCTAACGTTCCCCTCCCCTCCCTGACTTTCCCCTCCCCTCCCTGACGTTCCCCTCCCTGACGTACCCCTCCCTGACGTTCCCCCTCCCTGACGTTCCCCTCCCTGACGTTCTCCTCGCCTCCCCTGACGTTCTCCTCGCCTCCCTGACGTTCTCCTCGCCTCCCTGACGTTCTCCTCGCCTCCCTGACGTTCTCCTCGCCTCCCTGACGTTCTCCTCGCCTCCCTGACGTTCTCCTCGCCTCCCTGACGTTCCCCTCCCTGACGTTCTCCTCCCTGACGTTCCCCTCGCCTCCCTGACGTTCCCTTCGCCTCCCTGACGTTCCCCTTGCCTCCCTGACGTTCCCCTCGCCTCCCTGACGTTCCCCTCGCCTCCCTGACGTTCCCCTCGCCTCCCTGACGTTCTCCTCGCCTCCCTGACGTTCTCCTCGCCTCCCTGACGTTCTCCTCGCCTCCCTGACGTTCTCCTCGCCTCCCTGACGTTCCCCTCCCTGACGTTCCCCTCCCCTCCATGACGTTCCCCTCCCCTCCCTGACGTTTCCCTCCCCTCCCTGACGTTCCCCTCCCTGACGTTCTCCTCCCCTCCCTGACGTTCTCCTCCCCTCCCTGACGTTCTCCTCCCCTCCCTGACGTTCTCCTCCCCTCCCTGACGTTCTCCTCCCCTCCCTGACGTTCTCCACGCCTCCCTGACGTTCTCCTCGCCTCCCTGACGTTCTCCTCGCCTCCCTGACGTTCTCCTCCCCTCCCTGACGTTCTCCCTTACGTTCCCCTCCCTGACATTCTCCTCGCCTCCCTGACGTTCTCCTCCCCACCCTGACGTTCCCCTCCCCTCCCTGACGTTCCCCTCCCCTCCCTGACGTTCCCCTCCCCTCCCTGACGTTCCCCTCCCCTCCCTGACGTTCTCCTCGCCTACCTGACGTTCCCCTCCCTGACGTTCTCCTACCCTCCCTGACGTTCTCCTCCCCTCCCTGACGTTCTCCTCCCCTCCCTGACGTTCTCCTCGCCTCCCTGACGTTCCCCTCCCTGACGTTCTCCTACCCTCCCTGACGTTCTCCTCCCCTCTCTGACGTTCTCCTCCCCTCCCTGACGTTCTCCTCGCCTCCCTGACGTTCTCCCTTACGTTCCCCTCCCCTCCCTGACGTTCTCCTCGCCTCCCTGACGTTCTCCTCGCCTCCCTGACGTTCTCCTCGCCTCCCTGAAGTTCCCCTCCCCTCCCTGACGTTCCCCTCCCCTCCCTGACGTTCCCCTCCCCTCCCTGACGTTCCCCTCCCCTCCCTGACGTTCCCCTCCCCTCCCTGACGTTCCCCTCCCCTCCCTGACGTTCCCCTCGCCTACCTGACGTTCCCCTCCCTGACGTTCTCCTCCCCTCCCTGACGTTCTCCTCCCCTCCCTGACGTTCTCCTCCCCTCCCTGACGTTCTCCTCCCCTCCCTGACGTTCTCCTCCCCTCCCTGACGTTCTCCTCCCCTCCCTGACGTTCTCCTCGCCTCCCTGACGTTCTCCTCGCCTCCCTGACGTTCTCCTCGCCTCCCTGACGTTCTCCTCCCCTCCCTGACGTTCTCCTCCCCTCCCTGACGTTTTCCTACCCTCCCTAACGTTCCCCTCCCCTCCCTGACTTTCCCCTCCCCTCCCTGACGTTCCCCTCCCTGACGTTCCCCTCCCTGACGTTCCCCTCCCTGACGTTCCCCTCCCTGACGTTCCCCTCCCCTGACGTTCCCCTCCCTGACGTTCCCCTCCCTGACGTTCCCCTCCCTGACGTTCCCCTCGCCTCCCTGACGTTCCCCTCGCCTCCCTGACGTTCCCCTCCCCTCAATGACGTTCCCCTCCCCTCCCTGACGTTCCCCTCGCCTCCCTGACGTTCCCCTCGCCTCCCTGACGTTCCCCTCGCCTCCCTGACGTTCTCCTCGCCTCCCTGACGTTCTCCTCCCCTCCCTGACGTTCTCCTCGCCTCCCTGACGTTCCCCTCCCCTCCCTGACGTTCCCCTCCCTGACGTTCCCCTCCCCTCCATGACGTTCCCCTCCCCTCCCTGACGTTTCCCTCCCCTCCCTGACGTTTCCTTCCCCTCCCTGACGTTTCCCTCCCCTCCCTGACGTTTCCCTCCCCTCCCTGACGTTCTCCTCGCCTACCTGACGTTCCCCTCCCTGACGTTCTCCTCGCCTCCCTGACGTTCCCCTCGCCTCCCTGACGTTCCCCTCCCCTCAATGACGTTCCCCTCCCTGACGTTCCCCTCGCCTCCCTGACTTTCCCCTCGCCTCCCTGACGTTCCCCTCGCCTCCCTGACGTTCCCCTCGCCTCCCTGACGTTCTCCTCGCCTCCCTGACGTTCTCCTCCCCTCCCTGACGTTCTCCTCGCCTCCCTGACGTTCCCCTCCCCTCCCTGACGTTCTCCTCCCTGACGTTCCCCTCGCCTCCCTGACGTTCCCCTCGCCTCCCTGACGTTCCCCTCGCCTCCCTGACGTTCCCCTCGCCTCCCTGACGTTCCCCTCGCCTCCCTGACGTTCTCCTCGCCTCCCTGACGTTCTCCTAGCCTCCCTGACGTTCTCCTCGCCTCCCTGACGTTCCCCTCCCTGACGTTCCCCTCCCCTCCATGACGTTCCCCTCCCCTCCCTGACGTTTCCCTCCCCTCCCTGACGTTTCCCTCCCCTCCCTGACGTTTCCCTCCCCTCCCTGACGTTCTCCTCGCCTACCTGACGTTCCCCTCCCTGACGTTCTCCTCGCCTACCTGACGTTCCCCTCCCTGACGTTCTCCTCCCCTCCCTGACGTTCTCCTCCCCTCCCTGACGTTCTCCTCCCCTCCCTGACGTTCTCCTCCCCTCCCTGACGTTCTCCTCCCCTCCCTGACGTTCTCCTCGCCTCCCTGACGTTCTCCTCGCCTCCCTGACGTTCTCCTCGCCTCCCTGACGTTCTCCTCCCCTCCCTGACGTTCTCCCTTACGTTCCCCTCCCTGACATTCTCCCTCGCCTCCCTGACGTTCTCCTCCCCACCCTGACGTTCCCCTCCCCTCCCTGACGTTCCCCTCCCCTCCCTGACGTTCCCCTCCCCTCCCTGACGTTCCCCTCCCCTCCCTGACGTTCCCCTCCCCTCCCTGACGTTCTCCTTGCCTACCTGACGTTCCCCTCCCTGACGTTCTCCTACCCTCCCTGACGTTCTCCTCCCCTCCCTGACGTTCTCCTCCCCTCCCTGACGTTCTCCTCGCCTCCCTGACGTTCTCCCTTACGTTCCCCTCCCCTCCCTGACGTTCTCCTCGCCTCCCTGACGTTCTCCTCGCCTCCCTGACGTTCTCCTCGCCTCCCTGACGTTCTCCTCGCCTCCCTGACGTTCTCCTCGCCTCCCTGAAGTTCCCCTCCCCTCCCTGACGTTCCCCTCCCCTCCCTGACGTTCCCCTCCCCTCCCTGATGTTCCCCTCCCCTCCCTGACGTTCCCCTCGCCTACCTGACGTTCCCCTCCCTGACGTTCTCCTCCCCTCCCTGACGTTCTCCTCCCCTCCCTGACGTTCTCCTCCCCTCCCTGACGTTCTCCTCCCCTCCCTGACGTTCTCCTCCCCTCCCTGACGTTCTCCTCGCCTCCCTGACGTTCTCCTCGCCTCCCTGACGTTCTCCTCGCCTCCCTGACGTTTTCCTACCCTCCCTAACGTTCCCCTCCCCTCCCTGACTTTCCCCTCCCCTCCCTGACGTTCCCCTCCCTGACGTACCCCTCCCTGACGTTCCCCTCCCTGACGTTCCCCTCCCTGACGTTCTCCTCGCCTCCCTGACGTTCTCCTCGCCTCCCTGACGTTCTCCTCGCCTCCCTGACGTTCTCCTCGCCTCCCTGACGTTCTCCTCGCCTCCCTGACGTTCTCCTCGCCTCCCTGACGTTCTCCTCGCCTCCCTGACGTTCCCCTCCCTGACGTTCTCCTCCCTGACGTTCCCCTCGCCTCCCTGACGTTCCCTTCGCCTCCCTGACGTTCCCCTTGCCTCCCTGACGTTCCCCTCGCCTCCCTGACGTTCCCCTCGCCTCCCTGACGTTCCCCTCGCCTCCCTGACGTTCTCCTCGCCTCCCTGACGTTCTCCTCGCCTCCCTGACGTTCTCCTCGCCTCCCTGACGTTCTCCTCGCCTCCCTGACGTTCCCCTCCCTGACGTTCCCCTCCCCTCCATGACGTTCCCCTCCCCTCCCTGACGTTTCCCTCCCCTCCCTGACGTTCCCCTCCCTGACGTTCTCCTCCCCTCCCTGACGTTCTCCTCCCCTCCCTGACGTTCTCCTCCCCTCCCTGACGTTCTCCTCCCCTCCCTGACGTTCTCCTCCCCTCCCTGACGTTCTCCACGCCTCCCTGACGTTCTCCTCGCCTCCCTGACGTTCTCCTCGCCTCCCTGACGTTCTCCTCCCCTCCCTGACGTTCTCCCTTACGTTCCCCTCCCTGACATTCTCCTCGCCTCCCTGACGTTCTCCTCCCCACCCTGACGTTCCCCTCCCCTCCCTGACGTTCCCCTCCCCTCCCTGACGTTCCCCTCCCCTCCCTGACGTTCCCCTCCCCTCCCTGACGTTCTCCTCGCCTACCTGACGTTCCCCTCCCTGACGTTCTCCTACCCTCCCTGACGTTCTCCTCCCCTCCCTGACGTTCTCCTCCCCTCCCTGACGTTCTCCTCGCCTCCTGACGTTCCCCTCCCTGACGTTCTCCTACCCTCCCTGACGTTCTCCTCCCCTCTCTGACGTTCTCCTCCCCTCCCTGACGTTCTCCTCGCCTCCCTGACGTTCTCCCTTACGTTCCCCTCCCCTCCCTGACGTTCTCCTCGCCTCCCTGACGTTCTCCTCGCCTCCCTGACGTTCTCCTCGCCTCCCTGAAGTTCCCCTCCCCTCCCTGACGTTCCCCTCCCCTCCCTGACGTTCCCCTCCCCTCCCTGACGTTCCCCTCCCCTCCCTGACGTTCCCCCTCCCCTCCCTGACGTTCCCCTCGCCTACCTGACGTTCCCCTCCCTGACGTTCTCCTCCCCTCCCTGACGTTCTCCTCCCCTCCCTGACGTTCTCCTCCCCTCCCTGACGTTCTCCTCCCCTCCCTGACGTTCTCCTCCCCTCCCTGACGTTCTCCTCCCCTCCCTGACGTTCTCCTCGCCTCCCTGACGTTCTCCTCGCCTCCCTGACGTTCTCCTCGCCTCCCTGACGTTCTCCTCCCCTCCCTGACGTTCTCCTCCCCTCCCTGACGTTTTCCTACCCTCCCTAACGTTCCCCTCCCCTCCCTGACTTTCCCCTCCCCTCCCTGACGTTCCCCTCCCTGACGTTCCCCTCCCTGACGTTCCCCTCCCTGACGTTCCCCTCCCTGACGTTCCCCTCCCTGACGTTCCCCTCCCTGACGTTCCCCTCCCTGACGTTCCCCTCCCTGACGTTCCCTCGCCTCCCTGACGTTCCCCTCGCCTCCCTGACGTTCCCCTCCCCTCAATGACGTTCCCCTCCCCTCCCTGACGTTCCCCCTCGCCTCCCTGACGTTCCCCTCGCCTCCCTGACGTTCCCCTCGCCTCCCTGACGTTCCCCTCGCCTCCCTGACGTTCTCCTCGCCTCCCTGACGTTCTCCTCCCCTCCCTGACGTTCTCCTCGCCTCCCTGACGTTCCCCTCCCCTCCCTGACGTTCCCCTCCCTGACGTTCCCCTCCCCTCCATGACGTTCCCCTCCCCTCCCTGACGTTTCCCTCCCCTCCCTGACGTTTCCCTCCCCTCCCTGACGTTTCCCTCCCCTCCCTGACGTTTCCCTCCCCTCCCTGACGTTCTCCTCGCCTACCTGACGTTCCCCTCCCTGACGTTCTCCTCGCCTCCCTGACGTTCCCCTCGCCTCCCTGACGTTCCCCTCCCCTCAATGACGTTCCCCTCCCTGACGTTCCCCTCGCCTCCCTGACTTTCCCCTCGCCTCCCTGACGTTCCCCTCGCCTCCCTGACGTTCCCCTCGCCTCCCTGACGTTCTCCTCGCCTCCCTGACGTTCTCCTCCCCTCCCTGACGTTCTCCTCGCCTCCCTGACGTTCCCCTCCCCTCCCTGACGTTCTCCTCCCTGACGTTCCCCTCGCCTCCCTGACGTTCCCCTCGCCTCCCTGACGTTCCCCTCGCCTCCCTGACGTTCCCCTCGCCTCCCTGACGTTCCCCTCGCCTCCCTGACGTTCTCCTCGCCTCCCTGACGTTCTCCTAGCCTCCCTGACGTTCTCCTCGCCTCCCTGACGTTCCCCTCCCTGACGTTCCCCTCCCCTCCATGACGTTCCCCTCCCCTCCCTGACGTTTCCCTCCCCTCCCTGACGTTTCCCTCCCCTCCCTGACGTTTCCCTCCCCTCCCTGACGTTCTCCTCGCCTACCTGACGTTCCCCTCCCTGACGTTCTCCTCCCCTCCCTGACGTTCTCCTCCCCTCCCTGACGTTCTCCTCCCCTCCCTGACGTTCTCCTCCCCTCCCTGACGTTCTCCTCCCCTCCCTGACGTTCTCCCTCGCCTCCCTGACGTTCTCCTCGCCTCCCTGACGTTCTCCTCGCCTCCCTGACGTTCTCCTCGCCTCCCTGACGTTCTCCTCCCCTCCCTGACGTTCTCCCTTACGTTCCCCTCCCTGACATTCTCCTCGCCTCCCTGACGTTCTCCTCCCCACCCTGACGTTCCCCTCCCCTCCCTGACGTTCCCCTCCCTGACGTTCCCCTCCCCTCCCTGACGTTCCCCTCCCCTCCCTGACGTTCTCCTTGCCTACCTGACGTTCCCCTCCCTGACGTTCTCCTACCCTCCCTGACGTTCTCCTCCCCTCCCTGACGTTCTCCTCCCCTCCCTGACGTTCTCCTCGCCTCCCTGACGTTCTCCCTTACGTTCCCCTCCCCTCCCTGACGTTCTCCTCGCCTCCCTGACGTTCTCCTCGCCTCCCTGACGTTCTCCTCGCCTCCCTGACGTTCTCCTCGCCTCCCTGAAGTTCCCCTCCCCTCCCTGACGTCCCCCGTCCCTCCCCTCCCTGACGTTCCCCTCCCCTCCCTGATGTTCCCCTCCCCTCCCTGACGTTCCCCTCGCCTACCTGACGTTCCCCTCCCTGACGTTCTCCTCCCCTCCCTGACGTTCTCCTCCCCTCCCTGACGTTCTCCTCCCCCTCCCTGACGTTCTCCTCCCCTCCCTGACGTTCTCCTCCCCTCCCTGACGTTCCCCTTGCCTCCCTGACGTTCCCCTCGCCTCCCTGACGTTCCCCTCGCCTCCCTGACGTTCCCCTCGCCTCCCTGACGTTCTCCTCGCCTCCCTGACGTTCTCCTCGCCTCCCTGACGTTCTCCTCGCCTCCCTGACGTTCTCCTCGCCTCCCTGACGTTCCCCTCCCTGACGTTCCCCTCCCCTCCATGACGTTCCCCTCCCCTCCCTGACGTTTCCCTCCCCTCCCTGACGTTCTCCTCGCCTACCTGACGTTCCCCTCCCTGACGTTCTCCTCCCCTCCCTGACGTTCTCCTCCCCTCCCTGACGTTCTCCTCCCCTCCCTGACGTTCTCCTCCCCCTCCCTGACGTTCTCCACGCCTCCCTGACGTTCTCCTCGCCTCCCTGACGTTCTCCTCGCCTCCCTGACGTTCTCCTCCCCTCCCTGACGTTCTCCCTTACGTTCCCCTCCCTGACATTCTCCTCGCCTCCCTGACGTTCTCCTCCCCACCCTGACGTTCCCCTCCCCTCCCTGACGTTCCCCTCCCCTCCCTGACGTTCCCCTCCCCTCCCTGACGTTCCCCTCCCCTCCCTGACGTTCTCCTCGCCTACCTGACGTTCCCCTCCCTGACGTTCTCCTACCCTCCCTGACGTTCTCCTCCCCTCCCTGACGTTCTCCTCCCCTCCCTGACGTTCTCCTCGCCTCCCTGACGTTCCCCTCCCTGACGTTCTCCTACCCTCCCTGACGTTCTCCTCCCCTCTCTGACGTTCTCCTCCCCTCCCTGACGTTCTCCTCGCCTCCCTGACGTTCTCCCTTACGTTCCCCTCCCCTCCCTGACGTTCTCCTCGCCTCCCTGACGTTCTCCTCGCCTCCCTGACGTTCTCCTCGCCTCCCTGACGTTCTCCTCGCCTCCCTGAAGTTCCCCTCCCCTCCCTGACGTTCCCCTCCCCTCCCTGACGTTCCCCTCCCCTCCCTGACGTTCCCCTCCCCTCCCTGACGTTCCCCTCCCCTCCCTGACGTTCCCCTCGCCTACCTGACGTTCCCCTCCCTGACGTTCTCCTCCCCTCCCTGACGTTCTCCTCCCCTCCCTGACGTTCTCCTCCCCTCCCTGACGTTCTCCTCCCCTCCCTGACGTTCTCCTCCCCTCCCTGACGTTCTCCTCCCCTCCCTGACGTTCTCCTCGCCTCCCTGACGTTCTCCTCGCCTCCCTGACGTTCTCCTCGCCTCCCTGACGTTCTCCTCCCCTCCCTGACGTTCTCCTCCCCTCCCTGACGTTTTCCTACCCTCCCTAACGTTCCCCTCCCCTCCCTGACTTTCCCCCTCCCCTCCCTGACGTTCCCCTCCCTGACGTTCCCCTCCCTGACGTTCCCCTCCCTGACGTTCCCCTCCCTGACGTTCCCCTCCCTGACGTTCCCCTCCCTGACGTTCCCCTCCCTGACGTTCCCCTCCCTGACGTTCCCCTCCCTGACGTTCCCCTCGCCTCCCTGACGTTCCCCTCGCCTCCCTGACGTTCCCCTCCCCTCAATGACGTTCCCCTCCCCTCCCTGACGTTCCCCTCGCCTCCCTGACTTTCCCCTCGCCTCCCTGACGTTCCCCTCGCCTCCCTGACGTTCCCCTCGCCTCCCTGACGTTCTCCTCGCCTCCCTGACGTTCTCCTCCCCTCCCTGACGTTCTCCTCGCCTCCCTGACGTTCCCCTCCCCTCCCTGACGTTCCCCTCCCTGACGTTCCCCTCCCCTCCATGACGTTCCCCTCCCCTCCCTGACGTTTCCCTCCCCTCCCTGACGTTTCCCTCCCCTCCCTGACGTTTCCCTCCCCTCCCTGACGTTTCCCTCCCCTCCCTGACGTTCTCCTCGCCTACCTGACGTTCCCCTCCCTGACGTTCTCCTCGCCTCCCTGACTTTCCCCTCGCCTCCCTGACGTTCCCCTCCCCTCAATGACGTTCCCCTCCCTGACGTTCCCCTCGCCTCCCTGACTTTCCCCTCGCCTCCCTGACGTTCCCCTCGCCTCCCTGACGTTCCCCTCGCCTCCCTGACGTTCTCCTCGCCTCCCTGACGTTCTCCTCCCCTCCCTGACGTTCTCCTCGCCTCCCTGACGTTCCCCTCCCCTCCCTGACGTTCTCCTCCCTGACGTTCCCCTCGCCTCCCTGACGTTCCCCTCGCCTCCCTGACGTTCCCCTCGCCTCCCTGACGTTCCCCTCGCCTCCCTGACGTTCCCCTCGCCTCCCTGACGTTCTCCTCGCCTCCCTGACGTTCTCCTAGCCTCCCTGACGTTCTCCTCGCCTCCCTGACGTTCCCCTCCCTGACGTTCCCCTCCCCTCCATGACGTTCCCCTCCCCTCCCTGACGTTTCCCTCCCCTCCCTGACGTTTCCCTCCCCTCCCTGACGTTTCCCTCCCCTCCCTGACGTTCTCCTCGCCTACCTGACGTTCCCCTCCCTGACGTTCTCCTCCCCTCCCTGACGTTCTCCTCCCCTCCCTGACGTTCTCCTCCCCTCCCTGACGTTCTCCTCCCCTCCCTGACGTTCTCCTCCCCTCCCTGACGTTCTCCTCCCCTCCCTGACGTTCTCCTCGCCTCCCTGACGTTCTCCTCGCCTCCCTGACGTTCTCCTCGCCTCCCTGACGTTCTCCTCCCCTCCCTGACGTTCTCCCTTACGTTCCCCTCCCTGACATTCTCCTCGCCTCCCTGACGTTCTCCTCCCCACCCTGACGTTCCCCTCCCCTCCCTGACGTTCCCCTCCCTGACGTTCCCCTCCCCTCCCTGACGTTCCCCTCCCCTCCCTGACGTTCTCCTTGCCTACCTGACGTTCCCCTCCCTGACGTTCTCCTACCCTCCCTGACGTTCTCCTCCCCTCCCTGACGTTCTCCTCCCCTCCCTGACGTTCTCCTCGCCTCCCTGACGTTCTCCCTTACGTTCCCCTCCCCTCCCTGACGTTCTCCTCGCCTCCCTGACGTTCTCCTCGCCTCCCTGACGTTCTCCTCGCCTCCCTGACGTTCTCCTCGCCTCCCTGAAGTTCCCCTCCCCTCCCTGACGTTCCCCTCCCCTCCCTGACGTTCCCCTCCCCTCCCTGATGTTCCCCTCCCCTCCCTGACGTTCCCCTCGCCTACCTGACGTTCCCCTCCCTGACGTTCTCCTCCCCTCCCTGACGTTCTCCTCCCCTCCCTGACGTTCTCCTCCCCTCCCTGACGTTCTCCTCCCCTCCCTGACGTTCTCCTCCCCTCCCTGACGTTCTCCTCCCCTCCCTGACGTTCTCCTCGCCTCCCTGACGTTCTCCTCGCCTCCCTGACGTTCTCCTCGCCTCCCTGACGTTCTCCTCCCCTCCCTGACGTTCTCCTCCCCTCCCTGACGTTTTCCTACCCTCCCTAACGTTCCCCTCCCCTCCCTGACTTTCCCCTCCCCTCCCTGACGTTCCCCTCCCTGACGTACCCCTCCCTGACGTTCCCCTCCCTGACGTTCCCCTCCCTGACGTTCTCCTCGCCTCCCTGACGTTCTCCTCGCCTCCCTGACGTTCTCCTCGCCTCCCTGACGTTCTCCTCGCCTCCCTGACTTTCCCCTCCCCTCCCTGACGTTCCCCTCCCTGACGTACCCCTCCCTGACGTTCCCCTCCCTGACGTTCCCCTCCCTGACGTTCTCCTCGCCTCCCTGACGTTCTCCTCGCCTCCCTGACGTTCTCCTCGCCTCCCTGACGTTCTCCTCGCCTCCCTGACGTTCTCCTCGCCTCCCTGACGTTCTCCTCGCCTCCCTGACGTTCTCCTCGCCTCCCTGACGTTCTCCTCGCCTCCCTGACGTTCCCCTCCCTGACGTTCTCCTCCCTGACGTTCCCCTCGCCTCCCTGACGTTCCCTTCGCCTCCCTGACGTTCCCCTTGCCTCCCTGACGTTCCCCTCGCCTCCCTGACGTTCCCCTCGCCTCCCTGACGTTCCCCTCCCCTCCCTGACGTTCTCCTCGCCTCCCTGACGTTCTCCTCGCCTCCCTGACGTTCTCGCCTCCCTGACGTTCCCCTCCCTGACGTTCCCCTCCCCTCCATGACGTTCCCCTCCCCTCCCTGACGTTCCCCTCCCCTCCATGACGTTTCCCTCCCCTCCCTGACGTTTCCCTCCCCTCCCTGACGTTTCCCTCCCCTCCCTGACGTTCTCCTCGCCTACCTGACGTTCCCCTCCCTGACGTTCTCCTCCCCTCCCTGACGTTCTCCTCCCCTCCCTGACGTTCTCCTCCCCTCCTCCTCCCCTCCCTGACGTTTTCCTACCCTCCCTAACGTTCCCCTCCCCTCCCTGACGTTCTCCTCGCCTCCCTGACGTTCTCCTCGCCTCCCTGACGTTCTCCTCGCCTCCCTGACGTTCTCCTCGCCTCCCTGACGTTCTCCCTTACGTTCCCCTCCCTGACATTCTCCTCGCCTCCCTGACGTTCTCCTCCCCACCCTGACGTTCCCCTCCCCTCCCTGACGTTCCCCTCCCCTCCCTGACGTTCCCCTCCCCTCCCT